>NW_006408828.1:1475437-1485453 GCF_000296735.1 Chrysochloris asiatica
GCATGTATTCCCATTGAGTCTTAGTCTTGGAAGGGGGTTTACACTGAGGGGACCCGACCACTTGCCTTGATGTCTCCTGGGCAGTAACTTGCTTGTTCTTGTAGTAACAGTCTGTCTGCCTCTATTGTTTTGTATTTTTCCTATCGGTCTTTCTTTCAAGAAGTATCTTCTGTTTTTCTAGCTGCTCCAAGGTGGTCTGCTCATCCTTTCAAGTGGGAATTTCCCATCTCTGAAGGTCTGGATGTGGTTCAGGCTTCCACCTATAGTCTTATGTAATGTAGAGGCTCCACAGGAAACCTCCTTCACTGGGCATGTTGTAGCCCCACTTTAGGTATCCCAATCAGTTATAGGCAGAAGATGGACTTACAAGCTTTCTATGGTGATGTTTTTGGCTATTCCTTTCTCTCCCCCTCCAATGTCTATTTTATAATATAATGCACTCAAAATCAAGATTCAAAAGACATTTGGAGCAGCTGGGGACTTTAGATCCAGAGAGGGAGCTGTGTGCTGATGACCGGGGGTTGGGAGGCGTGCAGGCTTGTAGTGTATACCCTTCGGTTGGTCGATGATGCATGGAGGGATTGTAACCATGGCAATGAAACGATATACTATAGGATGAATGTAAAACTAATGTCCTCCCATGTAAACTATCACATAATTCACAATAAAACCTTAAAGAAACAGAAAAAAATCAACCATTGAAAGTCCTACTCTGGCACATGTGGGGTTGCCATGAGTTAGATCAGAACTCACTAGTCAAGAACTGGTTTTAGGAAGGTTAAAAGAAATCTACCCATTTGAAAGGGTCAGTAATAAAGAGGGAGGCCCCCAACAAGATGGACTGGCTCAGTGGCAGCAACAGTGGGCTCAAGCATAGCAGTAATTGTGAGGATGTTGCAGGACTGGCCAGCACTTTGTTCTGTTGTGCATAGGGTTGTTATGGGTCAGAACTGACTCAACAGCACCTAACAACAATAACAACAACACCCATTGTAGTAAGTAATAGTGCTCATGATTCTGCCTTCCCTCTCCCCTTACCCCAAAGACACAGGAAGATCAATAACATGCCTTGAAGTAGAACTGACCCTAAACAGGAAGAAACCAAAGTGTTGGGTGTTCTGTTAGCCTCCCATGACTGGCCCCAGGATAGTTCAGCCATACAGCCATAATACACACGGCAGGGGATCGCAGGCAGATAGGCGGGTCCAGCAGGGCCGCTTCAACCATCTAGTGTCTGGCTCCCTATCTACATTTCAGGGGGCTTCTCAGGGCAGGCGCTCTGCAGTGAGGAGACCCAGTGCTACCCTTCCGGACAGGGCCCAGAACATCTGCTGTGCTCATACTGCCCAGGGGCCGGCTGGCATCCAGACATGTGGCTGCCAGCCAGGGCAATCCAGGAGTGTAAATTCCACATTTGCATCCTGGATGTTCCCAGCCCCAAGGACTGCTGACCTTTAAAGATGCCGCCTCGGTCCTTTCTTTTTCAGTAGACCTCTGGGCTCAGCTGGACAAGCCAGCAGATGCTGGAGCCTTGTGGAACACCCAAGGGGCAGGGAGCCAGGGCACTGGGCAGGGGTTCCAGAAAGTGGGGGACCTGAAGACCATAGTTTGCCCTCCCCTCCCTACCACCACGGGAGGAGTCCACTGTCCCCTAATTCAATATCAGCTGCCACCCCAGCCAGAATCCCCTGGACTCACCCCCCTGCTCCAAGTCACTGTCTGACACATGCACGAGCAACGTGGCCCCCTGATTAGCAGTGTCAGGAGACAACAGTAGCCCCCGGCTGTGTGATGTGTCTCCAGGGATTGCCCCATCTGTGCTGAACGGCATTCATGCTTAGCAGATTGTCAGCTTCTCTGGGCTCAGCAGCCAGATCTACCCCTCTGAGGGCAGGCCCCACTCCACCCTGTCTCCAAATGTGGCGTGCAGGGACAGTAGAGGTGGGGACTAGGATTCTTGGTTATCCAGCTGGCTAGGCAAGTCCCCCAAGATGCATCCTAATTCGAACTTACTGACTGGCCCTGCCCTAGGCTCAAGGGACATGGAGATGGGGGCCCAAGTCCTTGCCCTTGGGAATTCACCAGCAGCTGAAACCATCTGTTAGCTTGTTATTCACCCCACAGATATCTTTGGGGCCAGAGGCTGGGAATGCTTGGAGGAATGACAGGGTCCCAGGTCTGCTGGAGTTTACACTGTAGCAAGGGCCAATGGAAACATGTCCAACAAGGGAAGAAATATATAACACAAAAGGTGGACACTTCTGGTAATGTTATAGTTGGCTGCCCTAGAATTGCCCCCAATTCATGGTCACCTCATGCGCAGTGGGACAGAATAGTGTCCTGTCCTGTGCCATCCCCATAATCAGATTGCAAATTGTTGTTGTTGTTATGTGCCGTGGAGTCAATTCCGACTCATAGCGACCCTGTACAGGGTTTCCGAGGCTGTAAATCTTTACAGGAGCAGAAAGCCTCATCTTTCTCACGTGGAACAGCTGGTAGTTTCGAACTGCTGACCTTGTGGCCCACAGCCCGATTCGTAACAGATTGCAAATTAGATGGCTGTAATCCACAGGAATTTCACTGACTGATTTTGTAAAGGAAACCACCAGGCCTTTTTTCCTAAGAAGTGGACGTGCTCAGCATCATAGCAGCACAAAAGCCCCTCACTGACAGAAGAGTGGAGTCTGCACATGAAGTGCACTGGCTAGAATTGAACCTAGGTCTCCTGGGTGGAAGTTAAGAATTCTACCACTGAACCTGCTAGTAATCATACCTTCTTTGAGTGTTCGTTACCTGCCTGGCACTGTGATAAATAAGACTTGATGTATAACTGTTAACCTTCAAATGGACTCTTTTCTTGTCCATTTTACAGATGGGGAGACTGAGGGACAGAAAGGCCGAATCACTTTCCTGAGCTGACACAGGGTGGATGATTTGAATCCAGATTGGAGGTTTGGCTTCAGATCCTATATGTAACCACTTCACTCCACCTCGATGAAGCAAACAAGGGAATAAAGGGAAGAAGATAACAGTTTAGAAAGTCAGGGGAATCTGAGCTTGGATTTGGATCCAGGCACTTACTAGGAGTGTGGTTACTGAGCCTCAACTGCCTCATCTGCAAATAGGAATGGCGAGAGGCCCCCGCGGTTACTGCAGGCGTCCATTAAACTGTGCAAAGAGCCCTGCAAGCCCAGTACCGGTAACCAGCTACTATCAAGTCAGTTCTGACTCATGGTAACTTTATATGTGTCAGAGCAGAACTGCGCTTTCTAGGGTTTCCAAGGCTGTGAACACTTAGAACTAGATAGCTAGGCGTTTCTTCCAAGGCACTGCTGGGTGGATTCGAACCTTTAACCTTCTAATTCATAACTGAATGTTTAGTCGTTTGTGCCACCCAGGGACTCCGGAGCCCAGCAGTCCTGCATCAGTGGTAATTACCGTGTGCCACCTGTGCCCCTCACTTGAAGTTACGGCAAAGCTGACCTGACATGTTTATAAGTCCTGTTACCACCAGACCTTTGTCCATGCTGGTCCTTTCCCTCCCTACTTTGCTTCCAGATTCCTCACCCCTCCTCCCAGAAGCCCCTTGAAGCATCCTCTGCTAGGATCACAACCTGGAGACCCAGCAACAAGAGACACTTGAACTGTTGTTAGTGCACACTCTCCCTGTACCAGGGGCTGTTCCTTAGGTGTGCCTCAGTTTACCCATCCTGTTCTCATTGTCTTCTCTCACTTGTCTATCTGCCCACCAGCTGGTTCCCCACTACCCCTCCCTCATCGAGTGTCCTGCTCCCCCCCCCATCTGTCAAGTGTCAACCTCAGCAGGGGGTGGAGGAGAGGAGCTGCCCCCTTTTCAAGATGACAGGCAGATTATATAGCTGTCTCTCCCGGAAGAGAGTGGGTGACAAGGGTAATTAACTGCCTGCCTCTAGCCACCCCTTGGGGAGCCACGCTGTCCCTGGGAGGTGATAACAGAAGGGAAAGCCCCTCTTCACCATCCACTAGGGCAGTGTCCTCCCCACACCCAACATGAGGGCTTCTGGGTACCTCAGTTCTAGGTTCCCCATCTCCTGGGCCCTTTAACTAAAACAGGCTTATGGTTTAAAAGTCATGTCATGTTGGTTGTGGAAAGAACTCTGTGTTCTCAGAAGGTTCTGGTTCCAATTTTTCCCTGATTTGCTGTGTGACCTTGGAAAAGTCATTTCCCTCCTCTGAGCCCTGGTCCACAAAGGGGCCTGGAAGGGAGAAGATGAGCCCAACTTCCCTCTACTATATGACTCTGTGGTAGACCCTGCTGAATGCCAGTATCCATGCCATCTCTCCTTCCTTGCTGACCCCTCCAATTTCCTATCCCCATCTCCATAGATGGATTGTGGCTGCTCTGTGCTCATTAAGTCTCCAAAGTTCCCAGCATCCTCTGAGTCTATGGCTGGCCAATGAGGTTTAACAGAAGTTAGCCACGTGGGGTTTTATTGCTGTTGTTAAGTGCCATCAAGTCAGTTCCAACTCATAAAGACCCTGTATAGGGTTTCTGAAGAGCGGCTGGTGCGTTTGAACCACCAACATTTCTTTATTTTTAGTAAGAAGGAGTAGACTGAGCTGGAAAGACTCCTCGGTCCCTTTGCTCCAATCTCCTTTTTCTTGCCAGGAATCTAGACATGATATCTGGAGGTGTGGTTGCCCCACCATGGGGCCAACATCTAAGGACAATGGAGGAGCAGTCTGGAAGACAGCATGAAGCCAGTGTACCACACCTGGGCAGTTGATCGCCAGATTCCTGTTTATGAAGGTCAGTTAAAAAAATATTGCCACAAAGTCATAGAAACATTCATGAAGCCATTGATTCACGAAAATATCAAAATGTGAAGCCATTGTTTCTTGAGATCTTGTCCCTTTAGGTCTACACGCTTCTGAAGACAGTGTCTCCATCTCTCTAACCCTGCCCTGAGGATTCTGTGCTCTTCAATTCACACCATGTCAAAAAGGCAGTTAGTTTTGTTGGCATAGTTGAAGGACTCAAATCGTGTTTCTTTGAAGTATTTTTTGAGCTTTTGGAACAAAAATAAGCCTGAATGGGCAAAATCAGGGCTGTAGGTAGATGGGGTAAGGTTTCCAAATGAAATTCTCACAGGTCCATTTTTGCTCCTCTTGAAGAATGAGTGGGTGCATTGTTCTGATGGGAAAAAATTCTGGGAGCAACTTTCCTGGCCTTTGTCTCACCATTGTAGTTTTCAACATTCTTAAAACTTCTTCATAATAAGCCCCCATCATTGTCTTGTGTCCCTTGAGAATATCTATCAGGTTGCATCTTGGGAATCGCCCCCACACACACACCAAAAAACAAAAAATGTTGCCATAACCTTCTGAGTTAACTCCTCTGCCTTGAAGTCATCTTTAAGGTCTTCCCAGCCTTCCTTAAAATACTCACTCCATCTAAAAGCTATTGTTTTGTGTGAGGCAACATTCCTGAAACTTTTTTAAAAACTTAAATGAAATGGGAAAATGTCCACTTAAGCTTTGTTAAAGAAACCAATATATTAGACCTGACCTCAACATCATTTTTTGCCATAGCATAAAATGTATCCTTGTTTTGGAAGACACCCTTGTGAGACTAAAATAAGTGGACCTCTTGTAGGGTAGTGGTTATGCGTTGGGCTGTTAAACATAAGGTCAGCGGTTGGCATCTATCAACTGCTTCATAGGAGAAAGAGGAGACTTTCTGCTCCCATAAAGATTTATAGCCTTGGAAATCCTATGTAGAGGCACTATGAGTCAGAACCATCTCGATGGCGCTTAACAACAACAACCATCACTGAGAGAACTTGTTTGCATTAATTGCAGAGTAACGCTTAAATGCTTTTTTTGTTTGGAATAAACCCATGCATGTAAGAACTGAAGCCCTAGTGTCATACGATTTAACTTACCCTCGGATGTGAACAAAGGAATCCCCAATGTGGCTAAGCCACAGTTTTCAGATATTCTTTTACTGGTGTTCAAGTGTATTCTTCACAAACACAGATTCGATTCGATTCTGTGTCTGGATGCCTGCCCACTGATTCAGAGGACTTTAAGATCTTTGGAGCCTGATCTCAGTTGTTGTTAAGTTCCGCTGAGTCCATTCTGACTCATTGTGACCTGTATAGAGTTTCCCAGGAGCCATTAGTGGACCTGAATGTCCAACCCTACGACCAGTATCCAGTGCCCATTCTGCATCATCAAATGCCTGTTGACTGATGGACTGATTGAATGAATCACAGGGATCAAGTTCATACACATTCATAATAGCAACTGAGGACTAAGGTGCAGCTGACCCAAACCTTGTCATTGTCAATTGCCTCACATGTATGTGAAAGCTGGACAATGAATAAGGAAGACCAGAGAAGAATTGATGTCTTTGAATAATGGTGTTGGCAAAGAACATTGAACATACCAAAGATTGCTAGAAGAAAGAACAAATCTATCTTGGAACAAGTACAGTCAGAATGCTCCTGAGAAGTAAGAATGGTCAGACTTCATGTCACATACTTTGGCCATATTGTCAGGAGGGACCAGTCCCTGGAGAAAGACATAATGTTTGGTAAAGGAGAGGGTCAACCCTCAAGGAAATGGATTTGAAACAGTTGCTACAACAATGGGCTCCAACATAACACCAGATGCGAGGATGACCCAGGACCAGGCAGTGTTTTGTTCTGTTGTGCAGAGGGTCTCTATGAGTTAGAACTGAGTCACCAGCACCTAATAACATCAATAACATCTTTTGTCTTTGTCACTGTCCTTACAGTAATCCCATGGATTGAGGTTTTGCATTATTATCTTATTTAATCCTGATAATCCTATCAGGCAGAACCTTAACTGTCCCCATTTTATAGATCTAGGAAGCTGAGGCTCAGCAGAGGTCATACAGTTCTTAGCGATTGGATCCTGAGTATGTAGACCTTCCAAACCCACCTTCTGTTCCCCTCACCTCACAACCTCAGATTGAGAAACGAGCTTGGTCGTTTTGTTTCCTGGCCAAAGAATATACAGGGAAAGAGAATGGTCCTGGTGGATGGCATGTTCCTGGGATCGTCTGTCCCACTTATGTTGAACTTGAAGAGTTGCAGCAGACTGGGGTGAGAGGGAGAGTAGGGGTGCTGAAGGTGGGGACCTGGAAGGAAGGTCGTTTGAGAGCTGATGGTGGACCAGGCAATGAGAATCTGACCACAGCTCTTCAGACCAAAAGGGGACCAAAGGATGTCCCCTATTTAGCCCCAACTGCTCCCTAAATTCCTCTTAGAGGACCCTCACTCCCCCATTAGAGACCTCACAATATAGGAAATGGCCAGGCGTGGAGGAAGCAGGGCCCCCTAAAATGGTGGAGGCGCCCTTGCTCAGTCAGCTGGACCAAGACACATCCTGGGATAGAGCAGTGAGCAGGGAGGCAGAGCACCACCCGTAGCTAAGCCCAGAGGGAGCTCACAGGCAGGGCTCTGGTCCCAGTCATGGGGCAGACAGAGGTGAGGGGAAAGACAAGAAAAGAGCTGCCAGGGAAAGAGAGTGGGGAGGAGCCAGCTGGAGTACAGGCTCAGTTAGAGCAGCAGTCTAGAAGAGGAGAGTGTGGGCTGCTTCCTGGGGCTCCATGAACTACACATGTGTGAGGGTGTGTGTGTGTGGACAGTAGCCCAAATGGCTAAGCACTCGACTACTGACTGAAATGTTGAATGTTTAGACCCAGCCAGAGGCACCTCAGAATTAAGGCCTGGTGTTCTGCTTCTGAAAGGTCCCGGCCACTGAAAACCCTATGAAATGCAGTTCTACTCTGCACCACCCCCGGGATCGCCATGAGTTGGGATTGATGTGAAGGCAATTAACTAGGAGCAACAAGGGTGTGTGTACAGCAAGGGTCACAAAGACTCAAATGTGCAGGCCAGCTGGGAACAGGCAATGACTTAGAAGCTGGACCATCTTCAGTTAACTCTGAGCTAGGACAGACTGAGTCTCTGAGGCCACACCTAAAAAGCCCTGTGAGAAAATGGGTATCAGACACTTGGATGTACTATGAGAATGAATCCACCAGAACCGGGGGCTCAGGGAAGGACTGCAGTTCTCCTCAATCCCACCTTAGACAAGGTAGGGCAAGAGGTACCCTGGTGTCCTTACAAACACAAATTCGATTTGATTCTATATGTGGATGTCTCTCCGCTGACCCAGAAGACTTTAAGATCTTTGAAGCTACTTCCTTACTCTAAGTCCTGGGGACCAAAGGCAATGTGTGTCCAAATACCATGAAGATTTGTGGGTTGTGCTCCTGCTGCTGTTAAGGCAGGTAAGGACAGTGGGAAAGATCTGAGCAGGCAGAAGTGCTTATGTGAGAGAAAAGACAATTAACTTGAATGCAATAGATTCTTGCAAAGCATGGTTGTGACCATTTTCTTGCTTTTCTCCAGGTACTAATTTTTGGTTTCAGCGATTCTCATGAATTCATGCAGTACTCACAATGGTGCCCATGGGGCTGAGGAACATGTTTGAGGAAATGTTCAAACAGTTCATGTTGCTTTGTACCTATCAGTTTAGATGTAATATACATGAAATGTGAGATCGATATGTTATCAAGTAGGTGGGCAATGAATACTAGATTCTTTAGGGATGTTATTATTTTTGTTTCTCAAAACATGCTTAAGAAGATTCTATTAAAATGTCAAAACCAGCTATTATTTAAATCTTGTATTTAAAAATTTATTTAAGTATTTCATGAATTATCATATTTTCTTCTTTATCTTTTAATTGTAACAATTTTTTAATGTTTTAGAAACTCACCTTGCTGGAAAAGATTTTAAAGTTTTACATGGATAAATATTTATATTTTTAATGAAAATTAAATATATAATTTTAGTCTGTTTAGAAAGCTCCTGTCACTAAACCAGAATTTAGTGATTTTGGTCAAGCGAAGGCATGAACATCTTTATGGAATAAAGCCATAATAATCTATGAATTATGTATGTCTTTATTTTATTACTTGTCCAAATACAGCCAGCCCAACAGAGCACTCAGACATGCCAGCTCTCAAGCATATAAAAACTATAACTTTGCCCATATTTTTCATTTTTGTCACTTTGAAAGTATATTTGTCAAGGTAAGAGAAGAGAACATATTTTATTTAATAGCTTGTATGCTTTATTTTTAAATATTTAGGCATTTGGTCTGTGGATCTTCATTTGTGTTCTTTCAAATATTAGCGGCAGCGCTGACTTTTTTTTTTTTTTTAATGCCAGCTTGATTGAGATATAATGAATATACCAGAAAGTTCAGTCTTTAATACTATATAATTCAGTGTGTTTCTTTTAAAAGTATATTCACAAGGTTGTACATCAATCGCCAGTATGCGATTCTTCAACATTTACATCACTCCCACAAGAAATCATGTGTCTGTGAGCAGTCATTCTTTGCCCCTTTCTCCCAATGCTGGCAACCAATAGTTAGTTCTCTTTCCATTTCTTTGGCTTTACGTTTTCTGGCTATTTCGTATCAATGAAATCATGTACCATGTGGCTTCTTGTGTCTGCTTTCTTTCACTTAGTATCAAAATTTTTAGGTTCATTACACTGCAGCACATATCAATATTTCACTCTGTTTTATGACCAAATAAGATTTCATTACATGTACACATCACATTTTGTTTATCCACTTATGAGTTGGTGAATATTTTGGGTTGTTTCCACTTTGGGGCTATTATGAATAGTGTTGCTGTGGACATGTATGTATGTGTTTTTTTGTGGACATACGTGTTCAGTTTTTTGGGGTGCATACTTAGGAGCATAATTACTGAACCCTACATCTCTATGTAAAGAAAACCAAAATTCTCATGACTGGACCAATAAGCAACATTCTTATCAACAGAGAAAAGATTGAAGTTGTCAAGGACTTCATTCTTCTTGGATCAACTATCAACACTCAAAGAAGCAGCAGTCAAGAAATCAAAGGACGTATCGCATTAGGCAAATCTGCTGCACAAGAACTTTTTAAAGTGTTGAAGAGCA
>NW_006408828.1:1485634-1509428 GCF_000296735.1 Chrysochloris asiatica
CCAATAGATCCGTTTTGGAAGAAGTGCAGCCAGAGTGCTCCTTGGAGACCAAGATGGCCAAACTTCGTCTCTCATACTTTGGACATATTGTTGGGAGGGACCAATCGCTGGAGAAGGATATCATGTTTGGTATGGTGGAGGGTCAGACAAAAAGAGAAAGACCCCCACTGAGATAGATTGGCCAAGTGGCAGCATCGATGGAATCAAGTGTGGCAACAGTACTGAGGTTGGCCCAGGATCGGGCAGTGTTTCATTCTGCTGTGCATAAGGTCACTATGGGTTGGTACTGACTCGATGGCACCTAACAACAACAACAACAACATGGAGTCCTGGTGTGATGTTGTGGGTTAATGCACTGGACTTCAACGTTGGATTGAACCACAAGGTCAGTGGTTAAAGCTCACCAGCCACTCTTTGGAAACCCTATATAGGGTCACTATAGGTCATAACCAACTCGACAGCACTTAACAACAAAGTGGCACTGTAGGATAAGCACTCAACCATAACATCAGTTTGAACTGCAAGGTCAGCGGTTCAAATTTACCAACACTCCTTGAGACCCTAAACAGGGTCGCTATGAGTCAGAACCAATTTGACAGCACTTAACAACAAGAAGGGAGTCCTAGTGTGGTGATGTAGGATAAGCAATGAACTGCTAACCAAGAGATTGGTGGTTCAAACCCACAATCCATTCCTAGGAAAGCCTATATAGTATCACTGTGAGTCATAACCGACTCAATGGCACTTAACAACAGCGACAACAAGTAGTAAATGTAGGTTCAACTTCTTAAGGAACCACCAAACTGTCTTCCAAAACTCTGTACCATTCTACACTCCCACAAGCAATGTCTGAGGATCCTAATTCATCTACATCCTTGCCAAACTTTTTATTGTCAGGGTTTTTGTTGTTTTATTTTTATAACCACCATCTTAGTGGGTGTGCAGTTGTATCTCACAGAAATTCTCATTTGCATCTGGTGAGTATCTTTTGTGTGCTTATTGGCCATTGTATATCGTCTTTGGAGAAATGTCTCTTTAAATCGTTTGCCTCTTTTTTAATTGAGTTATTCAGGTCTGGTTTTAATACTTAAAGGAATAAAACCACAACCGTGAAGATGGCCCACAGAAGCCTGTGCTGGCTTTTACACCAGCCTGTGCTCTTTAGAGTTCATGTGGACTTCCTTTGGGTCTTTGCAAATGCAGTTCCTGCCACCGAGAATGCCTTCTTTTCTCATCTCTTTGGCAAATCTTTTTCATAACCCTGCTCTGATCAGAGTGAAAGCTCACCGGACTGAAGAGGATGAGAGTTGGCTGTAGCTCTGGCCAAGAACACAGGCCTGGAGCCGGCTTGCCCCTTCCAAGCTGTGTAAATTTAACTAACCAGTTACCATTGAGATGATGGAGACCCCATGTGTGTCCCAGGGGAACTCTGCTCCGTAGGGTTTTCTTCTTCCCTTGCTTCCTTTATCCCTTTTTATTGTGAACTGGGTGGAAATTCATTCGAGAAGCAGATCAGTTTGCCATTCAACAATTCATGCACATTTTGCTTCATGTCATTGATCACAATCCCTATAACCTAACATCACTTCCTACTTGCGTTTCCTGTTTTCATTTCTTCTTCTTTCCTTACCCTTCTGAGTTTTGTCCTTGGGCAAATGCTGCCCTTTTGACCTCAAATGATTGATTATTCTAAAGTGTGCCCACCTCCCTTGTGTTAATGTTCCTCCTTATTACTGTTTAGTTGACAATTGAGCCACCACAGAGATGAGTTCAGTTCCAGACCTGAAAGGTGACTAAGGGTCATAGACTTGGGCTTCCACCAGTTTCTACCTGACCAGTAAGCCTGATCTTCTTTATGATTTTGAGTTTGGGTCCACATTTTTCTCCCAGCCTGTCCAGGACCTTCTGATGAAATCCCTTTCAGAGAAGTTGGTAGTGGTATCCAGGCATCATCTAATTCTTCTGGTTTCAGGGTTGGAGAGACTGATGTTTGCATGGTAAAAACTTCTTAGGAGTAATTGCTTCTTCTCCACCAGCTGATTTTTCTGAAGGGAGAGCATTAGGTGTTTTTTTACAAAGCACCTTTGGGAGGACTCAAACCTCCGATGTTTAAGTTAGAGGGGGTTCACCATTTGCACCAGAGACTCCTGGGCAAATTTCTGTCATCTTACTGCTCTGAAAGATGACAATGATCAAGCCTTCCTTATGGATGGAGTTGCTGGAAGAAACTGCTGAGAAAACACACATCAATCTTGTTGTATATTGTGCATGATCGAAGCTCAGCACATTTCCCCCTGGACA
Source organism: Chrysochloris asiatica (assembly GCF_000296735.1). Taxonomy (NCBI): domain Eukaryota; kingdom Metazoa; phylum Chordata; class Mammalia; order Afrosoricida; family Chrysochloridae; genus Chrysochloris; species Chrysochloris asiatica. The sequence continues at coordinate 1,487,936 of NW_006408828.1, forward strand.
GAGCTCTGCCAAAGACGAGCGGCTCACTCCCTTCGAAGCCAGACTGTCCATGCTACACTGTGGCTGCTGTAACTGGACCTTGGGGTGCTGAGCTGTAAATTGCCTCTTTGTGACCCCCACTTACAAGGTCTCTGGGCCCAGACGGCCCCTGCTCCTGGAAGCCTCTGGATCTGGCTGGAGGCTGTGGGTTCCCCCACCTTTTCCGGGCCCAGCTGTCTGTCCACTCCTCCTGTTTGCCTCCTTACTGTGTCACCCACGCCTCCTCCTTCCTTCCCAAGTGGCGTGTGACTTGCTCAGGGGACATGAGAGGCAGCTGGAAAGTGATACAACACCCTTTAATTACCCTTGTTCCTTCTATATCCCAGCACCTAAATTTAGCCACCATAGCCAGGGCACTGGGGACCCAGATCCTCCCTCCCCAAGCCCCCCATGCTCAGCAGAGACAGGGAATCAAGGCTGGAAGAAGGGGCTCCTCACTGTCCTAGGGGTGGGCAGGGACGATGCTGAGCAGTCAGTGGGGACCCTTATCACTGCAGCTGACAGCTGGGCTGTAAGTCATGACAGAACAGAATGCCACTTGACCACCCCCTGCCCTTTTTAATTATGGGGAAGCCTGAGAGGGTGGGGTAGAGGAAGTGACCAGTGTGGTGGGGGCGGAGCTCAGAAATCAGATAGCCTGGGTTCTCCACCGCCATTCGGCCACGTGCCAACTGAGTGACCATGAGTATGCACTGAACCTCTCTGGGCGGATTTCTTTATCTAAAAACCAGTAACAATCCTAGGACCTCCCAAGTCGGGTTAAAAAAAGATTAAAGTGAGATAACACGTGCAAACATGTTGTAGCGCTGAGCAGGCATCCAATAGACAACAGCTGCAATCATCAAGGTGGCACATCCCAAAGGTCAGTGGTTCAAATCCACACTGTGGTTCCAAAGGAGGAAGATCCAGCAATCTGTTCCTGAAAGGATGACAGGCTAGAAAACCCAGTGGGTTCCCCTCTGTCCCATGCGGTCACTTCAAGTCCAAATCAACTCCCTAGCACATTACCAACAGCCATTACTATCCAAGCTGCTTTACGTGTTGGTGGAATAGGGACTCAACCCACAAAGTGCTTCTTCTTCAGTGTCTCTGTGGGCCCCGGTTTCAGAAGAGCCAGGAGGAGATTGATTCCCTGGTCCAGGGTCACCCAGCTTGTTGTCAGCAAGGCTGAGATTTGAACCCAGGCTGAAGACATCTCCACTCTCAGCACCTGTGTCCTTCCCTGCATTGCTTTGAAAGAGTGGTCTCTCCTCTATGAAACCTGCTTCCTCCAGGAAGCCTTCCTGGCTAATTCCAGCATCGTTTCCTTGGCATGCTTTGGTGGCAATGTGTGTCTGGCAATACGCCCCTCTCCAGTTCCAGGAAAAGTTCTAGAAGATGAGCACTGGCTTACTTTGCTTGACTTTGTGTGTCTTTGAGGTTCCAGGGCATGAGTTCTTGTGAATGACAAGTTGCTACCTTTGGGGATAAAGAGGAAAAGGAAGAACTAGTAAGTGGGAATTGAAAAAAAAGAAGCTAGGATAGGCGATGTCTGCAGTGAGCCCTGGAGACCAACAATGCCAGGAGAACTGAGATGCCAGGGCCAGGGCCAGTCAGGCCTCGCTCCATATGCCCATTTATGAGTCTCTGGCCTCATAGGATGACAGATGACGCTTCAAGGTATGTGCTAGAGAGAACTTTTCTGAGGTAATTCTCAGAAGTTACATTCTTCTCTGGAAGTTCCTTTCTCTGTGGGCACACATTGAGTTTGAACAGCTCTCTTGAAATACCTCTTTCATAATACTACTTCACAGCAACAAGAAGAATAGACTAGCAGCTAACAGTCTCTGGGTGTGGTGCCGTAGGATAAGCACTAGACTGCTAACTAACCACAAGGTCGACGGTTCAAACCCACAAGCCACTCTTATGAAAAAGAATCAACTCGACAGCACTTAACACCACCAACACCAACAATGTTCTCTGAGTGGGTTTTGTACACCACACACCATCCTAAAGAAAACATGATATGCCTTAGCTTGTTTAACCCTCACAACAGCTCTGGGAAGTAGATCTTCAGTTGACTCATTGTCCAGATGAGGAGACTGAGGGTCAGAGAGGTTACATCTCTTGGCAGAGCCCACAGCTGATAGTAGTGGAGCCAAGATTCAAATCCAGGCAATCAGGCATCAATTATTCATTCAGCTCACATTCATTTGCTGGCCCATCTTCTTAACCACAACCTCACTGCCTCTTACTTTCACTGGTGGTGAATCGGTTTCAAACGAGGCTATAACATTTACAGTAGTAGATGTCCAGGTCTTCCTCCCTCAAAGGGACTGGGTGGATTCAAACCCCTAACCTTTTGGTTAGCAGCCCACTACTTAATCATTAGACCATTCTGGGGCTCCTTCCTAATATTTTACTCTATGTAACTCTCCATGCCTTCTGCCATATGGCGAAGCAATGTCTCCCACCCCCTTGGAGGGCTCTTACCCCAGCATCCAGCTCTCTCATGTCAAGATAATGAGTAAAGACAGAGATACCCCCATTGAAGCGCCACAGCCCTAGGTGGTCCTGGCAAATATCCCTCCTGGCCCACCCCAGCCCTCCCTCCAGCAGGTGTGGCCCACCTGCCCTAGGAACCCTACAAGCCTCTCCTGAAGCAGAAGAAGGAGGGAGATGTTTTCCAATCTACTCCCTTTCTCCAAGGCCACTCCCACCCTGGATCCGGTAAGTGGCATGATGGTGCAGAGTGGTACCCAGGTCTTTAACAACTGCTTTCTCCCTTACTCCAGGAGAGAGTTCTTCCTGTAAATGGCCCCATTAACTCTTTAGCCAAGAGCTCGCTTTGTCCTCTACTTCCATCTCAGTCAGAGGGAGGGGACATTTGTCTGGCTACTCTCATGGAGGGGAGAACACTGCGTGGGGGGCACAGTAGGGGCTTCATTAAATGACAGCATTTACTGTTATTACCACTCAGCTAAGATCACACAACCCGGTGTTTTGGGAAAGGGGCACAAAGAACCCACCCAGCAATACCAAGGGGGGTAGAAAAAGTTTCCCTCATCTATTTCCTCCTCAAAAAGAGTCCTTGGGGGAGGGGGGGAAGAGTCCTTGGGATGCAGTGGTGCAGCTGGTAACTGGAAGGTTGGTGGTTCAACCCCACCAGCCGCTGCATGAGAGAAAAGAGCAAGCAATCCTTCACAATTACAGTTCCGCTCTGCCCTATAAGCTGGAATCAACTCAGTAGAACACAACAATTTATTCCTCGAGCTGTCAGTGGCTCAAATCTCTGGTACCCCCAAAGGCTCCTGAATCTCTGGAGCTGGAAGAAGGGACCTGAGCCATGGCGTCCGGAAGACCAGCATGCCTGGATGGAACGTCTGGAACAGCAGAGCAGGCTCAAAAACAACACATTCCATAAAGGTGGATGTTTTGTAGCAAGGAGGAGCGTGATTAACTTTACAGTCTAGGAGCGGAGGGCCCTGGGACCATCAAGGGAGAAGAGCGGAGAGCAGGACCCTACCCAGAGAAGCAGTGATGCCTGAGATGGAGGCAGAGACGATGACGTGGAGAGATGGAGCAGCTGGGGACTTTAGACCCAGAGAGGGAGAGGGGCTGTGTGCTGATGACCGGGGGGTAGGGGGGGGGCAGGCTTGTAGTGTATACCCTTTGGTTGGTTGATGATGCATGGAGGGGATTGGAACCATGGCAATGAAACGATATACGATAGGATGAATGTAAAACTAATGTTCTTCCAAGTAAACTATCACATAATTCCACAATAAAACATTAAAAACAACAACAACACATTCCCCAGCATCCTACTGGAACCTCAGGGGAGGAAGATGCTGCTGGACAGAGTTCAGTGAGTTTGGGGGCAATACCTGGCATGTAATTGGAGGGTGTTCTGTTGGTATTGCTTAAGAGGTGTGACATGCCCCTGGGTTCTCCTTTTTATCTTGTTTACAAATTTATTTTGGTGGCAGAACCATTGTATGAGAGGGCTCTGTGATTCACTCCTGACCTGCATGCTATTATGATTCAGTTTAACGGATGGGGATAGAAAAATGCAAAGATAGTGGCTAAATAGACTATAGTACATACACGCAATGGAACACTAGGCCACGTTAAAGAATAAATGTGAATCTGAGAAACACCTCCTAACATGGAAGAACCCAGAGGACGTGATGCTGAGTGGAATAAGTACATCACAAAAGGACAGATACTATATGAGACCACAGTTAGAGAAAGCCAAGAAATTGCTTTCACACCAATAAAAACCAGGTCATCATGGTGGGAGGAAAAGGAAAGGTAAATCACTAAATAAAATGTTAGGTGCCATCACATTGGTTCCAACTCATAATGACCCTGTATAGTGTTTCTGTACATTTTTACAGGAGCAGAAAGGTTCATCTTTCTCCCTTGGAGAAGCTGATGGGGTTGAACTGTTAAAATTGCAGTTAACAGTCCAGTGCTTATCCTACAGCACCACCAGATCTAGCAGACACATAGTTGGGTGAAAAAAAACAGCAAAAAATCAAAGAAATGGTGTGCCGGACAAGACAGAACTTTCTTTTTTCTCTCAAGTAAATTAAGTTTCGGGTCCAGGATTGGCAGATTCTTTCCTTCCTGTTGCCGACAATAGGATCCTGCCTCATAGCACAAGATGGCTGCCTACTCTCCAGCCATCACATGCGTGTTCTCACTAGCAGAAAGGAAAAAGGGATAAACAAGGTACAATCCCCTGACTCTGAATGACCCTTTGTCTTACACCCCAATGGCAGAACTTCGTCACCTTGCTGTAAGAATCTAAGATGTGTAGTTTTTATTCTAGGACGTTGTGTGTCCACTTCTGTGACAAAGGAGTCTCTCAGTGGCTCAAACAGTTAAGTGTGAAACTACTAGCCCAAAGGTTGGTGGTTCAAATCTACCCAGAGGCACCTCAGAAGGCAAGCCTGACAATTGGCTTCTGAAAACCCTATGAAAATGGATGGTCCATCCATTATTTATTTTGTTCTTCCTTGTATTAAGATTAGTTTCTTACGTTTTTTTGTTTCTCTGTGCTCTATGTTGCTGTTGTTGTTGTTAAGTGCTGTTGAGTTGGTTCCAACTCATAGGGAGGAGCAACTGGTGGATTTGAACCACAGAATTTGCTGTTCAAACCGATCTTGCCTACCAGTGCTTATCTTCCAACGCCACACCAAGACTCCCTATACCTTACAGTGACATATACACAGTAACTCAATATATGAGTTTTGGATGAAGAGCAGAAACAAAGAAACCCTATGAAGTCGTTCTACTTTGCACACGCAGGGCTGCTATGAATTGGAATGGATTCAACAGTAACAACAGTGCAGCCTGTAAGGAGGGGACACTAGATATTGGGAATAGTTAGCCATCTCTGATACACTGGGGAAGGGCCACCATGACCTTCCCGCCATTGTGACTCAGTCAGTCTTGGAGTACCCTCCACTCGTTCCTGTGTGTTACTTGTCACTTGCTACCACCAAACCAAAACTACCATGAGAACAAAACCCCAGTTCCTCACACTGGCATTCAAGGCCCTTTGCCACAACACCTCATCACTGCAAGAACCCCAGTGGCTCTAAGCCACCGGCAGCACGGGAACTTGTTTCATCTGAATGCTCCCTTCTGGACCATCTCTGCCTGAGGCCCCTATGCAACCTCAAAGCCCCACCGTGGAGACGTTGCCCACTCCATGCAGCCTTACAGGTCCCCTCTGGGAAGGACCAGAATCCCTCTCTCCCGCCCTCCCTTGGGCTTCCTTCCTGAGCCTTCTGTCACCCCTCTATTTATAACCAGAGGTCAGGTGCCCCTGGACACATTGAGGAGGGAAGGGCCTGGTTTGGGCTGGTGGAGCAGGTTCTGGGCCTTGTCTAGAGAAGCTGGGACTTTTCCGGACAGCCCCACCCCAACTCCTTGGGCCTGCTGCCTGCCACCCCCACCCACCCAATCCCCCACTGGAGCTGTCTACAGTTGGAGGTGTCTACCCCACCCATCCGATTGCCAGCTTTGGAGATGAGCCCCATACCTGCAGCAGCACCCCCTCCAAGCCTTACTGAATGCCATGGAGGTGGGGCTGTGTTCACCCCCATGCCTGGAACCCGGGAGCCCTGTCCTGTGTTTGACCTGCTGCCATTATTGTAATTAGTCTGAATAGGTGGTCTGGATTAATGGTTTCTAGGGCACCCTACTGGGGAAGGGTCCTAGCTGGGAAGACCCTGACTGGAGGAACTGGCTGGAGCTCTAAGGAGGGAAGGAAGCAGGCTTTGCTCGGTTCACCTAGTATCACATCCCCTCCCCCCAGCTGCAGCCCTTCCTCTGTCTCAGATCACCCCTTGTCAGCTCCACACCAGCTCAGTGCATTCACGCTGGACCCCCATCCTCAAATCACATCCCTGGAGGCCTCTCCCAATCCTAGCTCCCCACTCACCCTACTTCCATTCTCCAATACTCTGATAAATCTGAATCCTGAGTCAGAGACCTGGGGTCCTAAGTCCACTCCCTCTGCTCCCACGTCAGATAAAGCGGATGATACTGAAGCCCAGAATGGTCATTGCTGTCTGTTGAGAGTTTCCTCCAAGCTGCCACAGGCCCCTAACCCAGCTCTGGTCACCTTGAGCCAGAGGAGAACTCTCCATAGAAGGCTCTGTTCTTTTGTCACCACTGAGTTTTATTTGTGTCACATCACAGGCTGAGTCCAGGACCATTCGCTTTGAGCTCCTGAATTGGAACTGAGGTTGGCATTCAGAATTGGGCAGACCAGGCTGTGTGACCTTGGGCAAGTTACTAACCCTCTCTGAGCCTCTGACATCTGCAGCTGCCCCTGATCCTGTGAATTTGAGACTCCTTTTCTCCCCCTCTAAGGAGGCCTAGGAAGGTGAGAATAAGAACGCCTCCCATGGAGGTGGGCTTCTGTTGTAGTGGGCTAGGAGGAGAGAGAAAGGTGGCCTCCCAATCCCTCCTAGCTCAGAGGGGAGAACACACTGCCTGAGGGATGAAGGTGCTGGAACAAAGGAGCAGCAGTCTTGGGCACCTCCTAGTGGACACCTAGGAAACTTCTACCCTGGCAGAGGGCCCCTTCACTTAATGTCTGTCAGCTTGAAGTTAGGGTCCAGTACCATTCCCAGCACCACCAGCTGTGGCAAAAGTCAACTTCCTTCTCAGAGCCTCAGTTTCTTCATACACAAAACAGAGATCATGGTGAAAATGATCCACCTTAATAGAGGCACCCAGGCAACCCTAAGCTGGGGGCTGAGACAGGTGAGGAGCCAGGGGTTCAGACTCCTGGTCTAGAGCTCTTTCCACTCTTGGCACTGTCTGACATGACCTTGAACTCTCCAAGCTTACTAATTCTCCATGTGGCTCTGGACGTTTTCAGATGTTTTAGTGCTATTAGCATGGCTGTCCCAGGAACAAGCTTACAACCACATCCAATTAACCTTCCTGCCAACAATTATGGGATGTGATTTCTTTTCCAGCGCACGCAGGGGTATCTCTGTTCCCATCTCCTTCCCAGAAGACACAACTGTGTGATCCGGAAGGTGACTATCCTATCCCTCCAGTGGGGATCATGGGATGCTGGCTCTGAGTAGGGAGACCCTCAGGTTCTCAGTCAGGAAGTTAGTCAGACCCCTTTGGGCTGGGGGGGGGGGGGACTTGCTTATGCTCCAGGAGAGGTATTGCATGGAGTGGGTGGGGGCAGCGGAAAGACAGCCCCCCTCCACTGGGATAACCCACTACCATTGAGTAATGCAACCCCTAGTGACCCCATAGGACAGAGCAGAATTGCTCCTTATGATTTTCCAAACTGCCCATCTTTACAGAAGCAGATAGCCTCATCTTTCTCTCACAGAGCAGCTGGTGGGTTTGAACCACCAACCAGCTTCTCAGTTAGCAGCAGCCCAGTACGGTACCAGATCTCCCTTCCCAATGGGATTTGCTGTTGTTGTTAAGTGCTGTGCAGTCCGTTCCAACTCATAGCGGTCTTCTATAGAGTTTCTGACGAGTGGCTGGTGAGTTTAAATCACTGAACTTTCAGTTAAAACCGACCTTGAGGTCCATTGCTTATCCTACGGTACCACACCAGGATGTGCAAAAGGGAATTCTCCATTCTTGCCCATTCTTTGATCTCTACCAGTTGCTTTCAAGTCAACTCCAACTCCATGTATGTTGGAGTTGTACTATGCTCTATAGGGCTTCCAATGGCTGATTTTTCGGAAACGGATTGCCAGGTCTTTCTTCTGAGGTACTTCTGGATAAACTCAAACCTCTAACCTTTGGGTTAACAGCCTAGCTTGTTAGCCATTTGCACTACCCAGGAACTGTGAAAAGGACCTTCCTGAAATGCATGCTGGATAATGGCAGCCCCTGAGCTCCAAATGTTGAGAGCCACATGGAGAATGACTAAGCTTGGAGAGTTCAAGGTCACATTAGACAGCGAGAGGGTCACTCAGGAGTATGTGCAGCTGCCAAGAAGGGAGGGGGCCTGTCTGATGCTGTAGTTGTATAACAGGCTGTCTCTCAGCTCAGGTTGGGTATTTATTTGGGGGTAACTGGCAGTAGGGATGATGGAATTATGGGACCTATTGCTTCTGTACCTATAATCTCCTCTTACATCCTCAGAAGGTCCAGGGCCTGAGAATCTGAAGAGGAAGCACCCATGAGCCTGGACATTCTGCAGCATACCCAGTTTTTAAGAAGCACCTGCAAATAAACAGACACACAGTTGGGCAGGGACAGAGTCTGCGTACCCATGCACACAGCCTTGAAGAGACTCTCACAGACAGCATCAAAGCAGGTGAAAGAAATGTCTCTTCCAAGACAATTCAGGAGGCTGAGAGCTGGGGTGTGTCCAGACAGCAGGGGTGCTCAGAGCTAACACAGCTGTCCCTTCCCAGTCAGATCACCTTGCCTACACCCCCTCCCAACAGTGTGTGAAGCAGCAAGGCCAAAGCCCTAAAGCTGGAAACCTGATCCCAGGCCTGAAGCAGGGGCTGAGCCAGTCCCCAAGGTTCTCCTCTATTCCCCCTTATTCCAGCTAAACTGGGTTCTCACCTCCTCACTCTCCTCTCAACTGACCACCTGTGCCCACACTCACCTTTCATGTTCTCCATGCTTGCTCCCCACGGCCCTCCCCACACAGACCTCACCTCAGCTTGGAGCCCCCTCCCATGCACACAGGGAGCCCTGGTAGTGTCGTGGTTAAGTGCCTGGCTGCTAAGTAAAGGATCAGTGGTTCAAACCCACCAATTACTCCATAGGATAAAGATGTGGTAAACTTTGTCCTTAAATCACCTTAAAGATTAACCCCAAACCAAAAACCAAATCCGTTGCTGCCAAGTTAATTCTGATTCATAGCAACCCTGTATGTCAGAGTAGAATTGAATTTCCCCATAGAGTTTCCAAGGCTGTTGTCTTCGTAGAAGTTGCTACGTCTTTCTACAGCAGAGCAGCTGACAGGGTCAAGCCACTGACCTTTTGGTTAGCAGCTGAAAGTTCAACCACTGTATCATCAAGTTCATTTTCTTAAAGGTGACAGACAAGAAACACTAAGTGCAGTTCTGCTGTGGCCTCTAGGGTCCTCACTATGAGTCGGAACCCATGTACACACCCTGACTTTTGCCTTTACTTAGTCACTTGACAATCACCAGCATATCTTCTAAGGCTCAGCACAAGTACTTCTTTCTCGAATAAACTTCCTTGCCACTCTCCTTTCCAAGGCAGAACTCATCTCTGCCTCATGGAGCCCCGGGCTCTGCTCAGATCTCTGACCTACCCCCCAGCGCCCTCCACTGTACCACTCTCGTCTGCACTGCTGCATGTGTGCTTCTCAATCTTGTGCTGAGGGTGCCCAGAGGCCATGGCGTAGCTTGATTGGAGCAGGATTTGAGATTTTGAAATGTCACTGGGGTCAGGAATGAGCAACAAGGCTTCTGTGATCACCCTGAATAGATGTCAGTGGTGCGGGTTCTACATGGGTGGCCGAGATGGGAAGCAGATTCGAAAGAAGCATTGGGTTCAGGTGTCCCCCACCCAGGGGCCCCCAAGCCCGGCTGAACCCTGGAATCCCCTGGGGAGATTAAAAAACCAAACAAACAAACCAATTAGTAGGCTCTACTTCAACAGAGTCTCAGGAGTTGAGGCCAAATTCTGCACTTTTTAAAAAATCCCTGGGTGGTTCAGAAGCAGTTGGTGTGGGACCAGGAATTTGGGGACTGCCATCTTGGAGCAACTATCAACACTCATGGAAGCAGCCATCAAGAAAGCAAAGGATGTATTGCATTAGGCAGATCTACTGCACAAGACCTTTTGAAAGTGAGAAGAGCAAAGATGTCAGCTTGAGGACTAAGGTGCACCTGACCCAAGCCATGGTATTTTCAATAACCTTATATGCATGTGAAAGCTGGACAGTGAGTAAGGAAGACCATAGAAGAATTGATGCTTTTGAGTCATGGTGTTGGAGGAGAATATTGAAAGTGCCATGGACTGCCAAAAGAACCAACAGATCTGTGTTGGAAGAATTGCAACCAGAATGCTCCTTGGAGACCAGGATGGCCAAACTTCATCTCTCATACTTTGGACATATTGTCAGGAGGGACCAGTTGCTGGAAAAGGATATCATGTTTGGTAGGGTGGAGGGTCGGAGAAAAAGAGGAAGACTCCCCAGAGAGATGGATTGGCAAAGCGGCAGCATCAATAGGCTCACGCGTGGCAACAATTGTGAGGTTGGCCCAACTGTGAGGTTGGTACCAACTCGAGGGCACCTAACAACAAATCCATGGTGTGGCACTGCGCCAAACTGCAGACATGTCAACTGACAGGTCTGTGGTTCAAGCTCACCAGCTGCTCCTCAGAAACCTTATACAGGGTCACAACAGGTTGGAACAAACTCAACAGCAGTTAACAACAACAACAACAATGTCCATGTCAATCAGGTGGCCAAGAACACTTCCCTGTGTCTTTGCTTTTAAGGGGGTGTTTCCTGTTGACCTCCCAGAAGGATTGCTTTCCAGGCAGTTCCTCATTGCCTACATTTAGGAGCAGATTATTATTGTTACTGTGGTTGTTATCTCTATGGCTTACGTCCTATAAAGAAGCTCTGGTGGTGCAGTGAGTTGAGCATTGGGCTCCTGACTGCAAAAAGTCAGTGGTTCACATCAAATGAGGGAAGCGAAGTGCAGGACCCTATCCAGAAAAGCAGTGACGCCAGGGATGGAGGCAGAGAGGATGACATGGAGAGAAGGAGCAGCTGGGGACTCTAGAATCAGGGAGGGAGAGGGGCTGTGTGCTGGCGGCCAGGGGGCAGGCATGTGTGTATACCCTTTGGTTGTTTGATGATGCATGCAGGGGATTGTAATCATTGCAAGGAAACAAAATATGATAGGATGAATTTAAGATAATGTTCTCCCATGTACACAATCACATAATTCACAATAAAAACTTTAAAAAAAAAAGTCAGTGGTTCAAACCCACCAGCCACTTGGAAGGGGAAAGATGAGGCTGTCTGCTCATATGAATGTTGAGTCTTGGAAGCCCTAGGGAACATCTCTGCTCCTGAGTTCTGAGATGTGTCAGCTCTGCTCTTGGGCCAGCAGCAATGGCCTGCCTGGGAGCTGTTGGCAGTGCAGACTGTTGAATCAGAATCTGCATTTTAACAAGAGCCTCAGGGGACTTTTACAAAGGATGGAATTTGGGAAGCACAACATGAGGGTTTCCAGAACAAGGTCTACTGGGGGAAGGGGGGGAATGAGGCCTGACCCTAGAGTTCCCCAGGAATGTTGCATAGCTTAGGAGGTGGCCAGGCCGAGGCAGGCCTGCTTCCACTATTTCTCCCACTCCCTGGCACGGTCACTTTTGAACAAAGCTGTCTCCACTCACCTGCCAAAGGTCACCTGCACTAGGGCAGGCCTTAGTGGCTTCACTGGTGCCCTCAGCCTCCTGACTCCAGGTCAGCTCCCCCAGGCCTCAGCTCCAAATGCCAGCCTGGCTGCATGATCATGGTCATGCCCTTGGCCATCTTCTTCCCTGGTTTGGTATAATACAATGCATCCAGCAAGGTTCTAGCTCTTTCAGTGGTCCCGTAATCACATCTGGTTATCCTCGGGAGAACACTCTATGGAGCACTTATTAAGCACCTAAGGAATCCTGGTGGCACTGTAGGGTCAGCACTGGATTGTAGACCACACGTTGTCAGTTCAAACCCACTAGCTGCTCCTCGGAAACCTATACAGGGTTGTTGTGAGTCAGAATTGACTTGACAGCAGTAAACGGCAACAAGGAACTCTGGTGCTCTAGGGTACGTGTTGGGCTGCTAACCACAAGGCTGGCAGATCAAAAGCACCAGCTGTTCCTTGGGAGAAAGATGAGGCAGTCTGCTTCTATCAACATTTACAGTCTGGAAACCCTATATAGGGTTGCTAGGAGTCAGAATTGATGGTAGACTTTAGGTTTTGAGTTTTGGTTTATTAAACACTTGTTGTTGTTATGTGCCGTGGAATCGGTTCCGACTCATAGCGACCCTGCACAGGGTTTCCGAGGCTGTAAATCTTTACGGGATCAGAACGCCTCAGCTTTCTCCCGCGGAATAGCTGGTAGTTTCGAACTGCTGACCTTGTGGTTTACAGTCGGATTCGTAACCACTACGCTACCAGAGCTCCTTCTATTAAGCACTAGGCACCATGAAATGTGCTCAGAGGGCACCAAGACATTCAGTCTTCACAGAATCCCATCTTTGCCTCCATTTGGCAGTGGAGCAACTGAGGCTCAGAAGGTGAATTGGCTTATGCAAGCTCTTACAACTGTGAGTGTTGAATTCTCTCTCTAGGATTCTGGTTCCTGCCGCCTCTTCACAGAGATGGAAACAAAGTTCATTTGTGACCTGCCCAAGGTCATACAGCTGTTATGTGCCAGAGCTTCAACTCAGACCCCAAATTCTTACCTTGTAGGGAGGACTTCTTTGCCTCGTTTTACAGAGAAGACCCAAACTTCTTTGCCTCGTAAAAGAGAAGACCCAAAAACTGAGCAAGTTGGCTGCCTCACTTCCCCATCCCTACTGGTCATCCCTGGCACTACCCCTCTCCTCCTGGGCTGCCATCTCAACACTGATGGACCAGGGTCCCCTGAGCCTGCACAGGGAGTTCAATGCCACAGGGTGAAACAGAGCACCTGGGTGCAGTAGGTGGCAGAGCGCAGCAGATGTTGGCGGATGTGGAGGTGGGCAGAAATGGAAACTGACATTGTAGATGGAGCTGCTCACCTCCCCCACCTCCCAGGGGGCAGTGTGGCTACAGAGCTCGGGCTGAAGCAGGGAGGGAGGGCAGGGGCTTCAAGCCACCTTCCCACACAGTGGCAGGGTGTCTAGGAGTTAGGAATGTGGGTTAGGGTACCAGATGGCCTGAATTTAAATAGCAGCCTGACCCTTCACCATCCCTGTCACTGCAAGTACGTTATTACTTCACTTCCCTGGCTTCAGTCCCTCATCTGTAAAATGGGGATGGTAACAGTGCCTCTTGCATTGTTGAGACATAGGAGTGTCTGCAGATACAGAGTGTCTTGTTGTTGAGGCCTGGTGCTGCAGTGGTTAAGCACTCGGTTGCTAATCAACAGGTTGGTGGTTTGAACCCACCGACTCCTCCATGGGAGAAAGATGTGGTAGAAGGCTTTCATAAGCCTCGGAAACCCTAGGAGAACAATTCTGCTCTGTTCTCTAGGGTCACGATTAGTCAGAATCGACATGTTGGCGATGGATTTGATTTGGGGGTTTGGGTTGTTGTTGTTATTGTGTGTTATGAAATCGGTTTTGACTCATTGTGAGCCTATAGGGCAGAGCAGAATTTCCCATGGGGTTTCCCAAAGCAGATCACCAAGCCTTTTCTTCTATGGAGCAACTGGTGGGTTTGAACTGCTGACATTTTTGGTTAACAGCCAAGTGCTTAACCACTGTGCCACCAGGACCCCTTGTAAGGTGCCTGTTGTTAAGGGCCATTGATTGGTTCTGACTCATAGAGACCCTGTGCAGGGTTTCCAAGGAGCAACTGGTAGGTTTGAACTGCAGACCTTTTGGTTCGCAGTCTAGTGCTGATACTACAGCTCCATACCAGGAGTCCTGTAAAACGCCTGTTGCCGTTGTTAGGTGTTGTCGGGTCGGTTCCAACTCATAGTGACCCTGTATAGGGTTTCTGAGGAGCAGCTGGTGGGTTTGAACTGCCGACCTTGCGGTTCAAACTGACCTTGAGGTCAGTTTGAGGTCATATCCTATGGTGCTATACCAAGACTTGGTAAAGTACCTACCAGTCAGTAAAGGTGGTTGTCTGTGTTGACTGATTCTAAGAGTGACGACTTGCACCTGGTTGCTGGGAGGGACAGGTGACTGAGCCTGTAGGAATTGCTCATCGTCATATAAATTATTCATAAGTCAGAGCTATTATTGTTAGGAGCAGAGCTGTAGGGTCAGCACTGAATGCTAACCCAAGGTCGGCAATTCAAACCCACTAGCTGCTCCTCTGAAACCCTGTACAGGATCGCTAAAAGTCAGAACCAATTCGACAACAGTAAGAGTGCAAAATGAAGAGTCCTGGTGTGGCACGGTAGGGTAAGCACTAGACTGCTAACCTCAAGGTCGGTGGTTCAAAGGCACCATTTGCTTTGGAAACCCTGTACAGGGACATTATGAGTTGGAACCAACTCAATGACACTTAACAACAGCAAGTGCTAAATGAAAGGCACCCTGTAACATAGTGGGTTATGAGCTGGAATGTTAACCATAAGGTCAGAAGTTTGAATCTACCAGCCGCTCCTTGGGAGGAAGATTGTGGCTTTCTGCTCCTATAAAGATTTACAGCCTTGGAAATCCTATACAGGATCACGATGAGTCGAAACTGACTTGAAGGCACACAACTATCACCACCAGTGCAAAATGAAAGGAGTCCTAGTAGTGCCATGGGCTAAGCATTGGTCTGCTAACCATAAGGTCAGTGGTTCAAACCCACCAGCAGCTCTGGGGGAGAAAGATGAGGCTATCTGCCCCTGTAAAGATTTACTGTCTCAGAAACCCTAGGAAAGAGTTCTACTGTGTCTTATGGGGTTGCTATGGGTTGGAACCAACTCGACTATAGCGAAGTGTTGTTTTGGTTTGATTTTTAGTGCAAAATGAGAATGTAGTCCCTTGCTCAAGAATCAAGGTCCCTGGGTGGCACAAGTGGTTTGCTTTCACCACTAACCGAACCCGAGTCCTTGGGCGGCACAATCAGTTGAGCAACTGACGACTAACCACAAGGTTGGCTGTTCGAGCTCGCCCAGAGAAACCTCAGAAGACACAGGCTTGGTGATCTGCCTCCAAAACATCACAGCCCTGAGAACACAATAAGCAATTTACTCTGCACACGTGGGGTTGACATGAGTGAGAATTAACTTAATGCAACAACAAATACTACTACAAACCTAAAGGGAATTTGAACTCACTCAGGGGCACCACGAAAGAAATGCCTGGTGATCTGCTTCTATTAAAGTCACAGCCAAGAAAACCCTACATAGCAGTTCTACTTTGTAACACCTGAGGCTGCTATGAGTCTGGACTGTCTCAATGGCAATGGGTGTGTGTGTGTGTGTGTGTTCAACAATTCAGAATTTCCGATGGCAACAGCAGAACATTAAACCAACGTGGAGCCCTGTGTGCTTGCATGCTTCGCCTGCCCATGAGCTGATCATGAGCAGAAGACAGGACACAGGATCCTGATAACAGACTCAGCGGTCTGTCCCTCGGAAGGTTGCGGTCTGCTCAACACAGGAACTGAGTTGAGGCTGCCAATCTCTCTCTGCTCCTCACGAGGATCTCTTTCCACCTTCCCACCCTGGGAATTTCCCCTCATCAGGCAACAAGTGAAGCCCTTGGTCAGCACAGGCCTCAAATCCTTGAATGTTAGGGAAAATGGACTTTAAGATCATCCCAGGTCCACCATCATAGTGGGGAAGGCCCTGCCCAAGAACATGCAGGACTCTATGGTAGGGCAGGGTGAAGACCCAGCCTCAGATGACCAGCTCTGAAGCAACCTGAGATTCCAGGGCTTGGAGGCTGGGAAAGACTGAGCAGTGGGCAGGTGTTTGCGGCAGGTCTTCATGCTGTGTTTCTGGAGTTGGGGATGGGCTCTTGGAGGGGGCTTTCTGTAATGGCTCAAACTGCTTTTGTAAGAACAGGCAGAAACTATACATGAGCCTTCCCTTCAGAAACAAGTGTAGTGTTCTTGTAGGAACTAGGAAGGCTAGACCATGAAACAAAAGCTGTGCAGAGGGAGAGAAACAAAAACATGGAGCTGCTTGGTCTAGAGCCCCTCGCTAAGAACCTGGGCTGAGGACAGAGAGGAGTGTTGTGTACGTGTATGTGTCAGTGTGAGTGTATGTGTGTGAGAGAGAGAGAGCATGGGTTTGAATGCGTAAATGTGAACATGTGTGTGTGTGAGAGAGTGTGTAAGGAAGAGAATGAGTGTGTGGAAATATGTGATGGGTGCAAGACAGTGTGTGTGAGCATACTGATGAGATTGTGTGTAAGAGAGAATCTGTGAAGTATGGGGACAGTCAGTCCCTCCAGAAGTCAGGCCCAGGACTCCCCAGGAGAGACAGCGTCATCCTAGAGAGATCTCAGGCTTGGGGACCAAGCAGAGTCAGGGGTTGAACCCCCGCCCTAACAAAAACACGGTTGCTTCACCTCTCTGAACAGAGATCTCATCTACAAAATGGAAGAAAGAAACTGCTCCCCAGGGTTGTAACCGTGGGTGCTGGAGGAAACCACTCCTCCCATCCCTTCACATAACTCCGGACAGTTTCAGAGGGAGATCCTCCCCTGGGGAGAGCAGGGTGGGCTAGTGCCCATGCTGGTTCTACCAGCTCCACTTTAGCTACCAGGTCCGGAGCCAACGCAGGGACCCTGGAGGAACCATTCAGTGGAGCATGGAGACCCCTACTGACCACATCCAGGACTGCACCGCTCAGTATAGACCCTCCAGCCAGAAGAGGATTCAGCAAACATTTCTCTAGCTCCTACAAAGTGCCTGGTGTGGCGCTGTGGATTAATGCACCAGACTGCAAAGCGGTTTGAACTGCAAGGTCGGCGGTTCAAGCTCACCAGCTGCTCCTCAGAAACCCTATACGGGTCAGGATCAACTTAATGGCACTTAACAACACCTAAGTGCCAGACCTTGTGCTAAGTGCTTAGGGCACACAAAGAAGGTGACTCATGCCCCCAGAGAACCTCCCCCCTGCTCATTTGGTCATGGTTATAAATGAGACCAGACTTACTGATCTGTTAGAGGTTGGTGGAAGCTGTGATTCACCATCTGAAATTGAACTACCCTCTAGGATAATCTTGCAATCAAACAACAGACAGGACTATGAAGCAAACAATAACACTCATGAGGAACCTACTCCTCAGACATGCAACCAGTCTTTGACCAAAAGGGCAGCTTTTGCCCCAAAGCAGACAAGAAGGGGCAGGAAAGAAATGCAAACAGGGAGCCCTGGGGAGGAGGTAGGCAGAGCGCTGTTACATGGGAGGAACCGCAACCAATGTTACAAAACAAAATGTGTATGAAGTGTCGAATGGAAATGAATCTGCCCTGTAAACTGTCACTCCAAACACAACTTAATGAAAGATCGTGTGACTCTGGGTCCTTGGTGTGGGTGTCATCTGAACATTGGGATTGTGAATGCTCTCTAGGTAATTCTGGTAGACCTCCGGGACTGAGAAAGGCCTTGCAGGTGTGAAGTTTAACTGTTTCCTTTGGTGGTAGGAGCCCTGTGGAGGGTTTTTATTTTTTGTTCCTACCTTGAGCCTTCTCATTTACCTTTTGTTATTTTTTAAAAAGTGAGATATAATTCACACACGGTAAAATTCACCCCTTTAAAGCATACAGTTTAATGGTTTTTAGCATAGAGTCAGCCCTCCCTATCTGTGGGTTCCCCATCCATGCATTCAAACTAGCTGCAGATTGAAAATATTCAGGGGGAACAGAAAGAAGCAATTAAGTGGTCAAAGCCATCCCTCAAAGGCTAAGAGGGAGCATAAAGCATAGCCGACAAAGTGTTTCTACTGTTTGAGCTATGAGAAGCAATCTAGAGATGATTTAACATAAATGGGAGGAAGTGTGTGGTGATATGCAAACAATATGCCATTTTATACTGAGCATCTGTGGGTTTGGGTGTTCATGAGGTCCTGAGACCAGTGCCCTGTAGATACTGAAAGACGGTTGTATTCACAAGGTTGTAAAACCATCCGAATCCTTGGGTGATGCAAACATTTTACATGCTCACCTGCTAACCAAAAAGCTGGCAGTTCAAGTCCACGCAGAGGCCCTCGGAAGAAAGGTCTGGCTATTGACTTGTCTGAAATCAGTCATTGAAAACCTTGTAGAGCATAATTCTACTCTGACATGCATGGAGTCTCCTTGGGTCAGAATAGACAGCAGCAATGGGTATCACCATCACCACTATCACATTCCAGAACATCTTCCCAGAAAGAGACCCTACGCCTATTAGCATTAGTTCCCATTCCCTCCTCATTCGGCTTTCTGTTTCTGCATCTGCGTATCCTGATTCTTTCATACAGATGGAATCATACTGCATTTGTCCTGTTGAGTCTAGCTTCTTCTATTTAGCATAACGTTTTCAAGGACCATCCATCCATTTGGTATGGCTGCTGCTGCTGTCTTGTTTTGAATCAGTTCTGACTCACAGCGACCCTGTAAAGGGTTTCTGAGGCTACAAATCTTCATGGGAGCAGAAAGGATCATCTTTCTCCTCAAGAGCGTGTGGTGGATTTGAACTGCTGACCTTGAGGTTTGCAGCCCAACATGTAACTCACTCTGCAACCAAGGCTCCTTATCCATTTGGTAACATGTGTCAAAATTTCATTCCTTTTTATTGCCAAATAATATTCCATTGTGTGGATTTACTACATCCTGTTGACTCACTCTGGATGAGAGATGGTTTTAAGGCTTTGAGATACTGTCTTAGCTAAGACAGGTGATCTGCTTACCCTGGTGGTGGGCCAAGAGCTAGATTTTACCTGTAGAACCTGCATGAAGGTAAACCCAGTATACAGTGTGATGACCACCCCCAAAGAGAGTCAAAGGATAGAGCAGGGTGGACTCTGAGGAGCAATGAGGGGTGGTGGGCCTTGCCTCTCCCCTCCTCTCTCAGCAAAGATAACCAGAGGTCTGAGCAAAACTACATCCACAAAGCTGCCTTCTTGTGACAAAGATTTAACAAACCAAAGAGGGCCTAAATGTTCAACAATAGGGAGTTTGTCTAAGGGCATGTTGTTGTTTAGTTACCACTGAGTCAGTTCCAACTCATAGTGTTGCTGTTATGTGCAGTGGAGTTGGTTCCAACTCATAGCAACCCTGTATAGGGTTTCCGAGGCTGTAAATCTTTACGGGAGCAGAAAGCCTCATCTTTCTCCTGCAGAACAATTGGTAGTTTTGAACTGCTGACCTTAACGTTCACAGCCCGTTTTGTAACACTACGCTACCAGAGCTCCTTGTTGTTGTTGTTGTTATGTGCCATGGAGTCTGTTCCGACTCATAGCAACTCTGTACAGGGTTTCCGAGGCTGTAAATCTTTATGGGAGCAGAAAGCCTCATCTTTCTCCCATAGAACAGCTGGTAGTTTTGAACTGCTGACCTTGCGGTTCACAGCCCGATTTGTAACCACTACACTACCAGTTATGACCCTGTATTTCCAAGACTGTAAATCTTTACAGGAGCAGAAAGTTTCACCTTTCTCCCATGGAGTGGCTAGTGGGTTTGGACTGCTGACCAGTCAAAAACCTAGCCAATTACTGTGGAGTAGATTCCAATTGGTGGCCACCCTGTGTATTTCAGACTGCGTACTCCATAGTGTGTTCAACAGCTGTACTCCTTCCATCACCAGGCCTTTATTTCTGAGGTGTCTTTGGGTGAATTCAAACCACCAACCTTTGGTTAGTAACCCAGTGCTTCTGTGTCACCAAGGAACTACAAGGAAATACCAGAGAGCCAATAAAAGCAATGCACATCAGTTAACATTGAGAGGTGGCTGTGCCCAGCCCTGCTTCTGCATTTCCCGTGAGCTCCTTTGGGGAGGAAAGAGGTGCCACTAGGACTTCCACCTTACAATAAGAAAGGGGTCCAGGAACTGTCCAGTAACTTGTCCAACGTCACACAGCTTAAATTCAACCCAAGTTCCATTTGCTTAATATGTCTGCTCAGCCCTGGTGGTGCAAAGGTTAAACACTCAGCTGGTAATGGAAAACTTTGATGTTCAAACCCATGCAATGGCTTCGTGGGAGAAAACACCTGCGATCTGCTCCCATAAAGATTAACCCACTATCACCAAACAGAAATGAGGGTTTACCACCTGGCGCTGTAGTTAGTCACGGAGACGGGGAGAGATCCGATTCAATATTTATTAACAGAAAGCCAGCAGTCTGGAGGACAGGGAAAATATTTTCTCAAGACTGTCCTGTCCATTACAAAGTGTTGGTTGGTTTAGTTGGTTATGTGCCGTGGAGTCGGTTCCAACTCTTAACGACCCTGTACAGGGTTTCCAAGGCTGTAAATCTTTACGTGAGCAAAAAACCTCATCTTTCTCCCACAAACAGCTGGTAGTTTCAAACTGCTGATATTGTGGTTTGCAGCCCGATTCGTAACCACTACACTACCAGAGCTCCTTATTACAAAGAGTGGACACGTTGTATAGGGTCGATTACATTAGGATGTACACTTAATCTATTTTAACATCAGGATAGCTTTCTTTGGAAAAAGAAATAATAAGGCAGTAATCCTTCTCAGACATTCCATGTTTAGGGACACAGTGGTTTAGTCCCTGAGATAACGATCTTAACAGTTGGGTGCATTTAAGCACATCCTGTTCTCCTTCTAGGACCATGAGATCATCTTGGCTAATTTTTAAATAAACTACCTCATTTGCAGGGTCCTCATTTTTTGAGACTTAATGACAAATTGAAATCTTTCAACCAACTCATGTAACACAGGAGGCACTCACTCATCTCTGCCAAGAAATTTGGGAAACAACTACCTAGTCAACTGAATGGAAGAGATCCATATTTGTGTCCATTCCAAAGAGAGGTGATCCAGTGGAATGTGGAAATCAATGGGTAATATCATTGATATCCCATGCGAGTTAAGTTTTACTAAAGGCAATCCAAAAACGGCTG
Organism: Chrysochloris asiatica; assembly: GCF_000296735.1. NCBI lineage: Eukaryota > Metazoa > Chordata > Mammalia > Afrosoricida > Chrysochloridae > Chrysochloris > Chrysochloris asiatica. The sequence goes on from NW_006408828.1 coordinate 1,509,186, forward strand.
CAACTATACATTGACAGAGAACTTCCAGAAGTTCAAACCAGATTCACAAGAGGATGTGGAACAAGGGATATCATTGCTGAAGTCAGGTGGATCTTGGCTGAAAGCAGAGAATACCATTAAGATGTTTACCTGTGCTTTATTGACTACACAAACGCTTTTTGATTTGTGTGGATCATGACAAGCTATGGACAACATTGCGAAGTATGAGTTTTCTGGAACACTTAATTGTGCTCATGAGGAATC
>NW_006408828.1:1510338-1515778 GCF_000296735.1 Chrysochloris asiatica
ATGAACTGATGCATTTGAGTTATGGTGTTGGAGGAGAACATTAAAAGTATCATGGGCTGCCAAAAGAACAAATAAATCTGTGATGGAAGAAGTATAGTCAGAATGCTCCTTGGAGGCCAGAATGGCCAGACTTCATCTCTCATACTTCGGACATATTATCAGAAGGGACCAGTCACTGAAAAAGGATATCCTGTTTGGTAAAGTGGAGAGTGGGAGAAAAAAAGACCCCCAACGGATGGATTGGCACAGTAATAGCAACAATGGGCTCAGGAGTGGCTACAATTGTGAGGTTGGTCCAGGACTGGACAATGTTTTGTTCAATGGTGCACAGGTTCACTAGTGTGCATTGGTACTGATTCAATGGCACATAACAACAACAACAACAATGACTAAACTGACTCCATATTGTTAGGCTGGTAGATCCATGCTATCAACACAACTATGGAGTCGATTCCAACCCATGTGACCCCACAGGACAGAGTAGGATTTCTGAGACTGTCAATCTTTATAGGACCAGTCTCGTTCTCCTCCTGTGGAGCTCCTCCTGGGTTTGAGCACCACCAACTGCCAACCTTGTAGTTAGCAGCCAAATGCTTACCCCACGGCACCAGGATTCCTTCCACAAAGATTACCAAGACTCTCTCCATAAAAGGTGGTTGTTGTTGGTAAGTGCCCTCAATAGGGTTTCCAAGGAGTGGCTGGTGGGTTTGAACTGCCAACCTTGCAGTTAGCAGTCCAGTGCTTATCCTATAGCCCCACACTAGGACTTCTCACCAAGATTACAGCCTAGAAAATCTTATAGAACTGGTCTACTCAGTCACATGAGTAGCTATGAATCAAAATCAACTTGACAACACCTAAAAAAACCGTCATCACCTCTCTGAGAGCAGTAGTATGTTTACTGTAAGAAGAAACTGTTCACAAAGTACAAGTTAAGTGACTATATTAGGTTATGGAATAGCTCAAAGAGCATGAATCAAGATTTGATTGTTAATAGGGGAGGTCCCTGAGTACTTGTTAATTTCTGCTTTGTGAGTCTATGTTCCAAAATTTCTTCAAGTCACATACATGGTTTTGTTTTTAGAAAGAAAAGCATTTTGTTTTGACTCCCTTAGAAAAATGACATACTATTGCAATAATACATCACTGTTTGGGGACAGTCCCTTGGAGAATAAGTCTGAGATATTTAGTACAGCTACAAACATGTATGCCCTTGATGCTGCCATTCCCGGGTCTTTATTCTGTCCTCTAGGACGAGTTGTGCACATATGAAGTGACATACATATGAGATTATTTGCTACAGAGCTGCTTACAGTAGCAAACGATTGGAAACAACTTCAGCTTGCAATTTATAGGAGTCTGGTTACATTAACTATGGAAATAGGAATACTCACAGCTGTACAAAAGAACAAGGGAACACTCTACAGTAGGGAAAGAGCTCTGGGATGTTTTTAATGGAAAAAGCAAGCTATGTGTTGATAATGTGACTTTTGTGTGCAAAAGAGAGGAGAGGAGGAGGAACATGGTTTCTGTTCCTTTGTACTTAACTGAAGAGATGCTGGAGGGCAGGGTGGTAGTGAAGCTATTCAGCCAATCCAGAATGGGCTATGGCTGCTCTGGAGCAGTGCTGAAGGATATTCAGGAAGTCAAGGGTCTGCGCATCAATGGAGACAGGGTGAACCAGACAACTGTGGGGGCAAGCTTCCCAGGATCTGCATTTTTTTTTATATTGATTGCACATTTGAACCCTAGAACTGTTTTGTCTACTCAGAAAGTAATCAGTTAGAGCACCTGTTACCCATTGCTGTCAAGATGATTCCAAAACTCATAGGGACTCTATTGGGCAGAGGAGAACTGCCCCACAATGTTTCTAAAACTGTCATCTTTACGAAAGCACGCTGTCACATCTTTCAGGCAGGATTCAAACCACTGACCTTCTCATTAGCAAGCAAGCTGACTACTGTGCCAACAAGGCTCTGTATTTTACACACACACACACACACACACATGAGTGGAGACGATTCCTACTTCACTTCACCCCTGAAGTGTGAGGAGGGTTGGCAGGCTTCGCAGATGGTGAGTCTGTCTGTTTGTGTCTATGTGGTGCCCAGGGATGAAACCCTGGACCTTCTCTGAAGTGCTGACCCCCATTAAACCCGCCTAGAGGAGCCCTGGTGGTACAGCGGTTAAGCATCTGGCAGCCTACTAAAAAGTTTGAGACTCAGACTCCCCCAGCGGCTTTGCAGTCTACTCTCATGAAGATTACAATGCTGGCAGATCACCCTGCGGGCAATTCTACCCTGTTACATGGAGTTGATACAAGCCATCAATATTGACATGGTGGCACCCAACAACAGCAACAACATACCTCCCCAGGAATGGGACAGGGTGCTCCTGCTCGCTTCAAAGACCCCCCAAGCCCCAAGCCTTTCGGTCAGAAACAGGCATCCTGGTCTGCCCCAGCCTCCCTGGCTGCCACTTTGTAAGCATTTGGTTATTTAATTGCACCCTCAGTTGCCTGCTTACCCCACCTTTGGACGGTAAGCCTCTTACCCACACAAATCTGCCCCGGTGACTTAAGCCTCAGAGTTGCTGCTCACAGCGTCATATTACTTTAATCAGATCATCAGATTTCTTCCTTTGTACCTGCAGAGGTCAATACATTAAGCATAGGGAGATGAAAGCAGACAGCCTCCCTCCTACTGGGCAGGCATTTATGTGGGGGGCACACTTCATGGGACCAGGACTTCCTTTTCTGGGGCAATCCATTCTCTGCACACCCTTCTACAGGGACGATCAGCTTAGGATGTGTTCACTACGTGCAGTGAAGTCCTGGCGTGGTGCGGCAGTATGAAGTACTGGACCACAAGGTCAGGTTGAACTGCAAGGTCGGCAGGTCAGACTCAACAGCCACTCCTCAGAAATCCTATACAGGGTCATGATGAGTCAGAACTGACTCTACAGCACTGAACAGGAGCAACAATACTATGTGTAAGGTACTGTGCATGTTTCTTTCATGTTGTTGTTGTTGTTGTTGTTAAGTGCCATCGAGTCGGATCCGACCCATAGCGACCCTGTACAGGGTTTCCGAGGGTATAAATCTTTACAGGAGTAGAAAGCCTCATCTTTCTCCCGCGGAGCGACTGGTAGTTTCGAACCGCTGACCTTAAGGTTCGCAGCCCGATTCGTAACCACTACGCTACCAGAGCTCCTGTAGTCCTCACAATAAACATGCACAACTACTTTCATTATGAGTTGCATCCATCCAGCTGCAAGTAACTGAAACCAGAGTCAAATTGGCTTAAGTTAAGAGGCGACATTATTGGTTCATACAGCCAAGAAAACCCCAAGGGCAGTTCTACTCTGTCACATGAAGTCGCTTTGGTTCGAAATCAGTTCGACAGGAGTCCTGGTGTGGTGCTATGAGCTAATGCGTCAGACTGCAAAGTTGTTTGAACTACAAGGCCTGCAGTTCAAGCCCACCAGCTGCTCCTTGGAAACCCTATACAGGGTGGCTATGGGTCAGAATCAACTCAACGGCACTTAACAACAACAGTAACACCACTGCCTTGCTGAGAGTAGAAATGTATTTGCTAATATGAGAAATTGTTCACAAGATATTGGTGGGCTTCAGGTATGGTGAGATCAGTGTGCTGGCTGTTTCTCTAGATCTTTGTCCTCACGCTGGCTTCTCTCATGACTGTGAAGAGGCTTCCAGAAGCCTTGTTTATGAACAGAGGTTGAGCTTGCCAAGGCGTTCTCCAGAACAATGAAAATTCTTTTCCACAAGCTACAAGTAAACCTCGCCTCATATCCCCTTAGTCCAAATTGGCTTAGACCTGCCAACCCCATAATCCAATGGTTCACATTCCTGGCTGCACACCAGATTCTTGAAGAGAACTTTTGAAGAAATACTGATGTTCAAGTGCTGCCCAATCCAACAAAGTCAGAAACAATGTGGGTAGGACCCAAGCATCAGCATTTATTAAAAGCCTTCCAGGTATTTCTAATGCAAAGTATAACCACAGGGTAGACTTTCACATTATCTCCAAAAGAGGTTGTCTGTACAGGGACAGAGAGCCTGATCTGACTGAATGGGGACATTCATCAGAAAGTGTCACACCTACGGCCCATTGCTGGACTTGGCTGCCCACAGTGCACTACCAATTAATAATTCCAACAAATCCTATAATTTTCTTGTGAATAGCATAATTATATTGCTTGGTAATTTGTGTGTGTGCTAAAAGCATTAATTTGTTAAATGTAAGTACAGGCAGTCTCCAGATTACAAATGAGTTCTGTTCCTGAATCTGTAAATTGGGATAGTTGGGGACTATTTGTGTCTAGCCTCAGTTAGTCAGATGTTTCTCTATGTCTATACTGTATAGTGTACCTTTAGATGCATAAAAGGCATTAAAGAAACACTAAAATATCATTAACATAATGACATAGTAGTAGCAATGATGATGATGTTTTGTTTTATTTTTCGGTTCAATGAGAGTGAAACTTTATTGAGGGTCCACGCGGCTCAGAAGAACCCCACTAGCGGGAGGCAGGGGAGCCAGCAGAGAGGGGTCCTTATTTGACCTTCTTGGGGCGCAGGTTGTTGGTGTGGCCGCGCTACTTCTTGCGGCAGTTCACAGCACGGGGGTGGAGGCGAGCGTAGCACTTGCAGCAGATCATCTTCTCACAGTTGTACTTCCGGAGAGCTGGCGCAGGGAAGGTTCGATGATGCCACCGCGCAGACGCAGCACCGGCGCAGGGTGGACTCTTTCTGGATGTTGTAGTCTGAGAAAGTGCGGCCATCCTCCAGCTGTTTACCCACAAAAAATCAGACGCTGCTGATCGGGGGGATACCCTCCTTATCTTGGATTTTGGCCTTGACATTCTCGATGGTGCCACTGGGCTCCACCTCAAGAGTGATGGTCTTGCCCATCAGGGTCTTCACAAAGATCTTCACCTCTGTGTCTGCTGTTTGGCAGCCTTGCTGAAGAGAAAGAGTGATGATGATGTTTTGATGCCCCCTTTGTGAGTGGTACTTCTCTGCTATTACCATCCCTTGTACTTACCTCAGTTTCTTACTACCTTAGCCTTTGCCAAGTTGGTTCTTAACTACAGGTTGTAGGTAAAATGCCTGTAATCCTGTATCTAAACTATGCCACAGATTTTGTGTGGCATATTTTATACTGGGTTCTCTAGAGATAAAAAACCACAGTGAATCTTATGTATACATATACTGCTGCTGCTATGTGGCGGTGAAGGAGCTCTGGTAGCGTAGTGGTTACGAATTGGGCTGCGAACCTTAAGGTCAGCGGTTCAAAACTACCAGCTGCTCCGTGAGAGAAAGATGAGGCTTTCTACTCCCGTAAGGATTTACACCCTCGGAAACCCTGTACAGGGTCGCTATGGGTCGGAACCGATTCGACGGCACTTAACAACA
>NW_006408828.1:1517173-1529843 GCF_000296735.1 Chrysochloris asiatica
GACAATTTAAGAAACCCTGTACAGGGTCAATATGACTCAGAACTCACTCGATGGCACTTAACAACAACATATTTGATGTAGCACTGTAGGATAAGCACTGAACTGCTAAACAAAAAGCTGGTGGTTCAAACCCACCAGCAGCTCCTCAGAAACCCCCTACAGGGTTGCTATGAGTCAGAACTGACTCGACGGCACTTAACAGAATAATTATATATACATATAATTATATATATAATTATACATTTAATAATTATATATAACTGCCCACAGAAAGGAGAAACTGGAATATGAATATATATATATAAAATATAAAAGGAGCTCTGGTTGCGTAGTGGTTACGAATCAGGCTGTGAACCTTAAGGTCTGCAGTTCGAAACTACCAGCTGCTCCGCTGGAGAAAGATGAGGCTTTCTGCTCCCGTAAAGATTTACAGCCTCGGAAACCCTGTGCAGGGTCGCTATGGGCCGGAACCGACTCGACGGAACTTAACAACAACAACAACATATATATATATAGACAGAGAGAGAGAGAGAAGAGGTTTGTACAAGGAAAGGGTTCATACAGTCATAGAGGTGGACAAGCTCCAAGCCCATGGATCAAATGTGAGGCTGAAGGCTTCTCCTGACTCTGGCAGCTGCAGGGGCTGATGACCCCAAGCTCGGGAAGTCAGAAGGCAGACTTCTGGCTGAAGAGGAGAATGAATCCAAGGTCAGCAAATAAGACGGCAGGCTGTTGATGACTTCCAGGATTGGCAGGCAATATGGCAGGCCACTGGCTCATGTCCAAGGAGTTCCATGCTGGATCCAGACCCAGCAAAAAACAAGCCAGTTTTTATACAATGTCCACATATATTGGGAGCAAGTCATACCCTCAAGGGAAATTCCTTTCAATTGATCAGCTCCTCAGATCAGATCTCATCATGGGGACTTATTACATCTTAACTGTCAAACCACTGAGAACCCAGCCTAGCCAAGTTGACATAAAGCCTTAGCTATGTGGTACTGTGGGCTAATGCGTCAGACTGCAAAGTTGTTTCAACTGCAAGGTCGGTGGTTCAAGCTCAACAGCTGCTCCTTGGAAACCCTATACAGGGTCACTACACGTCGGAATAGACTCGACAGCACTTAACAACAACATCATACTGTGTTAACACTTGTTTTTTCATAACCTGGGAGTTTGTAAAACTGGAAGAGATGCTGGCCTCTCTTGGTTTCTGAGTGGTTCTGAACGTGATGTTTCATCACAGTCTGGTGGGTCACTCAGCACCACTCTGCGGTCCCCAGTCCTTGACCCTTCTCTTTTGTGAAAGTTTGTATTTTTCTCTCAATTCTTAAAGCCGAATGGTATATTATGAGGACCCCTTCACTGTGGCCTTGTTCCCCTCACTGTGTACCTACCGCCCACTGACTGTGAGCTGGATCACATGACTGGTTTTGCCAATGGGCTGTGAGGAGAACAGAGACTAGAACGTAGATTAAAATGGTGCTTTTATAGCCGGCCACCTGGCGCTATGGGTGAAATGCGTCAGACTGCAAAGCCGTTTGAGCTGCAAGATCGGCAGTTCAAGCTCACCAGCTGCTCCTCAGGAACCCTATACAGGGTCTCTATGGGTCGGAACCGACTCCACAGCACTTCACAGCAGCAGCAGCAGAGGGGTACGTCTCACACGGCCGCTGCCCCTTCAGTCTAGGTCCTGTCTTGGTTCCCTAGTGCTTTTGGGACAGATATACTACAAGTGAGTGGTTTTAAAGAACAGAAATTTATTTCCTCACAATTCAAAGCAGGATCCTGGGAAAAGGAAGCCAGGGGTCAGTGGGCAGTCTAAGCTAGGGGAGCTGAAGACTCTGGAGCCTCCCACTCTATCCTCAACTGCCTGCAGAAAGGAGAAACTGGAACCTTGCTGAGCTGGCCAGTTCCAGGCCCCAGGCAGCTGTGTCCCTGCGCCCCAGCCCAGAGTGAAGGCAAAGACAGGTGTAGAGCCTCCCGGCAGCAGCATGCCCTGGGCTTGACCCACAGACAGAGTCAGAAAAGCTTGAAGGTCAGGCATGTTGAGGTTTGACCTGCAGAATGAGGAAAGGCAGCACCTGGTACAGGAGAACTAGGGGCCCACAGCGGAGCCCAGAGGTCATTCATGTACCAGCTGTGGACAGGAAGGTCACAAACCCCTCAGAGACTCACTGTCCTTGAAGTGGGAGTCATAACTCTTACATCTTGGAGCTGTGGAGACACTCCTGAGGGACCCTGCGGACTGCATGCTCTCGGTACTACGTTCTCGGGGGACTTCCACCTAAGATAAGAGTGAGGGGCTCTAAGGTCCTTTTGACTGGGGAGACCCTAACTCAGGCTCACTAATGAAGGGCCACCCAGATGTTATGTGGCGTCTGGGGTGATTCCGTGTGATGCCCTACCATCACGTGTTCATCCCAAATGCCTGCCATCTGGACTCCAACCATTTCCAGTTTGCTGGTAGTACTGAGGCTAAAGGAACAAATGTCACGAAGCATAAAGGGAACAAAGCAGGCATTTTGCAAGACAAATGACTGGTTCAGGCTTCACAAGGCATTGTTCTGAAAACAGAACCTGCCTGACTAAGAGAGACTTAGAGGACATTAGTGACTCCGTGGTAGAATTTTCTTCCATAAGGGAGACCTGGATTTGATTCCTGGTGAATTCACCTCAGACACAGCCAGCACCCCTCTGTCGGTGGAGATTTCTATGTTGCTAGGATGCTGAACAGGTTTCAGCATTGCTTCCAAACTAAGAAAGAACAGGAAGAAAGGCCTGGTAATCTACTTTTAACAATCAGCCAATGAAAACCCTCTGGATGCCAACAGTCCTGTCTGAAGCCGATCATGGGAATGGTGCAGGACTGGAAGACTTTCTTTCTGTTGTACTCTGGGTGGCCGATTTTACGGCAGTCAGGGACAACAAGGGCATCCAGCTAAAGTGTAACCCTCAGTTGCTTCCTGGTTTGTACAAGTCAGTGTGAGGGACACTTTGAGGACAACAAGGGGACATTTGAATATGGACGTAAACTGGATAGGATCAAATGTATTGACAGGGAAAGATTAAGATTGTTAACTGGCCCAAAGCACAAACACAAAAAAAAACAAAAGTAGGTTACATTGCAACAAAGAAGATGATCTCATTTTGGTTATAAAAAAAACCCAAACACTTATAAAGGCAGTTTCCAGATTAGGAACATCTAATTTATGTACAACCATAGTGACCAACAACACCAGTTGTTGTTGTTAAGTGCCTTTGAGTCAGTTCCAACCCATAGCAACCCTGAATAGGATTTCTGAGGAGCAACTGGTGAGCTTGAACCACTGACTCTGCGGTTCAAACCGACTTTGCAGTGCAGCTCATTAGCCCACGGTACCACATCAGGACTCCACCACGCAGATAAAGCTATTATATTAAGAATCTGAGGTCTATAACATGGTTTATCATAACAAACGGACATTACTTTGCAGCATGCATCAAAATGCTATTATTATTGCACCATCACGTGTGACACTGTAGGATAAGCACTGGACTGCTAACTGCAAGGTTGCGCCAGCTGCTCCTCAACAACTCTGTCCAGGGTTGCTATGAGTCGGAACTGAACAACAAATTATTGTGTTAGAGACGTTGTTATTGTTAAGGGCCCTTACAGAGTATCTTTAATATTTGTTATGCATTGAAAGGTACACTCACGCTAGATATCTGCCGTTAGATGCGAAATGTACCTAACTCTTGCGACGTATGTACAAATTCAACTTCAAGACAAGAACAGGATGGGAACGTGTTTGTAATCTGGGGGCTGCTGTACTGAATATAAAAATAGATCTGGAGGGATAGTCAGTACTACTCCCCAGATGGCAGGAATAGGGTGGGTTTGTTCTCTTATTTTGCTTCTCTGTGCACCTCAACTTTCTGCAATCCCCATATACAGCTTTGGTGATGATTAAGTTGTTGTCAGGTGTCATTGAGTTGATTCCAACTCATAGTAACCCTATGTGACACAATGGAACTGCTCCATAGGGTTTTCGACTCCCGATGTGGTGCCGGAGGATCAACACTGGACTGAACCGTAAGGTCAACGATTCAAATCCACCAGCCGTGACTTGGAAACCCTATACAGGGTCACTATGAGTTGGAACTGACTCAAGATCACTTACCTTCTTTCCAACAACACATCACCAGGGCCACTGCATGGGCTCTGCCTACCAGTCTTTCAGTTAGCCAGTCCAACACCATTGGGAATCCTTTGGTGATGATACAAGGTTGCTTGAATTAGAAAGTTCTCTGCACTGTCCCTAACTCTGCCGGTCTCCTTTGACCTCAACCACTTCTCTCTGCTCCTGTCCACCTGGGACCTGCCTTTAACCCTGACAGAGGCACTGGTGTCTCAGGCCACAGCTTCCCCTGTCCTCCAAACATGGGTCTCTTGTGGAGGACATCCACTGAATTTTAAAAAGTCTCCAGTCTCTTTCTGGAGAGGAGCCCTAAGTGTGGCTGACCCAGTCCCACCTCTCTGAGGAGCTCTTGTTGTAGATAAGTGTTGTCAAGTTGGTTCCAACTCAGAGTGGGCCAGTATAGGGTTTTCTAGGAGAAGCTGGTGGGTTTGAACCACCAACCTTGTGTTTAGCAGTCCAGTGCTTATCCTACAGTGTCACACCAGGACTCCTACTGCTTCCAAAAGGTATGTGCCAGGGTTGTATTCTTTCACCATACTTACTCAATTTGTTTGCTGAGCAAATGATCCGAGAAGCTGGATTATAGGAAGAAGAACATGGCATCAAGATTGGAGGAAGATTTATTAACAATGTGTGATATATAGATGATATAACCTTGCTTGCTGGAAGCAAAGAAGACTTTGAATACTTACTGATGAAGATCAAAGACCACAGCCTTCAGTATGGATACACCTCAATATAAAGAAAACAAAAATCCTCACAACTGAACCAATAAATAACATCATGATAAATGGAGAAAAGATTAAAGTTGTCAGATTTCATTTTGCTTGGATCAGTGCTCAAGGAGGCCGCAGCCAACAAATCAAACAGCATAGTGCACTGGGCAAATCTGCTGCAAAAGACCTCTTTAAAATGTTTAAGAGCAAAAATGTCACTTTGAGGACTAAGGTGTGCTTGACCCAAGCCATGATATTTTCAATCACTTCATATGTATGTAAAAGTTGGGCAATGAATAAGGGAAACCTTACAAGAATCGATGCATTTAAATTATGGTGTTGGAAAAGAATATTGAAAGTTTCATGAACCTCCAGGAGAAAAACTAATCTATCTTGAAAGAAGTACAGCCGGAATGTCCCTTAGAAGTGAAGCTGGGAAGGTTTCTGTACTTTTGACATGTTGTTAAGAGAGACCAGTCCCAGGAGAAGGACATCATGTTTGGAAAAGTGGAGGGGCAACGATAAAGAGGAAGACCCTTCCCCCACCGAGCTGGATTAATGCAGCATCAGCAATAACAGGCTCAAACCTAAGAGTATTTGTGAGGACGGCACAAGACCAGGCAGTGCTTTGTATCGATGTACGTGTGAGTTCAAACAGACTTGACGGCACCTAGCAACAAGAGAACTGTTCTGTCCCCCCCACCGTCAGGAGCCTCCCACCTCCCTGCTGGACTGGGTGGCTTTGGTGTGTGAGCACTGAGTTCAAGGGTTGGGTATTAGGAAACCTGCTTAGCCACAGATCTGGTCATGGCCTTAGGTAAACAGTTTGGTCTCTATCTGTCTGGCTGTCTGTGTGTTCTGTATTGTTAAGTACCCTCAAGTCGGGACCAACCCATAACGACCCTATATAGGATTTCCAAGCAGTGGCTGGTGAGCTTGAACTGCTAACCTTGCAGTTAAAACTGACTTTGCAGTCCAGCGCATTAGCCCACAGTGCCACACCAGGACTCGTGTTCTGTTCTGGCTCCTCCAAAATCCAGCAACTTACTTCCCCTCCCAGCTCCCACTGCTTCCCTGACCCACTCCAGGCCCAGGGGAAGTCCGTCCTCTGGAGGAACCTTCTAGAGCAGTGGTGGGGAACATCTGGCCCACAGGCTGAACAAACCCACGACATCATTTGGTTTGGCCCTGCCAATGCAACTGCAGGTGGGACTTAAAGTTCAATAAATCTAGGAGGCTTTCTCATAGCAACATAAATTGATATTAAGTGATGTTATGTGTGTATCATGACAAGCCATGGACAACATTGTGAAGTATGAGTATTCTGGAACACTTAATTGTGCTCAGGAGGAACCTGTACAAAGACCAAGAGGCAGTTGGTCCAACAGAACTAGGAAACACTGAATGGCTTAAAATTAAGAAAGGTGTGCACAAGGTTGTGTTCTTTCACCAACTTATTCAACCTGTATGCTGAGCAAATAACCCGAGAAACTGGGTTCTACGAAAAAAAATGTGGCATCAGGATTGGAAGAAAATTCATTAACAACCTGCAATATGCAGATGATGCAACCTTACTTGCAGAAAGTGAAGAGGACTTAAAATACTTACTGATGAAGATCAAAGACCACAGCCCTTGACGACTGGGGGGCAGGCTTGTAGGGCATATACCCTTTGGTTGGTTGATGATGCATGGAGGGGACTGTAACCATGGCAATGAAACAATATATAATAGGATGAATGTGAAGCTAATGTTCTCCCATGTAAACTATCACATAATTTACAATAAAACATTTTTAAAAAATAAAATAAGAGTGGATAAACTTAGCTGCCTCTCTTCAACTTTCAAAATTTTCAATAATGTGCTGTCAAAATTTTACATAGATATGTTGCAATCATAATTAAATTTAGGTAAACCCATAAAGAAATTCTGTGAAATGATTCCTTGCTTATTTTTTCTTTAATTTTGATGTTATAGGGGCTGTTTTTGAGATGGAAAATAAAAACAGATTTTTTAACTTAAAAAAAGACCACAGCCTTCGGTATGGATTGCATCTCAAAGTAAAGAAAATGAAAATCCTCACCACTGGACCAATAAACAACATTCTTATCAATGGAGAAAAGATTGAAGTTGTCAAAGATTTCGTTTTGCTAGGATCAACCATCAGCACTCATGAAAGCAGCAGTCAAGATATCAAACGACGTATTGCCTTAGGCAGACCTGCTGCACAAGACCTCTTTAAAGTGTTGAAGAGCAAAGATGTCAGTTTGAGGACTAAGGTGTGCCTGACCGAAGCCGTGATATTTTCAATAACCTCATATGCATGCGAAAGTTGGACAGTGAATAAAGAAGACCAAAGAAGAATTGATGCATTTGATTTACAGTGTTGGAGGAGAATATTGAAAGTACCACGGACTACCAAAAGAACAAATAGCTCTGTGTTGGAAGAAATACAACTAGAGCACTCCTTGGAGGCCAGGATGGCCAGACTTTGTCTCTCATACTTTGGACATATTGTCAGAAGGGATCAGTCACTAGAGAAGGATATCATGTTTGGTAAGGTGGAGGGTCAGAGAAAAAGAGGAAGACCCCCAGAGAGATGGATTGGCAAAGTGGCAGCATCAAAGGGTTCAAGCGTGGCAACAATAGTGAGGTTGGCCCAGGACTGGGCAGTGTCTCATTCTGTTGTGCAGAGGGTTGCTATGAGTTAGTGCTGACTCGATGGCACCTAACAACAACAACAATAAATATCTAAGTGGCCTTTGGCAGAGAAAAGTTTTCCTACCCCTGTTCTAGAGTCAGGGAACTTGGGCTGAGTTCCTAACCAAAGGGCAGAAAAGGAAGTTCTGGAGTACACCCAGGTGGGGGTGTTGGGGTGAGTAGGGGTTCTGTACAGACAGCACAGCCTGAGTGAAGGCACAGAATCTAGAGGGCAAATGGAGAAGAGTGGCCCCTGCCCAGGGACACAGGGAGGCACTGCAGTGGGGCTAAGGAGGATTTAGAGTCACAAGGGTTTCGGGTCGAGATATACAAAGTCACTCACAGCTTGGAAAACCCTTCTCTAGCTCAGTTTTACTCTGAGACCAACATGAGTTGAAACTGATGTGGCAGCATCCAACAATAACCACAGACCAGTTACAATCAAGTGGGCTCCAAGTCATGGTGACCCCATGTGTGCCAAAGTACACAGTCCATGGCTGATTTGGGAGGGGCGGGGCAGGGTATAGATTACCAGGTATTTCTTCTGGGTCACCTCTGAGAGGTCGAAACTCCAACCTTTCTGTGAGCAGTTGAATACCTGTTTACAATACCCAGGGGCTCCTAACTTTTATAAGGGAGAGGAGAGAACAGCTATTTTTAAAAATAAATGACTGCCACAGTTTCTACATTCGCCTGAGCTGAGAAGTTCATTTCAGAAACAAATGGCTCCTGGTTAATAAAGTCCAGAAATGGGTTTCTTGAATTATGCAAAGGTGGGAGCTCGAACAGCGGCTTTCAACCCTGTCAGATCCAAGCTTAGTCTCCACCTCACCCTGCCTCCCCACCTCGGATGATAAATATTTTGTAATGCCCCTTCACCAAGCTGAAATGGAATTCATAAATAATATAACCTCCCCTCACACACGATTTAAAAAAAAATCAATAGAATCTCCTAAGCATAAGAGAAAATAAAAGCTGAAAGTAATTTATAGCAAAATCATTTGAATTTCAGGGTGGAAATGTACAAGCAGACCATGGTAGGAGCTGAGATGGTGGCCTGGTGCCTGCTCCCGTAGGTGGGACTTCTGGCGACTCAGGGGCCATGCGTGCAGACAGACACAGGTGTCTGATGTTGACTCAGACATGGCGCGTGGCGTTGTTGCCAGCGATGTGAAATGGGCAACGAATCTTGGCAAAGTTCCGAAAAAAACGAAGGATAGGCTTTTCTCCGTGCACACAATAGTCACATTCCTGGAGAAGTCTGTGTATATTGAACGCATGCAAGAGATACTTTGTGTTTATATATAAACAGGTTTCATACACAAACATCCATGGTAACAAAGAGAAACGCCCTTACAAGCTTCCCAGAGTCCTCTAGGAAGGAATCATTAGATAGACCCTCTGCTATAATGACAGAAATTGAGAGTGCAATCTGAATGTTCTACAAAACCAATTTTGCATCTTCTGGTGGCTAAGTGAAGGGTTAGGGCTCTGGAATCAGAAGGAGAGTCCAAAGAGGGGCCTGAAAAGCCCACCTCAAGAAATAACATCCGTCCAGAGGCAGAGGAGACTTTTCCTGAGTCAGGATAGTCAAGAGAGCTCCATGGTTCACTTATGAGCCTATCAAGTCTGGGCTACCACCAGTCCTTTGACAAAAGTCTATGACACACAATAGTTGTTGTTGTTAGCTACTATGGAGTTGGTCCCCTAGATTATGACAACCTAATGCACAAGGGGATTGACTCTTTCAGATCTATAAGGCTTTCATTGTCTGGTTTTCAGACGTCGATCACCAGACATTTTTCTACCTAGTCTGTTTTAGTTTGGAAGCTCAACTGAGACTTGTTTAATATGAAATTAACACACAAGCTGTGGCTGTGGATGAGGGGCATTGGCTGAGAATTGAACCTGGGTCTCCAATGGGTCACCACAACCTCCAGTTTAAAAGCCAAACCAAATGTACTGCGCCATCAAGTTGATTCCAACTCATAACTTGCCATGGTGATGGTGGTGGTTATGGGCCATGGAGTTGGTTCCAACTCATAGTGACCCTATAGAGCGTTTCTGAGGCTGTAAATCTTTACAGGATAAGAAAGTCTCATCTTTCTCCTGTGGAACCTGCAATAGTGTTTACAAGTCAAATCAAACCAAACTCATTGCCATCAAGTCGACACCAACCCTGTGTACGGTTTCCCAGGCTATAAATCTTTACAGGAGCTGAAAGTCCCCTCTTTTTCCCAGGAGTGGCTGGTGGATTTGAACTACTGACCTTGCTATTAGCAGCCAAATACATAACCCACTATCATGGCTCCTATCCACTAACCAGATACAGGATGTTTTACCTGAACCCCCTCAAGCTGTTTTCATCCAACCATAAGAATAGAACCCATATTACCCATTTATAAAGAGAAAACTAAGACCCCGAAAGAGTCCTGGTGTGGTGCTGTAGAATAAGCACGGGAATGCTAATCGCAAAGTCAATGGTTCAAACCCAGTCGTTCCTTGGAAACCCTATACAGGGTTACTATAGTCAGAACTGACTCCATGGCACTCAGCAACAAGACCCAGAGAAACAGAGGACTTTGCCGAACGTTATTTAGCTCATAAATGGCTGAGGCAGTCTGGCCCCTTGACCATGAACTTGATCACCCTCCCAGAAAGGGTTGGAATAGCAGCAGCAGGTGGGGAACTGGGATAAGATTCTGAAATGTGGACTAGGAGGTATCAGACCACAAGCATCTACTGGAGATTTTCAGAAGCATCTAGAAGGATTCAGACAAAGTATAAGGGTTCATGTCATATGAACTGGATTTTATAGGAAAGGATGACTCCAGGGATGGGCCCCAAATGGAAAGTCCCAAAGAAGTGCACTGGCTTAGATTTGGGGTCCATCTGAATGCCTTTGCTTTCTGAACTCTGTACAATTTGAACAGTTTCACGTATCCCCACCCTGCTTGTTAATAACTGTTATCTTTATGTATGCATTACCTGAGGAAATCTATCAAAAAAGGCTACTATGAATTCAGAATGCTTTCAGGTGAATTCAGTTAGGCACAACACATCCACGTACATTTGCGAAGCATAGGTAGAAGACATATTCTTTCCTGCTATATTGCTTGGAGCCTCTACAGACAATGCTAAATGGAAGGAGACAGGTGGAAACAAGAAAGACATGGATGCTGTGAAGCTAGAGGGAGGAAGAAGGCAGTTGATGCATCTGCCCCACAATCCTCCAGGCCCCAGCTTGTGACTCTGGAGCATCACAACAGTCCTGATGCCTGTGATGTGCTTCATGTTGGTATATGTCCATGAAGGAAGGCTTTGATTGAGTGGAAGAGGAAGACTCATAGAGATGGATTAACACAGTGGACTCAAACTTAACAATTACGAGGATGGCACAGGACTAGGCAGTGTTTCATTCTGCTGTGCATAGGGTGGCTATGGGCTATGGGTGGGAACCAACTCAGTGGCATCTAACAATATGCCACTCATTATGAAGAAGCTCGATTGGATGATGTTTAGAAGACCCTCCCACCAGGGGCTTGAGGGATCTCCTATTCAGTCCATATAAAGATGTCTTCAGACTGGGGGCCAACACTAGGGTAGGCAGCTATGACCAATGGAGCCATTGCAGTGGATAGGGAAAGAATGGGTGGAGCCATATTTCTCACAAAGTGGTTGGAAAATTGACTAAAATGGAAAAGATTGACAATACCAAATGTTGACGAGGAAGTGGAGCAATTGTAGCTCTCATATGTGGCTGGTTGTTAGATGCTGTTGAGTCAGCTCTGACTCATAGCAACTGTATACACAACAAGATGAAACCCTGCCCGGTCGTGCAGCATCCTCACATTTGTTGTTGTGTTTGAGCCCTTTATTTCAGTTCTTTATGCTTCAGAAATGCCGAACATGTTCTTTCCTTTTGGTTCTCAACTCCAGTTCTGTACACATTTCATTATAAATACCCTTTGAAATTTTCCATTCAGCTTTTTGACTTCCTCATTTCTTCTATTTGCTTTAGCGTCTTTATGCTGGAGAACAAGTTTCAGAGTCTCTTCTGGCATCCGTTGTGGTCTTGTGTTTGTTGCCTGTATTTTTAATGACTTTTTGCTTTCTTACTGTATGATATTCTTGATGTCAACCCACAACTCTTCTGGTTTGGGGTCATTAGTGTCTAATGCATCAAATCTGTTCTTGAGATGGTCTCTAAATTCAGGTGGGGTATGTTCAAGGTCATATTTTGGCTCTCATGAACTTGCTTTAATTGTCTTCAGGATCAGCCTGAACTTGCATAGGAGAAGTTGATGGTCTGTTCCACACTCAGTTCCTGGTTTTGTTTTGACTGATGATATGGAGCTTTTCCACAGTCTCTTCTCAATTTGATTCTTGTGTGTCCCATTTGGTGAGGTCTATGTTGTTGAAAAAAATTAAAAGTCATTTGCAATGAATAAGTCATGTTGTTGTGAAGTGCCATCGAGTCGGTTCCGGCCCATAGCGACCCCGTACAGTGTTTCCAAGGCTGTAAATCTTTACGGGAGCAGAAAGCCTCATCTTCTCCCACGGAGCAGCTGGTAGTTTCAAACTGCTGACCTTGTGGTTCGCAGCCCGATTCGTAACCACTACGCCACCAGAGGTCTTGCAAAATTCTATCATCAATCGCTATCATTTCTATCACCAAGGCCATATTTTCTGACTACTGATCCTTCCCTCTTTGTTTCCATCCTTCACATTCCAATCACCAGTCATTATCAATACATCTTGAGGGCATATTTGATCAATTTCAGACTGAAGAAGTTGGTAGAATTCTTAAATTTCATCACTGGCCTTAGTGATTGGTGCATACGGATGTTATCCAATCACAGACAGCTTTAGACTTTGAGATCGATCTTGAAATGTTCTTTTTGATGATAAACATAATTGCATTCTTTTTAATTTGTTGTCCCCAGCATAGTACCTATACTGCTGGTATGAAGTGTAAATAGGTAAAACTTCTCTAGAAAACAAGCAGTTGCCCAAACCTAGTATACTACCCTACAACCCAGGAAATTTATCCTTACTAATATATTCAGCGGAGT
>NW_006408828.1:1535264-1548528 GCF_000296735.1 Chrysochloris asiatica
ATTGAATGATGCAGAAAACATCAAAAGAAGATAGAAGGAATATACAGAATCACAGTACTAAAAGGAAATGGTTGATGTTCAACTTTTTCAAGAGGTAGCATATGATCAAGAGCCAATGATACTGAAGGAAGAAGTCTAAGGTGCATTGAAGGAATTTGCTCCAGGAATTGATGGAATAAAAATAAAAATATTTCAAGAAAGTGAGGCAGCACTAGAGGCACTCATCTATGCCAAGAAATTTGAAGACAACTATCTGGCTGACTGATTGGAAGAGATCTGCATTTGTGCCCATTCCAAAGAGAGGTAATCTAACTGAAAGCCGAAATCATCGACAATATCTTTGATATTCCATGTGAGTAAAGTTTTACTAAAGGTAAAACAAAAGCATGCATTGACAGAGAACTTCCAGAAGTTCAAGCTGGATTCAGAAGAGGATGTGGAATGAGGGATATCATTGCTGATGTCCGATGGATCTTGGCTGAAAGCAGAGAATACCAGAAAGATGTTTGCTTGTGCTTTATTGACTACGCAAAGGCTTTCGATTGTGTGAATCATGATAAGCTATGGACAACATTGTGAAGTATGAATATTCCGGAACACTTAATTGTGCTCATGAGGAATCTGTACATGGACCAGTTGTTTGAACAGAAGATGGGAACACTGAATGGTTTAAAATTAAGAAAATTGTGCGACAGGTATGTATTCTTTCACCATACTTATTCAACATATATGCTGAGCAAATAATCCGAGAAGCTGGGCTATATGCAGGAAAATGCGGCATCAGAATTAGAGGAAGACTCATTAACAATATCTTTGATATCCCATGTGAATAAAGTTTTACAACCTGTGATATGCAGATGATACAACCTTGTTTGCTGAAAGTGAGTACTTAAAATATTTACTGATGAAGATCAAAGACCACAGCCTTCAGTATAGATTGCATCTCAGTGTAAAGAAAACAAAAATCCTCACCACTGGACCAATAAACAACATTCTTGTCAATGGAGAAAAGACTGAAGTTGTCAAGGACTTTCATTCTTCTTCAAGCAACTATCAACACTCACGGAAGCAGCAGTCAAGAAATCAAATGACATATTGCATTAGGCAGATCTGCTGCACAAGACCTTTTTTAAAGTGTTGAGAGCAAAGATGTCAGCTTGAGGACTAAGGTGCTCCTGACCCAAGCCATGGTATTTTCAATAACCTCATATGCATGCAAAAGCTGGACAGTGAATAAAGAAGACCAGAGAAGAATTGATGGTTTTGAGCTATGGTATTGGAGAAGAATATTGAAAATGCCATGGGCTGCCAAAAGAACAAACAGATCTCTATTGAAAGAAGTGCAGCCAGAGTGCTCCTTGGAGGCCAGGATGGCCAAACTTCATCTGTCATACTTCAGACATATTGTCAAGAGGGACCTGTCACTGGAGAGGGATATCATGTTTGGTAAGATGGAGGGTCAGAGAAAAAGAGGAAGACCCCCAGCAAGATGGATTGGCCAAGTGGCAGCATCAATGGGCTCAAGCGTGGCAACAATTGTGATGTTGGCCCAGGATCCGGCAGTGTTTCATTCTGTTGTACACAGGGTCACTATGAGTCGGTACAACTCGATGCCACCTAACAACAACAACAAGTATTTCTTTAAAAGCACAATGCTCAAGGAGGAACTTCTTTATGAATTAAGCTAAACGGTTGTATGAGTTATGGAGTCCTGGTGTGATGCTGTGGGTTAATGTGCTGGACTGCAAAGTGGCTTGAACAGCAAGGTCGGTGGTTCAAGCTCACCAGTTGCTCCTCAGAAACTCTATACAGGGTCGCTATGAGTTAGAACTGACTCGATGGCACTTCACAGACACAACAACATTGTATGAGAACTGACTCAATGGCAGTTAACAACAACTGTTTAGTTTCAACAAGACTTCGGGGGTTATTTTTTGGTTTCAAGTTTAAAGATTATGTTAGGGCAATAGTTTTGAGGATTCATTCAATGAGCCTTAATAAATCCAGAAAGTCTCGATTCCATGAGAATGTGAAAATCTGTTCTACATTTCCCCCACCCCCTTGATCAGGACTTTTCTCCAGAACCTTTGATCAAAATAGTTAGCTGTCCCTTCTTGATGTCAACTTCAAGCATCAGGAAAGTCCCTAAGATGTGCTCTGGTACCCACTGAAAGGCATCTCCGTTCATGAATCCATCACACCTCAGCAGAGGGCAGATGGTTTGTTCATTCAATGGGTCAGCCTTCACTTTCTGCTGACTAGGCTCAGAATGTCCACCAAACCCAGCACATTGACTGAGCACCTGCTATATACAGGCGTCACATCTAGAATCCTTACCACCAGCCGACACAGGCAATAGTTGTTGTTAGGTGCCATCAAGTCAGTTCCGACCCATAGCGACCCTAACATACAACAGAACAAAACACCGTCTAGTCCTGCACCATCCTCAAAATTGCTACTATGTTTGAGCCCACTGCTGCTGCCACTGTGCCAATCCATCTCACTGGGGGTCTCCCTCTTTTTCACTGTCCCTCTACTTTACCAAGCATAATGTCCTTCTCCAGGGACTGGTCTCTCCTGGTAATTGTTGTTGGCTCTGATTCATAGCTACCCTATATAGGGTTTCTGAGGAGCGGCTATTGAGCTTGAATCACTGAACTTGTAGACCAGCGCATTAACCCTCAGTGCCACACCACAACTCTCTCCTGAAAATACCTCCTGGTAACATGCCCAAAGTATGAGAGACAAAATCTAGACCTCTTGGCTTCTAAGGAATATTCTGGTTGTACTTTTTCCAACACAGATTTGTTTGTTCTTCTGGCAGTCCATGGTAACTTTAATATTCTTCTCCAGCACTATAACTCAAATGCACCAATTCTCCTATGGTCTTCCCTATTCATTGTCCAACTTTCACAAGCATATACTATGGCTTGGGTCAGGTACACTTTAGTTCTCAGACTAACATCTTCACTCTTGAACACTTTAAAGAGGTCTTATGCAACAGATCTGCCAAATGCAGTACGTCATTTGATTTCCTGACTGCTGCTTCCATGAGTGTTGATGGTGGATCCAAACAAAATGAAGCCTGTGACAGCTTCAATCTTTTCTCCATTTACTATGATGTTATTTACTGTTCTGGTGGTGAGGGGTTTTGTTTACTTTGCATTGAGGTGCAACCCATACCAAAGGCTGAGGTCTTTGATCTTTGTAAGTAAGTATTTTAAGTCCTCTTCATTTTCAGCAAGCAAGATTGTATCATCTGCATATCACAGATTGTTAATGAGACTTCCTCCAATCCTGATGCCACCTTTTTCTTCATATAATATAATCTAGCTTCTCGGATTGTTTGCTCAGCACACAGATTGAATAAGTATGGTAAAAGGATAAAACCCTGGTGCACACTTTTCCTAATTTTAAAGCATTCAGTGTTCCCTTGTTCTGTTCAAATGACTGCCTCTTGGTCTAAGTACAGGCTCCTCATGAGCACAATTAAGTGTTCCCCAGTACTCATTCTGTTATGTTGTCCATAGCTTGTCATGATTCACACAGTTGAAAGCCTTTGTGTAGTTAGTCAAACACAAGTAACACACCTTTCTGGTATTCTCTGCTTTCAGCTGAGATTCATCTGAGGTCAGCAGTGATATCCTTTATTTCATGTCCTCATCTGAATCAGGCTTGAACCTCTGGCAGTTCCCTATCAACACACTATTGCAGCCATTCCTGAATTACCTTTGGGGATAGTAATTGGGCCATTTTCCTAATTAGGAAACTGAGCCTCAGAGAGGGTCTTACAACCAGAAATGGGGGCTCAGGCTTCCGAGGCTGCTCTATCAGGCTCTGAACCACCACGTGGCTGTTTGGGCTTTATTGAAGTGGGAGCAGCAGGTGCTTTCCCTGAGATAAGGGGAGGCAGGAGAGAGAGGGCAAAGTCCACACTGTCAGCCCCTCTATGAGTTCTGTCAAAATACAAGTCCCAGCTCCGTCCACACTCTGCAGAGGTTCTTCTCACAGACGCCTGCTGAGTGCAAGAGAATTCGGGCTGGAGGGACTTCCTGTGTTTCCCACAGAATACAACTCTCCTCTCCCCTTTGCCAGTCTGGCCACCCACTGGCTGGCTCACCCTGATGCTCCCCAGAAAGGGGACCCTTGAGAAGAGAGAGCTTACGTGTTTGAGGTGGTGAAATGTCCTTGTTCAGAACAGAGCAGAGACAGGTGGGGGAGCAGCAGTGGGGCGAAGACCACCCTGGTGGTACTAAGTGGACAGAAGCCTGGAGTGGAAATCAGGAGTCCAAGCCTGGGTCCTCACCCAGCCTCCATCAGGCCCCCCTCTCTGTGTCTCTGTTTTCTTATCTACACAACGGCCGAGTTGGAACTCATGATCGGAAAGGACTCATCACAGATGAAAAACCAAAGTAGCTGGTGTTGAGTCGATTCTGACTCATGGAGGTCCCATGCGTGTCAGAGTAGAAGTGTGCTCCTTAGGGTATTCAATGGCTAATTTTCATTAGTAGATTGCCAGACTTTTCTTCCAATGCACCTATGGGTGGACTCAAACCTCCAGGCTTTCTGAATGTACCCAAGCGCATTAACCATTTGCATGCCCAGGTTCTCCTGTCATTGATTAGATAGATATTGATTGGGACTCTACACTAGCCTCAGGTACTGTGTTCACAGTCAGGAGCAAGATAGACCTGCTCTTTGGGAGTTGATAGACGAAGAGAGACACAAGTAGTCACAGGGACATGGTCTGCTTCGAGGGCGATATTCAGGGACTGAAGGGAGCTATTAGCTGGCAGATCTAGCCCAGCCTTCAGGATCCGCTGAATAACAACTATACTTTCTGCCTGGCCCCCTGTAGCTTCTGTCCCTGAAGGCTCCTCCACACAGGCCCCAAGGTCAGTACATCAGGAGCATCAGATGCCAAATGGGGACATCAGAAACCCACCAGCTGGGGACATATCCACTGTCTATCTCGGAGCCAGAATCTCAGCATGAAGCAAAGTGGGTGGAGAGGTGTCTCAGGTGAAGGGGCCACAGATGCAGTAGCTGTGGCTGCCCTGGGTTCCAGAGCTCGTCTGGAAGGAAAGGCAGAGCAAACGCAGCCCCACATAATGCCAGCATGCCAGTAACCCTGTGGAGCTTTCAAAACCTCTGCTGTCTGGGTCCCACCCAGAAACTGCTGCAATTGGTGTGAGGTACACCTGGGCAGGTGATTCTGATGTGATGACAGAAGATTGCCTCCCGGACAGCACTCCCCGATTGGGTCCCCAGAAAGGCCTGCGTGGTAGCAACCAATCCTACTGCCATTAAGGCAATTCCAGCCCCTAACAACTATATAGGATGAAGTAGAATTGCCCTTACGGTTTCTGAGACTAAATCATCATGGGAGCAGACAACCTCACCGTTCTCCATCTGAGCAGCTGGTGCGTTTGAACTGCTAACCTTGCGGTTATAAGACCCATTGCCCCACGAGGATTCCTGCATGATAGTGAAGCACTGATCAGTTTCCTCAGGCAACTCCACCCCCAGCCCAATTTGGGTTTGCCAGATAAACCACAGGATGCCCAGTTAAATCTGAATTTCAGATACACAGCAAACAATTTTTATTAAGTACAAGTAATTCGTTTTTTAGTGTAAGTATGTCCCAAATGTTTTGTAGGGCATAATTACATTTTAAAAATTAATTTGGTGTTCCTCTGAAATAAAAATTTAACCAAAGTTGTCAAGGATTTCATTTTACTTGGATCAATAATCAATATTCATGGAAGCAGCAGTTAAGAAATCAAATGATGTTTTGCATTGGACAAATCTACTGGGAAATACCTTTTTAAAATCCTAAAAAGCCAAGAAGACTAAGTTGTCCCTTACCTAAGCCATGGTATTTTCAATTACTTTATAGGCATGTGAAAGCTGGACAATGAAAAAGAAGAGCTGATGCATTTGAATTATGGTATTGTTTTTTATGTTTTTTTTTTTAAATCAAACTCCAATATACCATCTACTGGCAGAGAAATAAACAAATCTCTCTTGAAAGAAGTATGACCAGAGTGTCCCTGAGAAGCAAGGATGGTGAGACTTTGTGTGGACATGTGATCAGAAGGGACCAGCCCCTGGAGAAGGACATCATGTTTGGTAAAGTAGAAAGTCAATAAAAAACAGGAAGACCCTCAATTACATGGCTGCAACCAAGGGCTCCAACATAACCCCAGTTATGAAAGTGCAGGACAGGACAGGGTTTTGTTCTGTTGTACATTAGGTCACTATGAGTCAGAACAGACTAGATGGCACCTAACAATAATAACAATAATATACATGGACCTCACCAGATGGAATACACAGAAATCAAATTGACTACATCTGTAGGAAGAGAGAGTGGAAAAGTTCAATGTCATCAGCTGAAACAAGGCCAGGGGCTGAGTATAGAACAGACCATCAATTGCTCATATGCAAGTTCAGGCTGAAACGGAAGAAAATTACCACAAATCCACGAGAGCCAAAATATCCCTCCTGAATTTAGAGATAATTTCAAGAACAGATTTGGTGCATTGGACACTAATGACCGAAGACCAAAAACTGTGGGATGGCATCAAGAACATTGTATAGGAAGAAAGCAAAAGGTCATTAAGAAGACATACAAAAGGCAAAAACCAAAATGGATGTCAGAAGAGACTCTGAAACTTGCTCTTCAGTGTAGAGATGCTAAAGCGAATGGAAGAAATGAGGAAGTAAAATAACTGGATAGAAAATTTCAAAAGGCATCTCAAGAAGACAAAATCAAGTATTATAATGAAATATGCAAAGACTTGGAATTAGGACACCAAAGGGAAGGACATGCTCAGCATTTCTCAAGCTGAAAGAACTGAAGAAAAATGTAAAGCCTCGACTTGCAATATTGAAAGATTCCACGGTAAAATATTGAATGATACCTAAAGCATAAAAAGAAAATGGAAGTTATACTCAGTACCAAAAAGAAATGGTTGATGTTCAGCCATTTCAAGAGGTAGCATATGATCAAGAACCAATGGTACTGAAGAAAGAAGTTCAAACTTCTCTGAAGGCATTGGTGAAAATCAAAGTTCCAGGAGTCAATTGAATACAAATTGAAATCTTGTAACAAACTGATGCAGCACTGGAGGCATTCAATCATCTAAGAAATTTGGAAGACAACTACTTGGCCAACAGATTGGAAGAGATCCATATTTGTACACATTCCAAAGACAGGTGACCCAACAGAATGCAGAAATCATTGATAATGTCTTTAATGCTGCATGCAAGTACAATTTTGCTAAGGATAATTCAAGAAACAAATAACTACCAGAAATTGAAGCCAGATTTAGAAGAGGCTATGAAACAAAGGACATCCTTGCTGACATGAGATGGCTCTTGACTGAAAACAGAGAATACCAGAAAAATGTTTTCTGCTTTATTGATTATGCAAAATCTTTCAACTATGTGGATCATGACAGACTGTGGATAACATTGCAAAGAACGGGTATTCCAAACACTTAATTATCCTCATAAAGAACCTGTACATAGACCAAGAGGCAGTTGTCCAAACAGAACAAGGGATTAGTGAATGGTTTAAACTCAGGAAATGTGTGTGCCGAGGTTGGATTTTTTCACCATACGTGTGTTCAATCTGTATGCTGAGCAAATACTAGGAGAATCTGGGTTACATTAAGAAGAACGTGGCATCAGGATTAGAAGAAAACAGTAACAAACTGCAATTTGCAGATGATATTACGTTGCTTGCTGAAAGCAAAGAGGACTTAAAATATTTACTGGTGAAGATTAAAGACGACAACCTTCAGTAGGGGTTGCACCTCAATGTAAAAATAACAAAAGTCCTCACAACTGGATCAATAAATAACGTCATGATAAATAGAGAAAAGATTGAAGTTGCCCAAGACTTCAATTTGCTTGGATCCACCATCAACACTCACAGAAACAGTAGTCAAAAATCAAATGACATATTGCATTAGACAAATCTGCTGCACAGGACCTCTTTAAACTGTTCAAGAGCAAAGTCTGAGGACTAAAGTGAACCTGACCCAAATTACGGAATTTTCAATAGCCTCATGCGCATGTAAGAGTTGGACAATGAATAAGGAAGACTGTAGAAGAAATTATGCATTTGAGTCATGGTGTTGGAGAAGAATATTAAAGGTACATGGACTGCCAGAAGAACAAAGAAATCTGTGTTTGAAGAAGTACAGTTAGAATGCTCCTTAGAAGCCAGGATGGTGAGACTTTGTCTCTCATACTTCAGACATAGCATCCGGAGGGACCAGTCCCTGAGAAGGACATCATACTTGGTAAAGTGGAGGGTCAGTGAAAAACAAGAAGACCCCCCAACAAGATGGATTGGCACGGTGACAGCAGCAATGGGATCAAGCATAAAAACTATTGAGAGAATAGTGCAGGACTACACAGTGTTTCGTTCTGTTGGACATGGCGTGGCTATGAGTCGGAACTGACTCAACAGCACCTAATAAAAGCAACATACAAAAAAAAAAAATGGCATCTGTGTTTTAAGAGCAATGGGTACCACAGCAATGTGACATAAACAATGTCCATTTACAAAGGTGGTTCTGTTGGGTGGAAAGAGATGAGGAGAGAGAATAGTTAAGAGGCTGTTACAGCTGTCCTGAACTTGGTTGGTGTAAATGGAGATACAAAGAGTGGGCGGTTTCAAGAGATACTTAGTAGGAAGAATCAACAGGACATGATTTGTTTGTTGTTGTTGTTGTTAGGTACCATTGAGTCAGTACCAAGTCATGGCGACCCTATGCACAACAGAACGAAACACTCTGTGTCCTGGGCCAACCTCACAATTGTTACTACGCCTGAGCCCATTGTTGCTACCACTGTGCCAGTCCATCTCATTGGTGGTCTTCCTCTTTACCTCCGGCCCCCTGCTTTACCAAACATGATATCCTTCTACAGTAACTGGTCCCTCCTGATAATATGTCTGAAATATGAAGTCTGGCCATCCTGACTTCCAAAGTGCACTCTGGTTGTACTTCTTCCAACACAGATCAATTTGTTCTTTTGGCAGTCCACGGTACTTTTAATATTCTCCTCCAACACCATAACTCAAATGTGTCAATTCTTATACTGTCTTCCTTATTCACTGTCCAACTTTCACATGCATATAAAGTTATTGAAAATACCATGCCTTGGATCAGGCACTCCTTAGTCCTCAAACTGACATCTTTGCTCTTCAACACTTTAAAGAGATCTTGTGCAACAGATTTGCCTAATGCAGTACATCATTTGATTTCTTGACTGCTGCTTCCCATGAGAGTTGATGGTGGATCCAAGCAAAATGAAGTCCTTGACAACTGCAATCTTTTCTCCATTTATATGGATGTTGTTTATTGGTCCAGTGGTGAGGATTTTTGTTTTCTTTACATTGAGATGCAACCCACACCGAAGACTGTGTTCTTTGATCTTCATCAGTAATTATTTTAAGTCCTCTTCACTTTCAGCAAGCAAAGTTGTGTCATCTGCATATAGCAGGTTGTTAATGAGTCTTCCTGCAATCCTGATGGCACGTTTTTCTTCATATAATCCAGCTTCTTGGATTATTTGCTCAGCACACAGATTGAATAAGAAGAGCACAGTCTTGGTGCACACCTTTCCTAATTTTAAACCATTCAGTGGCCTCTTGTTTTGTCTGAACAACTGCCTCTTGGTCCATGTACAGGTTCCTCATGAGCAGTGAGAACTCAACAATGCTGGGTGTGGTTTAGAGGTTTACGTTGGTTACGTTTATGTGTCAACTTGGCTAGCCCATGGTTCTCAGTGGTTTGGCTGATATTATATACTTCTCTTCCATTCTGTGATTTAAAATCAATCTACTTAAAGGGGAGTTTCTCTGGGGGTATGGCCTGTATCCAATATATATAGATACTCTGGCCAAACTTGTCCTTTCTCAATCCTTCATCTGACTCATCATCCTTTCACTTCTGGTTCTTGGAACATGAGTCAGCAGCCTGCCATCTGACTCACCGTTTCGGGGATTCCCCAACTCCTGAAGCTCTGTGAGCCAGAAAGCTGTCTTCTGACCTGCCAGTTTTGGGTTTGTCAGTCCCTGCAATCACACGACTCAAAAGAAGCCTCTACCCACAGATTTAGGACTTGCCAGCTTCCTCAAAGACTTGCTTTAGCCATTTCCTTGAAACAAATCTCTCTGGTGTATATATATTTACTTCACTGGCTTTCTGGCTTTATTTCTCTAAAGAACCCAGCCTAAGACAGAGTTGATAGAGGAGCTGACCACAATGGGTCTGTCAGTTTTTCATACTCTGGTGGTTTGTGTGTTGTTCTGATGCTAGAAGTGATGCTACCGGTATTTCAAATGCAGGTGGATGGATTTCAGTAGAGCTTCTAAACTAAGACAGACTAGAAAAAAGGTCCAGCCAGCGAACACCTTATGGATCACACTGTTTGACTGGTTTGCTTTAGGCAAATCATCAAGAAGGAAGGCATCATGTTTCATGAAGAAAGCCAACAAGGGTGCAGGAGACTTTCAGTGAGGCAGAGTGGCCACAGTGATGGACTCAAAGATGCTGGCAATCATGAGGATGAAGTAAGACTGGCCAACATTTCATTCTGATGTACACAAGGTCACCATGAGATGGCGAAGACTTGATGGTAACTATCTATGTGTCAGAGATGAAGAAGAGCATCAAGGATGATCCAGATCTTAAGAACCTGGAAGACAGGTGTGGTTCCTGGAGTCGTTAGGTTTGGGCCATGTTGCTTGTAGACATCCAGTCAGAGACACCCAGCCAGCAGGTGAATACATGGGATGGGATCTCAGACAAGTAATCTGGGCTGAAGATTCCTCTCTGTCAGAATCACCACCCAGCCATGCCTATCTAACCCTCAAGGTCCAGCTCAAAGCACTCTCCTTCAAGGAGTTCTCCTCAGGTATCCCAGATGGATATTGCAAAACTATGTGACAACAAGCCATTTCTACCACGACATTATCTGCTTCTCTGTTGGGTTCAATACTCTGTTGTAATGGCCACACAGAATTTGACACCATTCTCACAGTTATGGGGTTTATTAGAGAAGGTAACACGTCACACAGTTCAGGTCAGAAATGCTCAGGGCACAGTTGTTCCAGTCAGGTAAGTCTCTCCTCAGCCGTGCCCACAGGCAGGTCTCTCTCTGCCCCGCCAATGTTGTAGAACTCTTTCAGAGTTGCCGATTAATGCCCACTGGACACATCACTCCACCATAAGGCTGAGGCTGTCAGCTCGAGCTCCAGGGTTCTGCAAACCTAACTCCCCCAATTCAGTGCCTGGAGGTACCCCCTCTACAAGTAAGCTTCTTGCCGAAAGTCACTCAGCTTTACTTGTTCTGCGGATTGCTGCGTCTCACACTCTGGCTCTTTGTTCTGCTGTGGCTGTTTTCTCTGCCCCTCGTCCAGTGTCACAGCTTTCTGTTCCTGGGTCCAGGAAATTCAATGCACAGGGATCTCAGGACTTACTCCATTGCTAGCTCTTCTTTGAGGATAGTGAGATTTCCCCCACTCCTGCTTCTGAAATGGTTCATTTTATACCCATGCTAAAGTTTCAAGTTTTTACAATTACAATGAACTCTGCTAACATTCTTAGCTGAACTATGTCATCCTATAGTGTTTCCTCCCATCTTCTGTTACTCAGACCAAGCAGGGCAGAAGCCTTGTCTGGTGGGAGTTACAGACTATGGCTAGAAGAGACATTAGATAATTCACTACATCACAGGTGTGATGTTCTCATTTCTGAACTTCTCCCAGGATCCTTCACTCTTCCAGCGTTAGAGTGTAATATTCTTTACACTATAACTCAGGGTTCAGCGGGATGAGCTGCTATAGACCTAGTGTTTTGAGTTCTCACCCATCCCTAGTCCTCCCCAGCCAACAGATTACAACCATGATCATCTTGACGGGGAGGCGATTGTGTACATGGGGTTTTGGAGAGGGATAACTGAGGACAGTAAAAGGGGGATGGCATGATGTCAATTCCATGTCATAACTGATCTGAAATCTGATGGTTGGAGGCATCAGGGCCATCAGTTGAAGAATTGTTTTATCGAGAGATTCAGGGTCCAAGCAAGGCTAGTTTGGGTCCCTGAGGACATAGTTATGGAGGAGGAGATTCACTCCATCATTGCCTAGACTCTAGTCCCACTCTGACACTACAAAGCTTGGAAGCGTCAAAAGACTTTGGGGCAAATCTTGGCCTTCTCATTGGTCGCTTTGTACTGTGACAGTGGTGAGGTTGGTGACAGAGATAGAAAAGTGGGAACCAGGATGGAT
The DNA here is from genome assembly GCF_000296735.1 of Chrysochloris asiatica. NCBI lineage: Eukaryota > Metazoa > Chordata > Mammalia > Afrosoricida > Chrysochloridae > Chrysochloris > Chrysochloris asiatica. The sequence continues at coordinate 1,547,578 of NW_006408828.1, forward strand.
GAGAAAGCACCTGGTTGCCACCTTAAGGTGGCTACTACTGGATGGATGAATTGATGTATGAGTTGATAGATAGATGGATGGGTGGATGAATAAATGAATAGATGAGTGAATGGATGGATAGGTGAGTGGGTGAAGATATGAATATATGGATGGCTGGATGAACAGGTGGAGATGGGTAGATGAGTGGATGGATGGATGGATGGATAGGTGGAAGAGTGAGAGGGTGGATAGATAATGGCTAGGTAGTTGGCTGGGCAAAAGAATGGGTGAGTGGGTGGTTGGGTGGATAGATGAATGTCCTCAGGAAAACGAACACCCTACTCTGGTTTCTGGTGTCCATAAAGTGCAGATGAATCACATTAGTCAGTGAACATGTAGATTTTCCCCTGAGACATCTGTGTTTACACTCCTATAGCTCCCCAGTGCCCTGAGGAGAAAAGCTAGTTTACTATAATGCCCATTAGGGAGCAGATGCTTACAAATAGGTTGGTTTAATGAGATGCAAGGATCCCCCAATCCTGTGGGTATTACTCAGAGTCCTGGGAAAAGTGCTAGTAATACTCAAGTGAGCACACAGTAAGTAAGTAAGGCAGGAGTGGAAAAACCTCACAGAATTTCCCCTTGGAAGTCATCAGTCCGCTTCCTCCCCCCCATCATCGCCACCACCCAAACCACCGTCACTGTCACCTCTTCCAGAATCATTGCCATCACCACGAGTACTACCACCACAGAAACGTGTTGGTTCTCTAATTGCCAATTGCTCTTTCTCTGATAAAAGATGTGGGCAGGTAGACCCCCCTCTAAGCAGCTGTGTGGCACAAAGGTAAAAGACTCGGTGGTTAACCAAAAATTCAAACCCATGTGGACCCAGTTGGGGACCTGGTTGGCAAGCAGTGTGAAGAGGCCTGGGAACTCTTGGGCCCAGAGTCAGTGGCATGGCCACGGAGGACT
>NW_006408828.1:1549413-1606561 GCF_000296735.1 Chrysochloris asiatica
AAAAAAAAAAAAATTCAAACCCACCAGCAGTTCCACAGGAGAGAGATGTGTTCTCATAAAGATTACAGACCAGAAAACCCTATGGGGCAATTCTGCTTTGTCATATGGGGTCCCTATGAGTTGGAATCGATTGAATGACAGCCAACAACAGGTGCCCCTCTGGTGGGTGGGAACAACTTGCCTCTTGGATGGGACCTCATCTCATTGAACTGGTGGTAACTGATCCTTTTATTCCTGGATTCTTAGCAAAGGTATGCCATCCAGCCCCCATTTCCAGGTGAAGTGCCCCTGTGGCCCATTCCCTATACCTCACAGCAGGAGGGACACGGGATGCAAGGAGAGAAAAGGTCTGGTGAGTTCAGGGAGAACAGCTGTTTTCAGAGGCAAGAAGGTCAAATCCTACCAGGATATACATAGGTGATCCAGAACTGAGCCTGCTGGCTCCAGGTGCCCTAAACCCCAATCCACATGTATTTCTTACACTTCACTAATTTCTCTCCCCGTGGGAGTCTGACAGCTCAGCCTCCAGAGGTTTTCTCTCACCTCCCCAGGCAGGCTGAGTTTGTGCTATTTGGGTAAACAACATACCCCCTTGGTTGTCAGCTGCAGACTTATTTACCTGGCAATGGGACTGAGCCATTCCTTCCCACTCACCTCATCACCATCACGGGGCCAGAATTCAGGTGGGGGCCAGCACCTTACAACACTCAGGAGCAGAGGACCCAGTCTCTGGAGGTAGGCAATGACTGGCTCCTAGAAACCAGGGCTGTGTGCTACAAAATTGGATTCGCTATTGAACCCAGAGGCCTCTCTGGACTTTCAACATCTGGGGACAAGCTAGACTAAAGTCACCATGCTAGGACTGTAGTCTCATCAGTTCTCCTGCACACTGTGTCCATGTGAAAATGTAGTGACTGGATCTCCTTGGACCATCCTGCCTAATATGAATGCCCCTTCCCAGCCCTGGGCCAGCATGCCATGTTGGTCTCCTTTCCCTGCATGTTGTCAAGGACCCAACCCCCAGTCCATGGAGTGATGCATCAGAGGATTGGTACCCAGCTAAGGAATTCTGCAGTTGTCTTTCTGCATGAGACTCTACCCTGATGCAATCACTGGCCAAGCCGTCCCATTCTGCAGCTGCTCTGAGCAGAGAGTCGGGACCGGGCACAGCTGTGCCAGCTGTCGGAGACAGATTATGCTCTGAGGTTCGGCAATGATTCACATTCCAGCACAAGGGAAATGCGCAAAAGTGATCTACCAGTCTTTCATGTGCCAAAATCATCTTGGTTTTGTCTTGCAAGATGTTCAGCTTGCAGAGAGCAGGGCAGACGGAGGGAGGGGGTGGGGAGGAGGCGAGGGGAGCAGATCCGTCTCCAGCCAACTCTGCCTGTCACACACCCTCCATCGCTTCTAATAACAACACTCAGCATTTAATCAGCCCCTTTGTGGAAGCAGACGATGTCTCACTCACTAATTAGTTAATCCGAACAGCCCCTGGGAGGAGGAGCCTTGTTATTATCCCCACTGGGACCCAGAGGGAAACTGAGGCCAGAGTGGGAATTTGGCACTGAGCCGAGGGAGTGCAACCTGGCAGCTGGACTGGGACCAGTCTATGACTTGTCATCCATTCATGCTGCCCTCTCTCCTGCCTGCTCCAGGCTGCCCACTACCCTGATAACTGTCTTCAGAGACAGCTGGTCAAACTCTGTCAGAATTGGGCCTCTAGGCACTCAGAGAGAAGGGCAAAGATGGCGCCGGAGCAGAGAGAGGGCAGCCTGGTGGCTGGAGCAGATCAGATCCCAGGGCTATGCAGTCTGAAGCAGCCACCCATTAGGGAAGGTTTCTTCTAAGGGTGCCTCCCACCATGACCCACTCTCAAGATGTCTGCTGCTTGTTTGGGCAACTCAGGGTTTTGATTGTCTGGTAGTTCTAACATTGAAGGGAGGAACATTTCCACCAGATGGTACAGTCATCCACACTGACTCATGGTGGTCCTAGAGGACAGAGTCGAATTGCCCCGTTATTGCTCCCAAGGCCGTCAGTCACAGTGGAAGCAGACTATCACATCTTTCTCCCACGGAGTGATGGGTAGGTTTAAGCCCTTCACCACTGTGCCACCAGGTGACTGTTGTTGTTAAGTGCCATCAAGTCGGTTCTGACTCAGAGTGACCCTGCATAGCGTTTCCAAGGAGCACCTGATGGGTTGAAACTGCCACCCTTGTGGTTCGCAGTCCAGTGCTTATCCTACAGCGCCACAGCAGGACTCTGGGCACAATCATTGCTCCACTAAATTGGAAACTAGGGCCACCACCTGGCTTATTTGAGGATCTTCATCTCTCTCACACAGGAGAATTACGGCTTCATACAGTAGTACCTCTGTGTTAGCACACGGTCATTGCCAGGTGCCACCCAGTCGATTCCCACTCATAGCAACCCTGTGTGAAAGCATTCAACTGTCCCATAGGGGGTTTTTCAGACTATAATCTTCAGGGAGCAGATTGCCAAATCTTTTTTTCCCTTAGAGCTGTTGGGTGAGTTTGAACAGCTAACCTTTCATTAGCAACCTAGTGCTTTAGCTGTTGTAGAACCAGGACTCCTTCTAGACCATCATGCCCAGTGGCTAATGCAAATGTAAACCTACTGAAATACTTTATAGCCAGAGTCACCATGGTTTCAACTCCCTTAAAGATGAAGATCTGGGTCTGTGTGCTGGCAGAGAATCCTGGCCCAGGGAGATGCAGATAGGAGGCAAGAAGAGCCTGGAACGAAAAGTTAGAAAAAGAATGTAAGGCATCAGGACCTTCTAGGAACTTGTGACCAGTTACCAACATAGGAACTGCTGCTTCCTCCTACATTTCCTTGCTTGATACTAAAGTTTCTGAAGATTACATAATTACCCCTTTTTCCTTTTTAGATAAAAACTCTCATAACAACTTTCTCTGTATCTTTCTGTCTCCTTTCCTCTCAGTATTTCTAATAGCAATCCTTCTCAAACTTTGATGTGAATATGAATCACCTGGGGAATCTTGTAAAACTGCAGATTCATTGGTCTGACAGTCTGCATTTCCAACTAGCCCAGGTGCTGCCAATGCTGCTGGTCCCCGGGCCACATCTGAGTAGTGAGAGTTCACAGGACATGTTGCTTGTTGGTGGTTCAATGTACTCCTTAGTTACAGTGTTAGATGACCAGATGAGACCATGATGGAAATTGAGGAGAAATGACCTTACTTTGGAGAGCTGTTGGTGTTAAGTCCTACCAAGTCGATTCTGACTCATAGCCACCTTGTATATGGTTTCTGAGGTTGTATATTTTAAACTTGGAGGTCTTAGCCTGATGACATCCTAACCAGTTGTTGTCAGGTTGGTTTCGATGTGTGACCCCATGTATGTCAGAATGCTCCACAGAGTTTTTTTTGTTTTGTTTTGTTTTTTTAATGCTTTATTGTGAATGATATGATAGTTTACATGGGAGGACATCAGCTTCACATTGATCCCGTCGTGTATTGTTTCCTTGCCATGGTTACAATCCCTTCCATGCATCATCCATCAACCAAAAGGTATACCCTGCAAGCCTGCCCCATGGTTGTCCGCATACAGCCCCTCTTCCTCTCCAGGTCCAAAGTCTCCAGCCACTCCATCTCCCCACGTCATCGTCTCTGCCTCCAGCCCTGGCATCACTGCTTCTCTGGGTAGGGTTCCATTCTCTGCTCTTCTCCTTCAATGGTCCCAGGGACCTCCGTTCCTAGAACGTAAGGTTAATCACTCCCCTCCCTTTGCCCCCAAACATCCTCCTTTACATTTCCAGCCCTTACAATCAGTCCTAATAACAATTATTTGCTATTGTATTGCAAGGGACCTATCTGCATCTCCTTTTATCAGCTCTGACTAGGCAGAATGGATACTACTCAGTGGAGATTCCACTTTGCTCCATGCCTTCTGGATCTAGGTTCCTTCTTGAAAGCTTGTAAGTCAGTCACTTCTTGCCTCTGTTGCCCCCCCCCCCCAATTCTGGGTAGCCAATGTCCAAGTTGCCCATCCCTGTCCTCTCCGTGTGCAGTGGAGGTGGGAACGATCTTGGCTGTGAAGATTTCCACAGAGTTTTAATGACTGATTATTTGGAATTAGATTGCAAGGTCTTTCTTCCAAGGTACCTCTGGGTGGAATCGAACCTCCAGCTTTTGGTTAGCAGCTGAGTGCTTTAGACATTTACACCACCAGACAGTTCCCTGTCTGCCAATTTTGTCACATTGTGGTGACGTGCAGATCGCTGTGATACTGGATGCTATCCCATCAGTATTTCACATAGCAGCAGGGATACGCATGGTGGACAGGTTTCAATGGAGTGTCTAGATAGACTAAGACTAGCGAGAATTTTGGAGTTCTGGTGTAGTGCTGTGGAATAAAGCACTGGACCACAAGGTCATTTTGAATCGCAAGGTCAGTGACGGCACTTAACAACAACAACAGCAAGGAGAAAGAAAGACCTGGGTGATCTACTTCTGAAACTTTGTCGAGGAAAGCCCTATGGATTACAATGGAATATTGTCTAAATTGCTTTGGACGCGTCTTTGGGAGGAATCGTTCACTGGAGAAGGACATCATGTCTGTGAAACAGAATGTCAGTAAGGATGAGGGAGACCCTTGGTGACATGAGTTGGCACAATCGTTGCAATAATGTACTCAAACCTGCCAGCGATCGTAAGGATTACGTGGGGCCAGGCAGTGTTTCATCCTGTTATACACAAGGTTGCCAGGAGTGGGACAACTTGATGACAACTATCTATCTCTCTCTTTCATGACATCGAGTTCAGAAGTGGCTGGCCATGGAATATTGAAAATTGCTACTGAAGGCAACTTAGGATGAGTGGGAAGACGTGTGTGTGTGTGTGTGTGTGTGTGTGTGTGATATGTAATAGATACTCTTTCAAGTTACTACTCAGATGATCATTCCTCCTTTTCTGAGAATACATTTCAATGTGGAGGGATGGACTACTAGTTTTAATTTCCAGTCACTTTCTTCTGGCACTCTGGAACTTTGAACCAAGAGACATTGAGTCTGAAGGTTTTGAGACTGATTAATTCCAATGATCTAGAAAGAAGGTCTCATCTCTGGGTGATGCAGTGATTAACATACTCAGCGGCAAACCAAAAGGTTGGTGGAAGAAAGACCTGGAGATTTACTTCTGAAAAATCAGTCATTGACAACGTTATGGAGCACAGTTCAGCTGTGACACAGATGAGATGGACCACTATGAGTCAATTGCTACTAGTTGCTTTGTTTAAACTGCTACTGTTGCAATCAATCCTGAAAGCTTTGATCTCCACCCTTCTTCAGTCTAGGGGAGACAACACTTCCTTGAATCCCCTGTGATACTCCAGTACTGTTGTTGTTGTTATTAAGTGCCGTCGAGTCGGTTCCGACCCATAGCGACCCTGTACAGGGTTTCCAAGGCTGTAAATCTTTACGGGAGCAGAAAGCCTCCTCTTTCTCCCGCGGAGCAGCTGGTAGTTTCGAACTGCTGACTTTGCAGTTTGCAGTCCGATTCGTAACCACTACGCTACCAGAGCTCCTCCACAAATTTTCTTTTTCATCTAAACTAGCTAGACTTTGTCTTCCAAATGACCATAGGTAACACAGAGCTTCTCCCAAGAAGTCACTTCCATTTGCTTTGTGGGGGCAGCTGGGAAACTAGCTTCCCGGCACTCAGGGCCTCACTTTAAACCCAAATATCCAGGTAATTTTCATGCTGAGACTACACCTCAAACCCCCTTACACAAAGCACCTGAGGCTCCCTTTGTGGTTGCCACTGATCACCCTGGTTTCTTGTTATGACAGGGTCCAGGAAACGTATTAGAGGCCCTTTCCCTGCCTGAAACACATGCCCTTCTTTCCCTTTGACAAAGTTCTGTTTAGTTTTAAGACCCAGATGGGTGATGTGCCTTCCAGATTCAGCTTCCTCCCCCAAGGCTTGCTTCAGCGTCCCTTCTAGGAGTCTTGTTAGTGCCTCTGCTTAGCCCCACAAATGCCCTATTGTAATTGTACATTTCTGCTTGTAGACTGAGCTTGTTGTGGGCAGAGCCTGGGTTCTGTTTCTCTTCATGCCTGCCCACTCCCTGAGCTTAGCACAGTGCAAGGGACTGAGGAGCACTCCTTACTAAGGAGCAGCCCTTCAGGAAGGTGTGGTGAGTAACTTACAGATTGAACCAATGGAATAAAACCCAAACCAACAGTCAACAGTTCTGTTGACTAAATTCTGACGCATTGTACAGAGTAGAATTGTTCCTCCATGAGATTTTCTTAGCTGTAATTGCCACAAAAGCACATTACCAGTGGACAGGGGTGGGTTCTAACTATTAATCTTCAGGTTAGTAGACAAGAGCAAACAGTTTGCAGCACTAAGGGACCTGTGAAGAGGGATAAAGTAAAAACTCACTACTATCTAATTGATGCTGACTCACAGGGAGCTATGAGTAGAACTGCTCCACGGGGTTTCCAAGGCTATAAGTTTTTATGCCTTGCAATCAGCAAGGAGCTCTGGTACTGTAGTCATTACGAATCAGGCTGTGAACCTTAAGGTCAACAGTTCAAAACTACCAGCTAATCCACAGGAGAATAGAGACTTTCTATTCCGCTAAGGATTTACAGCCTTGGAAACCCTGTCACTATAAGTTGGAATCCACGTCTCGAAATTTTCATTGCAAGCAGACTTCTTTCTTCTGTGGAGCGGCTGATGAGTTTCCAACCTCTAACCTTTCTGTTAACAGCCTACCACTTAACCACTGCACCACCAGAACTTGGGAAAGGGGACAAAATCCCTGGCGTGGTGCTGTGGTTTAATGCTCTGGACTGCAAAGCCATTTGAACTGCAAGGTTGGCAGTTCAAGCTCACCAGCTGCTCCTCAGAAACCCTATACAGGGTTGCTATGAGTTGGAACCGACTCGATGGCACTCAACAACAACAACAATGGAGTAGATGGTTGGCACATTAGGATGAGCATTGGACTGCAAGGTTGGAAGTTCAAATCCACCAGCTGTTCCTCGGAAACCCTATACAGGGTCGCTATGGGTCAGAACCGACTCGCTGGCACTTAAAAACAAAGGAATGGATTGTAGTCCTGGTGTGGTGCTGTAGGATAAGCACTGGTCTGCTGACCACAAAGTTGGTTGAAACCCACTAAGCGGCTCCTTGCAAACCCTCTACAGGGTTACTATGAGTCCGAAACGACTCGATAACACAAAAATGGAAGATGGTGTGCTGTGGAGTCGATTCCAGGTTTCTGCAGCTGTAAATCTTTATGGGAGCAGAAAGCCTCCTGTGGAACGGCTGGTAGTTTCGAACTGCTGACCTTGAGGTTAGCAGCCCAATTCGTACTATGCTACCAGAGCTCCTTGTGAAGGTAGATAGAAGGGGAAATTTTCTTCATTTACCAGGAAGAGATCAATTAAACTGACCATCGCCCCTGTGGATACCCGGCATGGACTGAGTGATGAAAACGTGCCCAAGGAGCACTCCGTCACCGCGAGGAGGTGGAACCATCCCCACCCCTCTATCCTCCCCACAATGAACCAGCTCTCCTGTAATCTCACTTGCTTTTATTCCCACGCAAAACCCCGACACGCGGGGCCGGGAGGAGAGCGAGACCCAGGCGTCTCCCCCGCGAGCGGCGCGCCCGTCCCGCCCCTCTGGCCGCCCACGGGGCGCCCGCCGCGGCTCGCGCCCGCCGCCCCCACGCGCGGAGACCGCGCCCGCGAAGGATCTGCTCTCTCGGGCCTCGGTGCCGCTCCCCTCCCTGGCACCAGGGGGCGCTGCCGCCTCACGGTCGTCGCCATGGTCACCGCTGGCGGCGGAGTGGGGTTTACGTAAAGGACGCAGCGTCCCCCGGGGGGCGGAGGCGGTCTTCGCGCCGGCGCCGGCGCCCTGCGGAAGCGGCGTTAGTGAATCGGGGCCTTGGGGAGCCCAGGATGGAGGTGGCGGTCGCGGCGGCGGCGGCGGGCCAAGCCCTGCGGCGGGCGGGAGGTAAGGGGACCCCGGACGCCGCGGGCCGGGAGTGCCATGGGCGCGGGCGCGGGGGATCAACGCGGCGAGCCGGCCAGTGCCCAGGGCGCGCGGCGGACAGCCCGACGGGTCGGCGGGCGGAGGTGCGGCTGCCACGCGCGTCCGCGGCAGGTGTGAGGTCCGTGATGGCCCTGGCACTGATGTAGGGATAGTGGCACCGGTGGCACGGGCGTGGGCAGCATGGTTCTGGCACAAACAGCGTGGTTTCTCCGGCGCGCGTGTCAGAGACTCACCCCCACCGTGGTATGTTGGTGGCGGCCCAGGTGTGAGGACGTGCAGCCCCCTGCACAGGTAGGGAACTGGCTCTGCGATGCAGTCGCCAGTTTGGGCGGGCACGGTGGTGCCGCTGACATGGGTGTGAGAAATCCTGCCCTTGGCTTGGGTGTTGGAGTGGTTCTGGCCTTGCCATCGCCTGGGGTGGTGGCTCTGGGTCTTGATGAATCTGTGTCTGCCGAGTGGCTGGACTAACTGATGAGGCTGTGACAAATGACTTGGGCCCGGTGTCGTGCTGGGGGTTGCCTGGTGCTGTGAAGGGCAGCCTAGGTGGTCCTCAACCCTGGCGGATAGAAGAGTGAACCCCGTCCTCCCAGCCTGGCAAAGATGGGAGCGTTGATGCCTGTTGGGCATGCTAATCTGGGCCCTGAGGAGGGCAGAAGACTGGGGAGAAGGCTGGTACCCTTTACTATGGACATGAAAGAGAGAGGCCAGGAGATAACTTTGACCGTGAGGGCCCTGATGGTGACCCAGACAGAGATCTGCCCTCTACTAGCATTCTCCCAGGTTCGCTCTGAAAGAAGCGAAGGGATGGTTCTAGTAGTGGCCACTGCCCCTGAATGCATGCCATGAAAAAGTGCAAAGATGCGAAGTGACCGGTGCCAGCGGAGCACCGCCCTATCCGTAGTCACCAGGCCCTGCTTTCTCCTTGCTTCCATGGGTTTGTTCCCCGGTATCAGGGACTTACCTTTCCCCTCGGGTGCTTGGCTGCCTTGGTCCAGAAGATCCTTTTGGGGGTGCATGAAAACTGAGTGTGAGGATCTTATTCGCCCCCACCTGTCCTTTTGGCGGCTTTGGATGAGGGTCTTACCCAGTGGAGCACGGTGTTCTACTTTTCAGAGGGAAAATTGACAGACCCCCCAGAGAACTCTTAGGAGTGGGGACATCTTCAGATTTTTGCGGGTCTTCTACAGAAATGGGCTGGCGATGGTATTCAGGAGTCCAGAAAGATGATGTGGAAGGCATTAAAGACTCGGATAGGAGTGGAAACTCACTTACCAAAGTGTGTGTTTGGTGATGCTGACTGTTGAGGTTCTAGAAAGCTGGAGTCTAGTCGAGTGGAATTGGAACCACATGACTTGACTTCAGGTTTGACCGTGTGACCTTGAGCAGGCAACTCTCAGAGCCACTTCCCACTGGGGTCCTAGAAGAAGGTGCATGGGGAACCCTTTGTAAATCATGGAAGACTGTACAAAGGTCAGAGAGTCTCATAAAGAGACCAGGGACAAGGCAGGAGGCGATAAGAAATGGAGGCATGGATGTATGGGGAGGAATGGAACCTGTCACCTGGAATTAGAGGACTCCAGGGTAAAAACTCCTGGTCGAACACAGTGGAATCTGTTGCCACTGTGAGTCACTGAGGGGCTGGAACCAGGCCCCAGGTCTCCCGAGGACAGTCTGGAGCGTGGTCGCAGCGACACCATGAATAGCCCAGAGGAAGCCCTTCGCTTGGGCTGTGACCATGCCTCATGGTCTGGGAGTGTCTATGCTGACAGATCTGGGGTACCTGCGTGGGAGGGAGACTTGGGAAGAGTGTGTGTGTTTTCTCTGGAGAATTTCCTTTGGCTGCTGGTTCTCAGGATGGGGGTGGGGAGCAGTCATGTCAGCATTTTGGGGGCTGTGGCCTAAGGAATGAAAAGTGGGTCGGAGTGCCCACAGGATGGACATGGGGCTAGGAGATGCTGAGAGAGTGGTTGAGCTTGGAGGGCAGGGGTTCTGGGGGATGTAGAAGGGGTGCCTCAGACACGTGGAACAAGAGAAGGGGCAGTGGGTAGCCTCTGAGGGACTTTTGAGGGTGGGCCGGTGTGGCACAAATTCTCCACACTGTGTCTGCTGATCCAGTGGAAGGGCCTTCCCAGGTGGGGAAGATGAGGTGGCTGAATGTTCTGGACTGTCTGCCGCCAAGGGTCTAGTTCCTAACAACAGACTGCAGAGTCTGGAAGACTGTATTTCTATCGAATCCATCCTGTTTCTCCAGCGTTCCGCATGGGGGTCTTCCTTCACCAACAGTCCATTTCACACAGCTTGCTCCCATGGCTGAAAGTTTTGTTCTCTGTGTTCAGCAGCGTGGGTAGCAGGAGGACACAGCCCTGCCATGCTTGGCGTGGGGAGCTGACTTGTCCAGGCTGTGGGACTCGCCCTGTCCTGCTGGATGCCACCTGGGCATGACCTGGTAGAGCAGGTGTCTCCCCAGAAGTTAGAGAGGTGCCCAAGCCCATCCCGCACACTGCCTTCCCACCGCACCTTGCTCCATCACCTAGATCATTCTCTTAGGTACAGGCTTCCTTAATGAGGGCACTCCCACCTGCCTGGTGAAAACAGTTACCATTCATGTCCCCTTAGTTCACCCTCCACACCTCCGCCTGTTTGTTCCGATTTGTGGCGCAGCCGTATGGTTTAGGGCTCTGGGAACCCTTCTCAGCCACCCTTTGCCATCTGCTTGGGGTGCTGTAACGCTGAGTGACAGAGCTGGGTGACAGGCGGGGCAGATTAGGGACACTGAGAGGAGGAGCTGGCCTGTCTCCCTGAGTTCTTCAGAGTCTTCAGGGCCAGGTACCACCCTTTGTCACTGTGCCTGGCTGCTGCTTTTAAGAGGATCCCAGCAGGGGCACGGGGCTAGTAACAAGTCCTATGGTACATGAGTGGAAGCCAGCTCTTAGGAGATGAGATGTTTCAACATTTGGTCCTCAGTCCTATTCCCATTTTCTTTGTCCACTTGTCCCTAAAAGTTGCTTTCCTCAGCTCCTGCTTGCCTTTCTGTCCTCAAGCTGCCACATTCATCCTGGTGCCCATTGGTACTCCAGGGATGCCAGAGAACCTGGCATCTCTGGCCACAACCTCTGAGTGAGTGGAAGCCACTCCCCACATCTGTCTCTGCAGCCCCTCTTGCTGAGATCAGAGGGGACCTCAGCATTTAATCACCTGTTGGCCCAGTTCTCCATCTGAGTTCAATTTCTCATTCGGAATAGCTTTCCATTACACGCCAGCAGACGGGCAAGTGGCGCTGAGGGAAAGATCAATGAGTGTGTGGTCAGTGGAAGATAAATCTTCCAGAACCGCAGAGCCCAGAACGTCTTGGGATGTGGTTTACCCCACCCCGCCTTGGTAAGCAGGTCGGAAGACTGTTTCTGATCTCGGTACCAACTGGCTGTACAGAAGCTCTCAGGGTTGGGTGGGGGAGTGTGTGCGTAAAGATGGTGTGTGTGTTGTGGTGGGGAGGGAAGATCCAGGAAATTGCTCTACCTCTCAGGACCTCTTTGACACTGAGGAGGGAGTTCAGGAAGACTCATTGGGGGGGCGGTGTGGAGATGGGTGTGAGAGGGTTGCTTTCTTGGGGTATTTGGCAGGAGTGTAAGACTGAGGGTGAGGTGAACAGGAAGCGGCCCTCACCGTTGCGGGGCTGCCCAGGGCTGGTACTCATCTGAAGCCACGTGTGCCCTGAACGTGTCTGTGGGAAGTGAGGGCTGAGGGGGCGTGGAGCGCCTGGTGCTGTGGGGGCTTGTGGGTTTCTCTGTCTGGCTGGCCTGGTGTTGGTGGGTGTGCAGAGTGGGGTGTTGTGGGACTCTGCACAGTAAGAGAGAACAGTGGGAGCAGGGGAGGCCGCCTTCTTGCTCCGGAAGGGTGGGAGGGTGGGCTCTGTGAGTCTCCCAGAGGTGCCTTTCTGCTTTCTCAGTATTCCTTAGAAGGCTGAAGGCGTGGCTCTCAAGCATATGTGTTCTACCTGCAGGCATCTCACATGCATGCCCATGCTTGCTCTTCCCCAAGACCCCCTGGAAGCCAGCTGGGGACAGTGTACCTAGATGGCAGGAGTTAGCATTAGAGCCCATGTACCAGACAAGTTTGGACTCTGAATCCTGGTACCTTTCTACACTTCAGTTTCCTCCTTTGTAAACTGGGGACTGTGAAATTTCCTACCATGTGGTGAAGTGGAGATATTAGGATGTGGCAAGGGCTCAGAATATTTTTTTGCTGTTGCAGTTGACTCTTTTCCATAGAAATGTGGTTACATCATTGAGCTCTGCATACATTAGCATCAGGGAAGATAGAAGAGGTCAAGTTCCATTCGTTCATCAGGAGAAGTTGGCTCCACCCTCCCCTTGGGACTTGCCTTTCTATTGTCTTAGTTCCCCGGAATGTACTCACCCTGATGCATCCCATAGTTATTAATTGAACAACATGATTTTAAGTGCCGTAAAGTAGCTTCCCACTCATAGTGATCCTGTATAGGGTTTCTGAGGAGACGCTGATGGGTTTGAACCAGTGACCTTGTAGCTAGCGGTCAAGTACAGCTACTAGCTACTGAGTGTGAAAGGAGTCCTGGTATGCTGTTGTAGAAGCACTGGACTTCTAACCTTAAGGTCGGTGGTTCAAAGCCACCAGCTGCTCTGTGGAAACCCTATACAGGATCGCTATGAATTGGAACTGATTCGATGGCACTTTTCAGCAATACTGGGCTGGGGCCATTAAGGCCTCGAGAATGAACTGGACATACTGGGCAGAGTTTGTAAGATGTTGACCCTGTGCTCAAGGATTCATGGCCTATTGGACTGGGAGATTCTGGAGGATGTGGCTTGGGAAGGTGAGGTCCCGTCCACTTGCAACCTGCCTTGGTTGGTTAGTTGGTTATGTGCCGTGGAGTCAGTTCCAACTCATAGTGACCCTGTACAGGGTTTCTGAGGTTGTGAAACTTTATGGGAGCAGAAAGCCTTATCTTTCTCCTGCGGAACAGCTGGTAGTTTCGAACTGCTGACCTTGAGGTTACCAGCCCAAGTCATAACCACTACGCTACCAGAGCTCCAGTATTCAGTGCTCTTGAGTCTATTCTGAATTGCCCCCCTCCCCTTAGGGTTTTTTAGGCTGTAATCTTTACAGAAGCAGATCTTCAGACCATGCTCCTGCAGAGCCACTGGGTGGCTTTGAACCTCTGACCTTTTGATTCATGGCTGAGCGCTTAACCATTGTGCCACCAGGGCTCCCTCAGGTTGCGTGTTATTTCTAAGTGCCATCGAGTCTGTTCCGGTTCATCGCGACCCTGTGTAGGGTTTCTAAGGCTGTAAATCTTTGCGGAGTAGAAAGCCTCATTTTTCTCCCAACAGAGTTGCTAGTGGCCTCAAATCGCCGACCTTGCGATTCGCAGCCCTGTACTCAGCTTACTGAGCCACGAAGCTTTAGGGTGGCTGAAATGGATGTAGTAAAAGCTCAGGTGAAAAGGTGAGTTGGGGAGGGGTCCCGGAGAGCCCTGACTAGCAGGACTGAGGGGTTTGGTCACTCGTGGAACGTCACTGAAGCGTCCCAGCAAGGATATGGGGCTGCACACCCCCAACACCCCCCCTCGTCCCCCAGCAGCAGAAGCATCTGGCAGCCGGTCCCAGTGAGTAGGCAGTGAGGGACTGGGATGGGGAGACCAGGGAGCAGCTAGGGTCACTGTCCAGGTGCAGAGAATCTGGACTTGAGTAGTGGCTACCTTGGGCGGGGTGGGGGGAAGAGCAAATGGACAAGACTGGGATGGGGGTGGGGTGGCAGGTAGGAGCCAGGAGACCCGCGGTTTGGTGGTGTGGGCAGGGGCACCAGGAAGGAGTGGGAGGTAGGCCGCACTTGACTCTGGCCAGGTTTGCCTGCGTCTGGCTGGGCTGGGGTGTGAGTGGGAGGCTTGAGGGAGCCTTAGGACCCACAGACGGGTGCCATGTGCCTTGCACTTTCTTCCAGGCTTTTGATCATTTTCTCACCAAATTACCCCTTGAAATTTCACCTGCCTGCGTTCTGTCCAGGAGGTCCCTATTCTGGGAAGTGTCATCTAAAACCCTTTCAGTATTTGCAGACTCTGAGCTGGGGGTGGATGGGAGAACAAGTCTTGTCTTCACCTGGACCGGGGGCGGCACAGGGGGAGGGGCGGTGCTTGCTCCAGTTCCTACACCTGGAAAGGCTTCTGCCACAGAGCAGCCCGCTGGGGTGGGGGCTGCAGAGATGGCCACAGCTTCTCCTCCCAGATAGGCCCCTGTTGTTGCCTCTCCTGGAGCCATTTAATTAATTTATGATTGATGTCCCTGGACTTACTGGTGGTTAATTTATTATTGATGTCCCTTCATTATAGTCACTCGGCCTGCGCATGGCTGCTTCTGCTCAACTGGGCACGTGGGGGTGTGGGGTAGCCCTGCCTCCACCGCACTGCTCCCTGTGGGTCCCAGGTCAAACCCTTTCAGGTTTGGGGTGTGAAGACAGTACTGTCTCTAGGAGGCTTTGCTTTGCTCAGCTACAACCCACCAGTCACAATAGCATAGTTTCCATTTTGTGAATGCAGAGGAACTGAACTTGATACACCACGTAACCAACTGAATTGATTCCAACTCAGGGTGACCCCATGCGTGTCCGAGGAGATCTTCAATAGCTGTTTCCATTTTTTGGATGTAGATCACCTGGACTTTTTTCCAAGGCACCTCTGGGGTGGACTTGAACTTCCAACCTTTTGGTTGGCAGCCAAGCACATTAACTGTTTACAGCACCCAAAGGTTCTGATCAGTGTGTAACCAGTTAATTCCAGTCCGTGGCGACCCCGTGTGTGTCAGAGGAGAGTAGGGTTTTTCATGTTTGATCTTTTAGAAGTAGATCACCAGGCCTTTCCTCCAAGCTGCCTCCAGGTGGATTCAAACCTCCCGTGTTTTGGTTAGCAGCCAAGTGTGTTTACTGTTTGCACCACCCAAGGGTGCTGATATATATTGTTGTTGGGTGTCATTGAGTCAATTCTCTTATGGCAACCCCGTGCAGCAGAATATAACTCCCCACATGGGGCATTTTTGGTTGTAATCTGTATAGAATCAGATGGCCAGGGTGTTCTCTTGTAGAGCTTCTGTCATTGCTGTTGTGAAGTGCCATCGAGTTGGTTCCAACGCATAGTGACCCTGTATAGGGTTTCCGAGGAGTGGCTGGTGAGCTTGAACTGCCGACCTTGTGGTTTGACCCCACGGTGCAGTCCAGCACATTAACCCACAGCGCCACACTATTTTATGTCGAGGATTGCACTTACTCCTTGCATAACTGCTGTGCGGTACTCCTTCCCATCCTAGTTTGAGATACCACACGAACCCACTACTGCCATGGTGTTCACTGTGACTCACAGTAACCCGTCAGGACAAGTCACCCCTTAGGGTTTCCAAGGCTTCATCTTCACAGAAGCAGACTGCCTACATCGTTCTCCCAAAGAGCATCTGCTGAGTTTGAACCACCAAGCTTTTCGTTAGCAGCTGAGTGCTTATTTGGTGCATCACCAAGGTGGGGAGCAATTACGTGGGGAGTCAGGGTTTTAACTTAGGATGGATTCATTTCCGTTTTCCTCCTCCAAACTTTTCCCTCTCCTTGCCAAACCACACCTCTCCTTCAGGTACCCCCTCCTTGCCCTGCAAACACACACAGAGCTTTTCTTTTAGTAACCATTTACCCCCAACACGGGAGTCCTGGTGTGGCACTCTAGGAAAAGCATTGGACTGCAAGATAAGTTTAAACTGTAAGGTTGGTGGTTCAAACTCCCCAGCTCCCCAGAAACTCTGAACAGGGCTGCTATGATTTAAAATCGATTTGATGGCACTACCCACCCCAGTCTGCCACACTTTCCTCTGAGCTACAGGACTGTCTTACTAAAGCTGTGTTGGCTTCCTATGTATGCTGTTAGGTTGAGCACAGGCGAAAATATGTTAGTACAAAGCACTTCTCTAACTACGTTATGTCAGCCTCAGAATCACCCCCACGAGACAGGTGCCATTTACCCATTTTACAGATGAAGTTGAGAAAGGTGCTCAAGGCCACTCCACTAACAGATGGCAGAGTCAGAAGAATACACAAATCTGTCTTGGAAGAAGTACAGCCAGAATGCTCCTTAGATGCGAATATGGAGAGACTTTGTCTCTTGTACTTTGAACATTTTATCAGCAGGGACTAGACCCGGGAGCGGGGCATCATACTTGGTAAAGTAGACATTCTAAGTGAATGAGGAAGATGCCTAACGAGGTGGACTGGTACAGTGGCTGCAACCGTGGACTCAAACACAGCAATTGAGAGGGTGACGCAGGACCGGACTGTGTTCAGGTCTGTTGTCCATGGGTCACTATGAGCCAAAGATGCCTCAGTGGCGCCTAACAACAACACAATAGCATTGGGATAGCGTTCTTGTCTGAGTTTTATCCTGTCTCTTCTTGCTGCCATCTCTTTGGCCTGTTGTTGTTGTTAAGTGCCGTTGAGTAGGTTCTAACTCATAACGACCCTGTATGGAGTGTCCAAGGAGTGGCTGGTGGGTTTTCAGGACCGACCTTGAGTTTAGCAGCCTGCGTATTTGCATGTTTATCAAATGACTTCATCACCTTTCCACCTATGGCCTACATGGAGCCCCCTCACTCCTTGGGGACCAGGAGTGCTCACTCACACAGGATGAGTGATTTGGGGGGAGCTGCAGGGAAATGCCAGACACACCGCCTGAGCTTTCTGAGTCTCCATTTCCCCGTTTGTGTAATAGCAACAATGATGCTCTCCTGTCTCCATTGTTGGTTGTTCCCATGCTCCGAGGTGGTACTGGATCAGAAAGGGCTTTGGGGAAACCATGTGCTCATCAAGGGCTACAGTTGCTTATGTGTGAGATTCAGGAACTGGCAGGAAGGCCCTGAGGGCTTACGCCTGGCCAGGCCATCACCACACAGCCTCCAAGCCACCCTGGGGCGGGGGGGGGGGGAGGGCATGTACATTCTGTGATTTGCTAGCTGACATGGACTTGCACCAGGAACGTCTGTGGCTGAGAGTGGGGCAGGAGACCCCTAGAGTGGGTCTTGGTTGGCTGAGCCATGACTGGCTCCTTGGAGGTGATCCCTCTATTCTGAGCCTCCAGGCTGTGTGGGAGGCTTGCCTGGGGTTCGTGCCCTCCTTCCCCTCTTGTCACCTACACACCTGGGCCACCTAAATAGGTCAATTCAGGTTGTATTTGGTGAGGAAGGAGGTGGTTCGCCAAGCAGCTGCCCACTCCTCGGAATACACGGAAAGCCTGGTGAAGAGGTGAGTCTGTGTCTGTTCCGGAAAGCGGGAGACTGTCAGCCTCTCGTGGCAGGGTTCCCAGGGCGTTGGCTAGGAATCCTCTGCTTTCTCATCAGCTTTACTCGGAGCGTGTTTCATGCCCAGCTGGGGCTAGGGAAGTTGGCACACTTCCAGGGCTCCCCCTGGCCCTGGAGGAGAGGGCGGGGCCCTCAGACTTGTGGGTGGGGGGCGAAGCACGCCTGGCATCGCATGTTGGAAATCTGTGGCCCAGCTGCCGTTAGGTGACGTTCAGTTTCACTTCTCAAGTTTCCGCCTTCTGCAGCCCAGGATTACATCAGACCTGCCTGGCGCGTCCTTTAGCCAACTCCCACTTCATCCAGCTCCAACCGTACCCTGGGACAGCTGTCCCACTGTGGCTTTAGGATCGGCTGCTGGATCTCAGGGCAGCCCCAGGAACAGGCATGGTGGCCGAGGGTCTGGCCTGACCTTTGCAGTCTCAGGTGCCAGCATTAGTCTCCCACTGTCCACCCTCCGCCAGTGACCCTTGCTCCACTTCACCCACCCACCTGATCACCAAGACTGTGCCATCCACTTCTAATTCTCAATTCAGCACAGCACAGGCCTTCAATCCTGGGCTTTCACACACGGAGCTACATGGGAGTCCATTACCACTTACGCACTAATCGGCAGCAAGTTGATTCCAACTCAAGACAACCCCATGGGTGTCAGATGAGACCTGGGCTCCACAGGGTTTCCAACAGCTCAGTGTTTGGAGGTAAATTTCCAGGCTTTTCTTCCAAGGCACGCGTCTGGGTGGACTCGAGCCTTCATCGTTTCAGTGAGCAGCTGAGCACTTTCACCATTCACAGTACACACAGACTCCACCACTAGGTGGGCACGCAACATAATCTGAGTTTGCCTCAGTTTATCTAGTCAATGGGGGGTTTTCAAAAGGAATCTGGTACATGTGGACTGTTGTCAAGATCAAATGAGACACCACACAGGACGCCCCACACATTGCTAGAAACATCAGTGGGACTCTGTCCACTGCTGTTACGATCTTCATTCTGTTCGTCCCTGGGTCAGTCTGCCCTGTGTGCGCCATGGCTGGCAGGACCCTCATCTCCTGACACGGTTTCTCTCCTACATCTAGTACCATTTCCGCCCTGCAGGCCCACGTGGGGCTTCCATCCCTCAGCCTCGGCTGTTCCTCAGAGCTGGCATGTCCTACTGTCCTGCCTTCTCACCCTGCTGCAGCTCAAACCTTGCCCAAGGCTGCCCCTCCCCGCCCCCAGTTCCTTTCCTTCTCTCCCTTTTTGATTTCCTTTCCTTTGTCTACCTTTTCCTCCCTTGAGACCCTCAGGGGAAGCCTTCCTCAAAGATTCCCTGTCCCTCCCTGTGCTTATCCTTAGCCCCTCAGCCCCTCTGTGCTCACCCCCACCCAGGCTGTGGGATGATGACCCGAGTGTGGGGTCAGGACATAGCCCCACGGCTAAAGACACCATTGGCTCGGACAGATCTGGAGTTCCATCACGTCGTCCCCAGCCTGTCCCATGATGAGAAAAAGGCGCCCAGCCCCATCCAGGCAAACAGGTCTGGGGCAAGCCAGCAGGTAGAGACGCAAAGCCTCAGCTCAGGCAGGGGTTCCCAGTTACAGCAAAACCATTCCAGTTCTGTGGACGTGGGAGGGGCCACCTCCAAGGAGCCAGTCATTACTCGGCCAACCAAGACAGTGCCCGTGCCTGGAGGATCCTCCAGGGAACCAAGAAGTCTTTCCTCAAGAAGCTGTGGAGGCCCATACCTTTGTGTGAACTTGGTCTTCGTAGGACAACTCTGGACCTGGGGCCAGGCCAGGAGCAGAGAGAGGAGCTCTCCCCCCTGTTCATTCATTTCCTGAGTTTTTTTCCCCCTACTGTATGGGTTAAGCTTTGGGCCTGGAGCCAAGACGAGTAAGGGAAACTACCAGCTTGTCCTTGGAGTTCCCAGGCTAGTGACTGGCTTCTAAGCAAACATACGTTTGCAGCAACTCACAGGAGCCCTGTGTGCCTGCGCTGTCTTCAGTGCGGTTCGAAGTTCCTGCAGTAGTTCACCCAATACGAGGAGTTACTGCGTTGCACTAGTAACTGGGGATTTTCCGTTCAGTGGCTACAGCCACGCCCGGCACTGTGCGCAAGGTTGTGCTCAGGAGACCCCAGGAGGGCAGGGGCACATGTGTCTTAGCAACAGGGGTAGAGGTCAAGGATCTCAGCTACCCTAGAGAATGGGGGTGGGGGAACCTGCCAGAGGTTCTGGAGTTCCTGGGTGGTGCAAATGGCTAATGTGTTTGCCACTAACTTAAAAGTTAGCAGCTTGAGCCTACCAAAAGTGCCTTGAAAGAAATGTCTGGTGATCAATGTCTAAATAATCAGCCGCTGACAACCCTTTGGAGTACACTTTTCCTCTGGCACTTTGGGGAATCTGTGAGTCAGAATCCACTTGAAGGCAGCTGTTTGTTTTTCTAAAGACCATCTTCTTGCTGTTGGCAGTTTGGGCCTTAGATCCCCCATCTATTTGGTCCCTGTCCATTCATGCTCTCTCCACTCTATGGACCCTGTGAGTCTGGGAAAGCAGAGGTTCCTACACAAGGAAGGCCACTTTGGCCTCTGTCTAGGCCGAGTTCTCCAGCGAACCAAAGCCCTTGACACTTGTATGCATGCACAGAGAGGTTTATGTGGAGGAAAGGATTCACAGAGTTGTAGAGTCCGTGGGTCCAATGTCAGGCTAAAGGCTTCTCCTGACTCAACGGAGCAGCCAGAGCCAATGATCCCAAAATCGGCAGATCACATGGCAGGCTTCTGGATGCAGAAGTGAACAAATCCAAGGTCAGCAGGTAAGATGACAGGCTACTGTCAACTCCCAGGATCTGCAGGCAATATGGCAGGCCCGTCTGCGCAAATCCAAAGGCCCGGAGGTCAGATGGGGAGCCACGTGCAGGATCCCAACTCAGCAAAGAGCAAGCAAGCTTTGCCCAAATGTCCAGGCCACATTCCCGAAGACACTTCCTTTCAGTTGATCAGCTGCTCACAGCAGATCTCCTCATGGAATTAGTGACATCATCTAGATAACACCTTGGGGAATTACTGTACTATGTTGTAACTGCTAAACCACTGAGAATCTTGGCCCAGCCAAATTGACACCAAACCTTCATTACCACAGCCACTGTTACTTTCCTGAGTGTTGGGCCTGCCTGCAGCTTGCGGCCACCTTGCTTTGCCCAGCCTGGCCCTCCACAGTTCTCCTGGCTCCCTGGCCTTGGCAGACAGCTTGCAGGCTCCTCTAACCTCACATGCCCCTGCCCGTGGTGCTGAGCTGTTTCAGATCATTCATTGCTGCCTGCTGCACCCCACAGCTTAATCAACGGGCTAATGGAGGACCCCCCATGCCTCAAGAGCTGCCTTCTCTATTTCTTGGCCTCTTTAGAGAGACTTGACCCTCTCCGCCTTCCCCCAGGTGAGCCCCATTCAGTAGGCTTCCGGCAGCACGAACTAAGCTGGGTGCCCAGCCCACCACCTGCTCAGAACTTTATAAAAGTTGAACGTGAATGGTGTAATGAACGCCCATCCTAAAGTGGCTGGAGCTGTGTGTGGTGGGAGGGCTGAATTACAGGCGCCCTCTGAAGCTGTCATTGAAAATGGCAGCAGCTAGAAACTTCAAAGAGGCAGGTCTGGCTGGGCCAAGCACAGCTATTCTCTCCTTCCTTTCAAAGGGCACAGAGACCCAGTCTGGCGTCGAAGAAAGAATATCCTCAAACCAAACAGAGCTCCGGGCTCCTCCGCCCCAGTTCCCACTTCCTGCCCCCTGACTAGGTCTCTAAAGCCTATGGGGCTGAACATGACTCCAGCCCACTGCTTCACTTCCCCGGGGAAGCTTAGGGCAGTGGACTGGGCTTCCCTGAATCTCTGGGGTCTCACTGTAAAGTGAGGAGAGCAGCCTACCTCGCTGAGTGGGGGGGTGGGATTGAGCTGGAGGTGTGAAGATGCAGGGTAGGAGCTCTAGCTCTGGAACTGGGCCGAGACTGGCTTCGAGCCCCCGCTCTTGCTGATGTGAGCTATGAGACCTTAATTAACCTCTTGGCTGCAGCTTCCACCTCTGTAAAATCGGGACGCTAACCAGACCTGGGGAGTCCCTTGTTGTTGTTGTTGTTAAGTGCCGTCGAGTCGGTTCCGACCCATAGCGACCCTGTACAGGGTTTCCAAGGTTGTAAATCTTTACGGGAGTAGAAAGCCTCATCTTTCTCCCGCGGAGCGGCTGGGTGGTGCAAATGCATCGCATGCTTGGCTGCTAACCCAGAGGAGCCTAAGAAAAAAGGTCTGGCAATGGAATCCTGAAAACGCAGCCACTGAAAGCCCCACGCAGTCGTTCTCCTGTGATGCACACGGGGTCACCGTGAGGTAGAGTCAACTCCAGGACACTGGTATAATTGCACCTGCCTCTGTAAGTGCTAGAAGTCTGGAAAGGCTTGGTCATTGTTCTTGTCATCACCTGGGAGCTCGTTACAATGCAGGCTTCAGTTCAGTTTCTGACAAGCTGAGAGTGAGCTAATGCCGCTGGATCCCAGACCACAGCTGGAGTAGCACGGGCAGAGTGTCCAACCCCTGGTAAGTGCTGGGGCTATCCCACCAGGCCATAAATGCCCTGCAGCCGCCCTCACTTCTGCCCAGACCTTGCCCACCCCTCAAATCCCCTGGGAGTACATGAGAAATGCAGAGCCCCAGGGTCCCCTCTCCTCCTGACTCCGTATCTCTAGGGGTGGAACCCTCATGGGGCCTTATCCCATATAGCAGCATGGCTAACACCAGCTACTCAAAGTCTCCTTGGGCTGGTGATGGAGACACTTGCTAAAAATGTAGCACCCCCAGCCCTATCTCGGACCTGCTGATACTGAATTTCTGGGTGGGCACCTGGCCGTCTGCATTTAGCATCTGCGCCCTGCTTGAGATTCGCTTGGAATAGCTGCCTTCATGGACCCACTCCTGTATATACGCACACACATACCCCTTGGGCATAAACTTTGCTCTACCAGGCTAGGAGTTAGGAGGCCTGACCTCTTGTGTGCCCCTGCCACTGAACCCCAGGGTCCCAGAACTACTTAATCTCAGCTTCCTACAAAGAAAAGCCTTACGTTCACCAACAGGAAATTGTATAAACTCATGTACAATCATAGTGAATTACTCCACAAGAAGGAGAAATATTGGAGTTGAAAATATTTCATGAAGAGAAATGTTCAGTTTCAAGTTCAGTGAGAAAAAGCAATAGGTTTCAGAATGGTCTCATATTTTTGACCTGAGAGATTATTGTCGATGTTGTTAGATGCTGGCCAGTTGGTTCCGACTCATGGTGAACCTGTGTACACAGAACAAAGCCCTGCCGAGTCCTGGCCTCCTCGTAACCCTTCTGATCTCGAATCTTTACTGCAGCTGCTGTCAGTCCATTTCGTTGAAGGGCTTTTTTCCTCTGACCCAAGTATGTTGTCTTTCTCCAGGGGACTGCCCCTTCCTGATGTCATGTCCAAGCACATGAGACAAAGTCTCACCATCTTTGCTTTTAAGGAACATTCTTTCATTAAAAAAAAATTTTTTGAAGACTTGTACTCTTGAGTTGATTCCAACTCATCGTGACCCTGTACACGGTTCCCGAAGCTCTAAATCTTTACAGGAGCAGAAAGCCTCATCTTTCTCCCGAGGAGCGACTGGTAGATTTGACCTTGTGGTTAGGAGCCCAGCTCATAATCCACTAGCTACTAGGACTCCTTTTTTTTTCTTTTTTTGATGAGTAGGATGTTGAGTTCCTCCTGGTGTGGTGCTGTAGGATAAGCACCGGACTGCAAACCACAAGGTCGACTTTTCAAACCCACCAGCTGTTGGACCCAATCGATGGCACTGAACCACAACTACAGAAGTGTGTTATTAATCATAGTTTTCTAAGAGGGATGAAAGTTGATTTTTATTTTCTTCTTTTTGTTTTCTGTAGAAAAGACTCGTGTGTTTTATAATCAGGAGAAAAAAGAAGGCCTGTATTAAAATGTCAGGTCCACGACCCTCAGATGCCAAGAGTGCCTGCTCTTGGCCTGAAACTTCTGTTGTTCCTGGCCCGAGGCAGCTCAGGCTCCTAGGAGGGTCTTTCCATGTCTCCTGGCGCTGCCTAATTGCCCCTGATCCTCCACACTGCTTCTCCTCTCTGCTTTGAGTCTTCCCATCTGTTCCACCTTACATCAGCAGACAGAGCAGTGAGGGGCCAGTTGAGAGCTGAGAAGGCCACTGGTTTTCCAGCACCTGAGATAGAGTAAGATTTTCATCAGCACAACTTCTAGGCACCCACACCCAAGTTCCAGGGGTCCCGCACATCGGAGGTGCTCTGGAAAGAACTGATGAATAAATGAAGTCATAGTAGGAACCAGAAGCTGCATGATCTTGGGCATGTCAGCGTACCTCACTGGGCTTAGGGTCCTTCACTCTAAGATTCGGGGAGCTGGCAAGACTTGAGCTGACTCTCCAGGCCCCTCCAGTGCTAGTCTTCTGGGGGTTCGTGTGCCTTCCTACCCCTGCCCCCTTGCCTGTTTTTCTAAGCTAAGTGTGTTCCTAGCTCCTACTGTTCCAGCATCCAAGCAGACTTGGTGCAGAAGCAGTTGCTCTGGGCAGGGCCCTTTAGCTGAGGGCTTGTGCCAGGCAGTCTAGTGGCCAGAGTACTCCCAGCAGCTCAGGGCTCCGGGCCGGCCAACTGCAGAGACTCAGGGCACTTTCATGCTCTGGGGTCTGCTGTTGCCCTGCTCCGTGTCTTTGTCCCTTAGGTACTTCCTGTGGCCAGGTGTGGGCTTTTCATCACCTCCTGCCCAAAGCTTACTTTATCCCAGTGCCCTCCGCCAGAGTCTTTGCTTCTCGGCCCTGGTTTCCAGCAGCCCTAAGTCCTTGGCTGTGTGGACTGCTGTGTTACAGCAAGGAAGGGTAAGAACAAATTCATTCAAGCCATTTGTTTGAAAGACATTTCTGTTAACCCATGGGACTTGCATCGTCACATGTTTAGGGGTTCCTTTCAAAGTACTTGGTGGGTTACTGGGTCTCTCCCATCATTAACTTTCCTGCCTGGGAAGTACAAGAGGCTTTGTCTTTCTGGAAATCCACCCAGGGCTGGAAGATGAAAGCCAGGGCACGGCGACCACCAGAAGGCAGGCAGGCTTCCATCTACCTGTACCTGTGATACCTGCCTGGTGACTCCGAGCACATGTGCCTACCTGTGATGCTAGGTGTACCCACATTGTGTTTTTCCTGGCCCAAGGGCCTGTGGAAACCATCCCTTGAGGTGGGGTAGGGAGCCCAACAAGGACAGAGGTGAGGGAGACAGGCCACTAGGCTGGCAGGAATGTGGTCTGTGCCCAAGATGCAGCCACCTCCCAGGCTCAACAGGGTGAGAGGAGAAGATCCAGCCTTGTGCTCCCATCTCCTTTCCTGCCTGGTGGTGAACTCCTACTCAGCCTTCCAAACCCTGCTCACCTGTCCACCCATCCAGGATGCCTTCTCTGTTCTCTGACTGTCCCCGCAGTGGTTCCCCGGCACCTGAGCTCTATGCTTGCGGGCTTGTGTGTGGACCCCATTGTTATTCTGCACTCTGACATCCTTGAAAATGAGCCCTGGTGGTGCAGTGGGTTAAGCATTGGACTGCCAACTACAAGGTCACTGGTACAAATCCACCAGCCACTCCTTGGGAGAGCAGTTGATGAAGCTGTGTGCTCCCGTAAAGACCGCTAGCCTTGACACCTTCAGGAGCCAACCTGTCCTGTCCTGTCCTGTCCTGTCCTGTCCTGTCCTGTCCCATTAGGTTGCTGTGGGTTGGGATGACCTCCATGGCGTTGGGTTGGGAGCTCCTTGGGTGTGGGGCTGGTCACCTGCATGCTCCAAATGCCCCTTCCTAGAGTCCTGCTAGGTGGGACTCTTGCCTTTGAGCCCATCCTACGTCTCCTTCACAGACCCCAGCCACAGGGCGCTCACTCGTCTCACCCACCCCTTGAAGGTGGTCCTTGCTGGGCTGGCAGACTGGAAGGTCAGGGTGGGGGGGACACCTAACAATGACAGGCACAGAGGACAGACACAGCGTCCTTCCTTAGGCTGGGCTCTCCCACTCCTGCACCCTCAGGCGGCAGTGAGGTGACCACCTAACCGGTCTAGCGGGTTTGTGGGGACCATGCTTGCTTCTGAGGGAGGAGGTTTGTGCCCATGGCCACTGTCCTTTCTGTTCTCATTTTGGACAGTTTTCTCCTGACCTTGCTCATATCCTTCTGGGAGGGCCTGGATCCTCTCCCTGACCTGTCCTCCTCTGGTCCCAGGGCAGCCAGCAGGAGCTCCGCCCAGGCAGGGGCCAGGGGGCAGGGCCTAGGGAAAGAGGGTGAGGCCCGTGCACTGTGAGACCCTGGAGGTACTGAGGCCTTGGGAAGCAGGTGGCTCCATGTCCTGGTGACCAGGCAGAAACTGACAGGGGCCACAGTGACCATCTCTCACTCCTTCCCCAACAGTGTGCCAAGAATAAGGGCAGAGATCCCTGGGGGTGGGGTGGGGGTGGCGTAGAGCCAAGGCCAGGACTCCTCTCCACACTGTGGCTTCTCCTGCCCCGGGCTCCCCTAAAGGGGGTGGAGGAGCCTGAGTGCTGGGAGGGGCTGGGCGCCCCACTTCGTAGGTGTCGGCAGCACTGTCACCCGGCGGTGGGGGCCGGGATTTCCCTTGCTGACTCACCCGGCCTGGCGGTGCCACAGCAGAGGCAAGAGTTGTTTGTGAAGGTGTTTGGGTAGCTATTGCGACTCACATCTGTTGGGGTGACTGAGTCCTGGGAGGAGTCTGGGCAAATGGGGGTGCAGGGCCTGGGTGTGGCCATAGACCCTCCTGCCCATGCAGGCTGTGGGCAGGAGTCCCCACAGTGCCTCACAGTGCTGCCCTGCCTACCTTTCCTGCCACCTCCCCCCCACCTGGGCAGACCCTTTGCCTGGTTCTCCATCACACACATTCCTGTCCCCCCATTTCCCAGGGCAGCAGGGGGCCTCCTTCTGCTTCCTTAAAAGACCCCACCCTACATGAAATGCCTTCTCTCCTTTCCACACGCTCTCAGGGAGGAGCAAGAATAGAGAAGCCATTGATCCCCTGAACCCCAGCCCCACTGGCCTTCCCAGCATGAGAGACCAGAAGTGGGGTCAGCAAGTGACTCAGTGGGGTGGCCAGAGACCCTGAGACAAAAGGAGAAGTCAAAAGACCCTCCCCCAGAACAGTCCACCAGATTGTGCTGGTTCTTATAGGGTGTCGGATTCCTGGGTGAGGGATTGGCCTGGTGGGGGGCTGATGATCAATCTCCCGGCTTCCCCCCCCCACCCCCAGAGAGCAGGCAGCGCAGGCGCTGGGAGGGTGTCGCAATCACAGTGTGTGGGGGGCTGGGGGAGGCTGAGCAGGCTGTTAGCAGGCCTGTGGGGGCGGTGGCAGCAGAGCCACGTGGGGCACTGGGGAGAGGAGGGGGTGGCAGGGATGTACAGTTCTGGATGGTTTGCCCCAGATCTGCCTTTCTGCTGCCACCTGGCCTCACTGGGCTGGGATAGCTGGGGACACTGCCCCGATGCCAGCCTACCAGGGCAGCTGGGAGCATCGAGGCTGAGCCTGCTGCAGCCGGGCAGAACTGGGAGGGCCTTAAGGACAGGGCCGGGCCAGTACTACTTGGCCCTCGAGGGCAGCTCTTTTTCATAAAAGGAATGTGCCCTCAGGTTGGGGGATCTACTGCCTGGGTTGGGCCAGGCCAGGCCAGGCTGTGGGTAGGGTGTGAGGGCCTGAGGACAGAGGACAGCCCTGTGTGGACAGATTCCAGATTCTGTTCCCGACCTGCTGCAGACCTCATGTGTTCTGGGGCAGATCTCTGCCTCTACATCCTTGGTCCTCACCTTTTCTCTGTAATGAGGGTGTGTGATTGGTGACCCAGTAGGTTCCTTCCTGCCCAGGTGTTTTCAGTTGTATATTACATACCAGCTCTAGACAAGGAGGGCTGGCCCCAGGTAGTCAGAGGTGGGGAACAGAGCTCCACTTCTTCCTATCTCCTCCCCTAAACCAGTTGCTGTCAGAATCATTCCAAGTCCCAGTGACTCCATGTGTCACAGAGTACAACTGCCCTCCATAGGGTTTTCTGGCCGGGACCTTTTGGAAGCAGATCACCAGGCCTTTCTTCAGAGATACCTCTGGGCAGGTTCAGACTGCCAACTTTCTGTTAGTAGTTGGACAGGGGACTTAACTGTGAGTGACACCCTGGATTACCTAGGTGGGGACAAAGTGACAATGATAAATGACCTGCTGGTACTTGCTGGGCTCGATAAACAGTGGTGGCGGTGGTGGTTCCAACTTGTAGTGACTCCATGTTTCAGTGGAATTACCCTGTAGAGTTTCCTAGGCTGTACTCTTTAAGACGACAGCTCACCAGGTCTTTTCTCCTGCATCTTCACTGGTGGATTTGAACTACACACCAGCTGAGCACTTAATTACTGTCAACACTTGTTGTTGTTGTTATGTGCCGTGGAGTCGGTTCTGACTCATAGCGACCCTGTACAGGGTTTCCGAGGCTGTTAATCTTTACGGGAGCAGAACACCTCATCTTTCTCCCGCGGAACCGCTGGTAGTTTCGAACTGCTGACCTTACAGTTCACAGCCCGATTCGTAACCACTACGCTACCAGAGCTCCTTTAGCTGGTATTATTGCCCTTATTATTAGTGACTTTCTGTTCTTAGCTTTGTCATTATTGTGGAATCAGCTCCTTGGGAGGGGCAGCGTGGCTGGTGGCTGGGCCTCAAGCCTGCTAGAGAACCAGGAGGTCAGCTGGGGCAGCCGGAGCGCCTGGGCGAGCTGGGGCTCTGCAGGCTTGCTAAACCATGGCGCCCATCTGCAGAGGGGCGGCCCAGCCCTCTGGAGTTGGCTGGGAGACCTCTGTGCTGAGGAGCGCATGTTCTCCAAACATCTTGTTCATAGCAGATGGCAGCCACAACTCTCTCCCTGCAGTTCCGGTTTGCACTTCCCTCCCCTTTGCCCGCCCTCTGCTAACTTCAGGTTCTGTTTTTGGAGCTGGGAGGCGGCCTGTGAGCCCCCAGAGCCGCCTCTGATTGCAGGTAAAGCTTGGTGCTCAGAGGCACGAGGACAATTTCCAAAAGGGAAGAAATCTTGAGCCCTCACCTGCTGTCTCAAGGATGCTCAGTCTTGCCCTGATTCCCATGTTTGTGGTCTTGGGGTCTCTCTGGTCCAACGTGCCTGCAGGCGTGTGGTCTGAGGAGAACAAGGGAGCTGGGTCTTGTCGCTGAGTGGACATTTCTGGTGCTGGGTGTCCCAGGTGCTGCACTGGGTATGGGTCTGCCCTCCAGGAGTGGCCAGGAATGAAGAGAACACTTGGGTAGGGCAGGCTTTGGGAAACTTCACAGAAGAGGCCAAAGCTAGGGCGTTCCCAGGAGAGCGAGATTGGAAAGGTGTCCTGGACAAAGGGAACAGCCTGAAACAACCTCTGCGTGTGGGGAGGGGAGAGAGCTCAACTCAGTGAGTGGTCGGACAGCCACAGGCTGGGGTCTGCAAAGGGGAGAAGCCAGTCTTCCTAATGCTACTTGTATTGGGGAGATAGGGGGTGGCAGGGGTCATCCGGAAGTAGAAGCCCCTTTGTGTGGGAGCCAATGGTAGTGGCCTAGGCCGTTTTCAGTGGAGGGGCCGCTTGGTGTCAGCATATGGCTGCCCTGAGTTGGGGCCAGGCCTGAGCAGACACTGCTGCTAGTGTAGAATCGGG
This sequence comes from Chrysochloris asiatica, assembly GCF_000296735.1. Taxonomy (NCBI): domain Eukaryota; kingdom Metazoa; phylum Chordata; class Mammalia; order Afrosoricida; family Chrysochloridae; genus Chrysochloris; species Chrysochloris asiatica. Next base: position 1,578,565 of record NW_006408828.1, read on the forward strand.
CCCATCAGCAGTCTGGTTTTGCCCTGCGGAACAACCGAGGACTGAGAGTGTTCTTGAAGTAACGTGCCCTCTGTACCCACAGGCTGCACCAGGCAGAGCGCTCAGGCGTAGAAACCCTCATCTGAGTCTGGCTGGTGCTAGCTGTCCCCAAAACAGGTACCATCCTGTTTAGCCCACACAAGCGCCCGGCACAGTGGACATCACTGTGCACTTGCTCAGGGTGTGGTCCACCCTCTCCACCCACCCCCACCCCCACCCCCGCTTCTTCACTTCCCCTGCCCCCTAGGGAAGGCTCAGGATGGGCAGAGGTGAGAGGGTGACCTCATGCCCAGGAGCCCAGCCCTCCGAAGAGCTTGTCTCCTACCCTTTCTCCCTACTGCTCTCAGGCCCCTAGGGTGGGGCAGGAAGGCCAGGTATTCACCCTGGGGGATCCTCCATCCACCCAGCGGACTGCCCACCTCCTCAGGCAGCAGAGCAGCGGAGTGGGGCCCAGATTTGCTCTGCCCAGCCCTGTGTTTGCTGGTCTCTTACGTCCGTCTGCCTGCCTGTTTGCTCAAGGCTCTGCCCTCCTGGAAAGTGCGTGGGGTTAGATGAGGGGGCGGGCCGGTGGTCTGCTTAACAGAGGAGGGCCAGCGCTGGTGCTGAGCACCACACCTGCTGTCTTGGTGCTGTCCCCCAGGGCCAGGATGTACCTGCCTGAGCATGTGACTCTGAAGTGTTGGCACCGGCGTGCCTGGCATGCCTGGGCAGCAGCAGCAGAACAGCTGGACAACAGTGAGAAGCGGGTGCCCGGCAGAGCCCTTGTCAGAGCACTAGCCCCGGGGTGTGGGGGCGAGGGACACTGTCAATGGGACTTTTGTGTGGCCAAAGCCCAGGAGCACATGACCCAAGCCAGGCGCCGTCCACAGACACATCTGCCGCGCTCCTTCCTGGAGCAGCTGTCTGCCGGCCCTCACCCTTCCTCCCAGCCACCATACTTGTTTTAATTCAGCCAATCCCTGCCCTGACCTTCCCATCACCCCTCACAGATGAATCAGCCCGGACTTGACGGCATTTCTTCCCCAGCCCCAGGACAGGACCAAGAGGTTCTGCTGAGGGTGTGGCCTCCAGTGTCCTCTGAGCCGCGCTGCTGATGGCAGAAACGTGGTGGTTGTGTGCCGTGGAGTCGGAACTGACTTATAGTGACCCTATATAGGGTTTCCGAGGCTATAAATCTTTACAGGAGCAGAAAGCCTCATCTTTCTACCATGGAACAGCTGGTAGTTTTGAACTGCTGACCTTGAGGTTCGCAGCATGATTCGTAACCACTACGCTACCAGAGCTCTTAGCCACCCTCAAAGCCAAGGGACTAGCAGCAGGATGGATCTGATATCTCAGAGTTTAGGGGACCCCTTCTCTCCTGCAGCTGGGATCAGGCAAGGGGCCCACATGGGCAGAGAGCCAGGGACCTCTGCTCACAGTCTCCCTTGTGGCCAGCCTCGTGTCATCAGGAGGGGACTTTTGATGAGGGTGTGGGCAACCTCAGGGCCCCGCCTTGGGGTATCCACCCTGCTTGGAGTTGTGGTCTCTAGCCAACCTACAGCTTCTGGCCTGTAGTCTTCCGGCCACTTGGTACCTGTCAGACTAGCTGTGGAGCCAGTGAGCTGTCACTAGAGCTAAGCTGCGACCCCCTCTCCCCCCACACACACAAAGAGCTGTGCAAACAGGGGTGCCATCACTCAGGTTTGGTGGCAGCCTCCCAAGCAGGTGCAACTACAAGGGTTCCCTGGTTTCTCTCCGGGAGCCCAGCCATGTGCCGGGGCTGGAGGATGTGGCTCCTGGTCCAGTCTCCTCTGCCACCACCTGTCAGACATGGAAGAGGAGTGCTGGTCCCCAAGGTTTATAACGTGTATGAGGCACTGTGGGGACACACAGAGATTGTGGTAGCTCCCAGCAGGTAGCCCTCAGCAGCAGTGATGAGACCAACACCTATTTTGTCAGCTCCATGTCCTCAGAGTGACACCTGAGGTTCTATTGTTGTTGTTGTCTAGTGTCGTCGAGTCGGTTCCGACCCATAGTGACCCTGTATAGGGTTTCCAAGGAGTAGCTGGTGAGCTTGAACCGCCGACCTTGCAGTTCAAACGACTTTGCCGTCTGACGCATTAGCCCACAGTGCCACACCAGGACTCCTGGGTTCTATTAGGAGACTGTTATTTGTGGAGCACTTTGAACCTGGTGGCGCTGTGGGTTAGGCGTTGGGCTGCTAAGTGAAAGGTGGTTCAAATCCACCAGCTGCTCCAAGTGAGAAAGATGAGGCTGTTTCCTCCAGTAAAGGTTTACAGTCTAGGAAACCCTCTATAGGGTCGTTATGGGTAGACACTGGTGTGGTGCTGTAGGATTTACAATGGACTGGTAACCACAAGGTTGGCAGTTCAAACCCACCATCCACTCTCTGAAACCCTATCCAGAGTCGTTATGTGTCGTAACTGACTCCAAAGCACACAATATCATGAGTCGGCCTGACATGATGGCAGTAGGTTTGTTGTTTCAACCTACACAGTGGGCTGTACTTTGTCCCCTCTTACAGGGACTGGGGCTGGAGGTGGTACCCTTAGGCCACACTCATTCAGTCTGGAGCAGAATTCTCCAACACCAGGCCCCATGGTGCTAAGAGACAAGTGCACTAATGCATACTTAATCCCACCACGGGCCTCTGGCCTTTCTCTCAGAGGAGCTCTGAGCACTTCTCAGACGTGATCTCATCTCTTTTCCCGAGGGCCCAGAGAGATGAGAGAGGAGGAAGGGTCTAGGCACAGAGACAGGACAGCAGCCCGCTATCATCCAGGCCCCAGAAACAGCTCCCCCTCAACCTCTCAGGTCTTGGGTGGGGTGATGCTGGGCAGAGGTGAGCTTCTTAGGGTCGTCTCCATACTTGCTCTGAGTCCTCTGGGTGCAGAGGTGGGAGCTAGAAGGGAAGATGCTGGGAGAATTCAGGGAAGCCCACGTGTGGCTCCGCCATGGAGGGAAGTTGAATACCACAGGAGTGTCTCGAGTGCTTTCTTCCTAAGAAACCTTCCAGACATCTTGGATGGTCTCCTCTCTCTGGGAAGTGGGCGGAGACCCCAGCTGGGCCACGGACAGAAGGAACAAGTCTTCTAGTAGCTCTGAGGGGCAGTTCTTGTCTCTGGTGCCAGAAAAGGACATTAACTGCCCAGGGTAACTGAAGAGTCCTTGATCTCTGCTGGGCCATGGTTGGGGGTGAGGGTGGGGTCCTGGTCCACATGCCTCCCTGTGCAGTGGGAAGTTGCTGAGAGGAAACAGGTACAACCTGGACAGGCCTGAGGTGTGTCGTCATGGGGGGGATTATATTCCTGAGCATCTCTGAGGAATTTCCTTGAGAAATTAGACCTTCGGAGAGAAGGGGAGTGATGTTTAGAGACACTGGAGATCATCTGGCCCCCCTGCCCCCACTTTCCAGATGAAGACACTGAGGTCTGAAGAGGGGAGGCCATTTCCCCAGCTTCCCCGTCTTCTCCTTGTGGGTGCCCTGGGAACTGAATCATGGGGAGGGGATGGAGAAAAGGGTTTCTGTGTTCTTCCCCGCCTCAGGGAGATGCTCTACAGAGGTTGACACCACAGGCCACCCTTCTTCAGAGGCTGAGAGACTGGGACAGAGAGCTGGGGTTGCTGCAGGGATCCCATGGGACCCAAGCCCCATAACCGCTCCATTACCCACTCTGTGACCCCAGGCAAATCACTGAGTTCCCCACTGCCCAGCACAGTTTCTGCATGTCTTTCTGTCCACAGCCAGTGAAAATTCTACATGAGGTGGTTGCTGCCAGAAAACAGCTCAGGTTCGGGGTTCAGATCCCAGGTATGGGACCAGTGGTGGTATAGGAAGCCCTCCCCTCCTCCAAGCCCTGGATTCTGGACTGTCCTCTCCACCAGCTCCCACTGTCTTCTGTGTCCTTTCCCTTGGGGATAGTGGTTCATCTTCAAGCAGCACCAGCTTGGAGGCTCCTACCTCCCTGAGTTTGAGGAAGAACTGAATGACTGCAGGGAGAGGGGTCAGGTCCAGGCAAGGGGAAGTGCAAGGGTTCAAGACAAGCTTGAAGTGGGACAAGCTTGGCCTATTTGAGGAACAAAGAAGACAAGACGCCCGTGTGCCTGGAGGATAGTAAACAAAGAAGGGCATCATGGGAGGGGATGAGGGCTTGCAGAGCTGAAGCCTGTAGGGTGAGAGAGTGAGATTTTTTGAGTGCAATGAACATTGAACTGGAAATAGTGGACAGGTGAATGAATGCATGGATCAATGAATGGGATGGTGGATGGGTAGATAAGTGGGTAGATGGATGGGTGGATGGGGTAGTAGATATATGGATAGATGGGATGGGATTGGATGGATGGATGTGATGGTAAGTATGTGGATGGATGGATGGATGGATGGATGGATGGATGGATGGGTGGATGGATGGATGGGTGGGTGGATGGATGTGATGATGAGTATGTGGATGGATGGATGGCATGAGATGAGATGGGATGGTAGGTGGATGGAATGGTGTTACGGATTGAATTACGTCCCCTAAAATGATGTGTTGCTAATCCTAACCTCTATGCCTATGGTTACAATCCCATTTGAGAATGGGTTCTCTTGGCTACGTTAATGAGGCAGGATTAGCATAGGTTGTGTCTTAAGCCAATCTCTTTTGAGATGTAAAGAGAGATTAAATCAGCAAAGGAGAAGATACAATGAGGGATGAGCGATGCCAAGCCACAGGAAGATGGTCCAGAAAAAGAAAGCCTCCCCTAGAGCTAGCATGTGGAGTTTGGACGTGTAGCCTCCTAAACTGTGAGAAAAGACAGTTTGTTAAAGACATCCCCTTGTGGTATTTCTGTGAAACCAGCACTAGAGAACTAAGACAGATAAGATGGTGGATGGATGGATGGTTGGCCCAGCAGACTAAACACAGTCCTCGTTCTGACCTCCATTCCCCCTTCTCTGGAGGGGTTTCGCCAGCTGAGCACTCCTCCTACGGTTGTATTTGTGATCAGAGACAAGTGACCAATACAATGAGTAGCTGATTGTTTCGGGGGAATGCCTCAGACCTCAGTCATGTTCTCAGGGATCCTCAGGCCCAGTGACCTCTCTGGAACCAAGTATGGCCAAGTAACAGTCAGCTTCCCCTGGCTTCCTCAGTTTCCTTGGAGACCCCACAGTGCTTTGGGGAAGTTCAGGGGCCAAGAGAGCTGGTGCCTGCCAGATGGTCGTCCCAGCCTGTACTGCACTAAGGATTGCTTGAGGTCAGGACCGATCTAGACATTTTGGGGTGAATACGTCACTGTTGGCCTAGCCTTGGGGTAGAGGCAGGCTACCCCAGCCTTCCATCCTTGTGGCATTCCTCCATGAACTGGTGAACCAGGACACCTTCCATCCCTCACTACCCACACCAGCAAGAGCAGAGAGTGGCTTCCGGAGACAAGACCACACGGTGAATCCCAGGCTCCCAGGAGATATGCCGGTGCTGATATCTTTGTTGCCTCTGCCCCGACTTGATGACGTTGTGTTGTTAAGTACAATTGATTTGGTTCCAACTCATAGGGACCCTGTATAAGGTTTCTGAGGAGCAGCTGGTGAGTTTGACCCACCAATCCTGCAGTTCAAACTGACTTTACGGCCCAGTGCTTATCTTACAGTACCACACCCTGACCTGATAGTACCCGTGCAATTGTCCGGGCTGGAAAGCTGGGGGTTGTCCAGGACAGTGCTCTCCCCTCACTGCCCAGTTCAGTGGTCACCATTGTTGTGTCTGCTGGATCTCAGTGGGGGCCCCTACTTTTCTCCACCCTCACCTTGTCTGTCCACTCCAATGCATTCTTCACACCTCAGCTCTAGCTTCACTGCCCCTCACCTCCCTATGCAGGCTCTGATGGGACCCTCTTTTCAGCATCTGTCCTGGATGTTTTCATTGTTGTAGGTGAAATCACTCGTGTTTCCTTGTGGTCTGGGGCTCCGTGCAGGCTGGCCCCAAGTCAGGTTTGTTGAGCCGTCTTCCAAGATGCTGGCACCAAAGGAAGTGCTCTGATGACCTTTCAGATTGGCGGAGAGTGGCTTTATGCTGCTGTTGTGTGCTTTTGAGTCGGTTCCCATTCATAGTGACCTTGTTTGTATGAATTCAGTCTGCTGAGAATTCATGTGCACTCACCCTCCCCACCTACCCTGGTGTTCCCTCTGTGGCCTCACGGATTGCTATGGTGCTGCATGCCCAGCCATGCTGATGCTGAATAGGTTTTAGTGAAGCTTCCAGGCTGACACAGACTAGGGAGAAAGATCTGGTGATCTATTGCTGGAAATCAGCCAGTGATAGCACTGTGGATCCCAGCATCCCCATTCCATTGCACAGCTTCCAAAAACAGCTAAGATTTCCATTCTTTTCTCCTCTCAGAGCCGGGCCCCTGCCCTTGCTAAGTCATGGAGCCTGAAGCTATCTCCGGCCACAGGTGAGGGCTGGTGTCCTCAAAGCTAATGGGTCCAGGTCACCTCCTGCCCTAGGCTCCCAGTCGGGTGGCCTTGTGGTGTCTCTTGTGAGACGGGCTCACGGAATGAAGACTGAAGGTGTTGAGGGCTCCATTGAACAACCGCCGAAGCATGTAACCAGGGCCCCTATCAGAGTAGAGTATGTCCCAAGGAGACGTCCAGAGCAAAGACAGGTTTAGAAACCAGGTCAAACCACAAATTACTGAGGAGCTGAGGGACTGAGCAGGAGGACATGGGGAGGGGAACTTGAGATCACATGGCTTTGGGCTGCAGCTGCAGTGGCCATGGCTTAGCACCAGCCTCAGGGTCTAGTGCCTGCCCTCCAGGGGTTCGGAGTCCCCAGCGCCTGCCTGTGAAGATGGCAGGCGAGTCGGTCATATGAGACAAAGGTTTTGGAAACCTCTGCTGTTAGCCGTCTTCCATGCCGGGACTCCCCATCCTTCACCCAGGGCCCTGTTCTTGGTGGTGGTGGGGTGACCAGACCACAAGGATATGCCGATCAGACGGAGAACAGGTGGGGAGGGGCACCCAGGAGGCCTGAAAGCTCACGATTCTAGGTCACCGCCCGCAACACCCACAAACAGGAGTGCTATTTATAGGAGCCAGAGGCCACTGAGGGTGGAGAAGTCAGAACGAGTGATGACGCGGGTCGACCCCCACTCCCACCTTTGGCTCTTGCTGACCACTCCAGGTCCTCACTGGGATGGACCTGTGGAAGAGGCCCAGCATTGTCACATTGCCTCCCCAGCTCCAAAGGGGATGAGGTGCCACTTTGAGCCTGGCTGGAGACTCGTCCTCAGCTGTTCTCGCCAGGACCTTGTCTGACCGGCCAGCCCCAGGTGCCAGGTGGGAGGCCCATTAGCACTCAGCGCCTGGCCGACTGCTCTTTCTCAGCTGTCTGAGTGTTTCCATGAGAGGCTCATGCCCTATGGTTTCCGGTAGCTTCCCGGGGCTCCCTTAGGCTGGTACAGGCCAGCGGACAGCTCATGGTGCCCAGTGTGCTAGCCCTGGTGGTCTGGGGCGAGACCTTGCCAAACGCCTGTTGCTTCCCTGCTATGTCCTTGTCACACAGTATGCTGCTACTCAGGACTGAAGGGCTCAGTCCCAGCTGGTCCCCAGGACTGTGCTGAGCACGTGGCCTCAGCCCCACCTCCCACCCCACCCAACGAGCAGCTGGGAACAGATGCCACAGAAGTGACAAAGTGACAGGGCTGGGATCCCCGCTCCCACGGAAGGAAAGTGATGCCAAGCACAAGACGTAGCGCCCTGAGCAGGTAGAGCACCTGCGCTCCCCAAGGCTTCGTTGTTTTTACTGGTTGTTGAGTCGGCACCAAATCATGGCCACCACCGGAAGGACCTTTTGCCCAGTTCTGCACTGTCCTTGTGAGTCCACTGTGGCCCCTGTGTAAGCGTGAGGGTCCCGTCATTTTTTGCGGACTCTCCACTTTCCCAAACATGATGTTCTTTTCTAGGGGTTGGCCTTCGCTGATGACGTGAGCTGAAATCTCACCATCCTCGCTCTGTTGTCCCTTCCGGCAGTCCGTAGTATATTCATCAATACTCGGCAGAGGCATCCTTTCTTCCTCCATCTTTCTTTTCAGTGCAGATGAGGCAGTTGAAAAGACCAGAACTTGGGTGTGGTGCACATCTTTGATTTTGAAAACTTTGTTGTTAAGTACTGTCGAGTCAATTCCGACCCATAGCAACCCTATACAGGGTTTCCATGGAGAAAAAGCTGGCTAGCTTGAACCACCGACCTTGCAGTTCAGACGACTTTGCAGTCTGATGCATTAGCCCACAACGCCACACCAGGACTCCTTTAAAGTTTAAAACTTTCAAGAGGTCTTTTGCATACTATCTTAACTTCTTAGTGCTGTAAGAACAGAAATGCCACAAATGGGTGGCTTTAATGAACAGAGATGTATTTTCTCGCAGTTTAGGGGCTAGAAATCTGAATTCAGGGCACGACTTTTAGGGGAAGGCTCTCTCTCTGTAAGCTCTGGAGAAATCCTTGTTTCAGCTTCTCTAGCCTCAGTGCTCTTTGGTACCTTGATGATCTCCCTGTGGCATCTTTCCCCACTCCTTTGTGTTTGCTATGTGTTACCAATCTTTTATGTCACTGAGAGGGATTAGATTTAAGACACACCCTACATATATGATCTCATTAACATACCAAAGAACACCCTAGGGTTAGGATTCCATCAAAAGAAAGAAAGCAGAGGATCTTTTAAGAAGACAAAAAGGAAGGAAAAGACAAAAATGGATTTCAGAACAGACACTGAAACTTGCTCTCCAGCGTTTGTTGTTGTTAAGTACTGTGGAGTCGGTTCAGACTCATAGTGACCCTGCACAGGGTTTCCAAGGCTGTAAATTTTTAAAGGAGCAGAACACCTCATCTTTCTCCTGCAGAACAGCTGGTAGTTTCGAACTGCTGACCTTGAAGTTGGCATCCCGACTCGTAACCACTATGCTACCAGAGCTCTCCAGCGTAGGGCTGCCAAAACAAATGGAAAAAATGAGGAGGAAAAGAGCGCAACAGAAAATTTCAAAGGACAGCTTGAGAAGACAAAGTCAAGTATTATAATGAAATGTGCAAAGACCTGGAGATAGAAAACCAAAGGGAAGAACACAGTCAGCATTTCTCAAGCTGAAAGAAATGAGGGGAAAAAATTTCAAGCCTTGATTTGCAATACTGAAGGATTCTATGGGCACAATATTGAATGATGCAGAAAGCACCAAAAAAGACAATGGAGGGAATACAGACTCATTGTACCAAAAAGAAATGATTGATGTTTAACTATTTCGAGAGGTAGCATGATCGAGAGTTGATAGTATTGAAGGAGGAAGTCCGGAGCGGAGTGCTCTGAAGGCATTGACAAAAAAACAAAACACAAACAAAGCCCCAGGAATTGATGGAATACAATTGAAATCTTTTGCCAAACTTAGCACTGGAGTCACTCACTCATCTATGCAAAAAAATTGGAAGACAGCTTTCTGGCCAACTGACTAGGAGAGATCTGTCTTTGTACCCATTTCAAAGAGAGGTGACCAAATGGAATGCGGTAATCATTGGGCAATATTAATGTCACATGCAAGTAAAATTTCCCTAAAGATAATTCAAAAGTAGCTGCAAGAGTATGTTGACAGAAACTGCCAGAGGTTCAAACCGGATTTAGAATAAGGATATGGAACAAGGGTTATTATCGCTGATGTCAGGTGAATATTGGCTGAAAGCAGAGAATACCAGAAAGATGTTTACCTGTGCTTCATTGACTGTGCAAAGGCTTTCTACTGTGTGGATCATGACAAGGTATCGATTACATTGCAAAGAATGAGTATTCCAGAACACCTGTGTTCATGAAGAACCTATGTATGGACCAAGAGATGTCATTCAAACAGAACAAGGGGGGGCGGGCACTGAATGGCTTAAAAGTCAAGAAAGGTGTGTGATAGGGTTGTATACATTCACCATACTTAGTCTATCTGTATGTTGAACAAATAATCTGAGAAGCGGAATATGTGAAGAAGAACATGGCATCAGGATTGGAGGAAGATTTATGAACAACCTGTGATATGCAGATGAAGCAACCTTGTTTGCTGAAAGCTAAGAGAACTTAAAATACTCACTGATGAAGATCAAAGACCATAGCCTTCCATATAGGTTGTTTGTACCTCAATGTAAAGAAAACAAAAACCGTCACCACTAGACCTACAAATAACATCGTGAACATTGGAGAAAAGATTGAAGTTGTCAAAGACTTACTTATGCTTGCATCCACTATCAACACTCATGGAAGCAGCAGTCAAGAAATCCAGCAGTGTATTGCTTTAGGCCTATCTGCTGCACAAGTCATCGTTAAAGTATTCAAGAACAAAGATGTCAGTTTGAGGACTAAGGTGCACCTGATGTGGCACTGCAGGTTAATGCGCTAGACTGCAATGTCGATTTGAACCACAAGGTTGGCAGTTCAGGCTCACCAGCTGCTCCTCAGAAGCCCTAGACAGGGTCTCCATGAGTCAGAACCCACTCGATGGCACTTAACAACAACAACACATGCATGTGAAAGTTGAACAATGAGTAAGGAAGACTGTAGAATTGATGCATTTGAGTTAATGGCGTTGGAGAAGAATATGAAAAGTACCATGGACTGCCAGAAGAACAAAGAAATTTGTGCTGGAAGAAATACAGTCAGAATGCTCCTTAGAAGCCAGGATGATGAGACTTCATCTCATACTTCAGACATGTTGTCAGGAGGGCCCAGTCCCTGGAGAAAGACATCATGCTTGGTAAAATGGAGGGTCAGCGAAAAGAGGAAGTCACCCCCCGCACCCCCAACGAGATGGATTGGCACAGTGGCACCTATGGATTCAAGTGTGACAATTGTGATGGTACAGGACCGGGTGGTGTTTCATCCTGTGGTGCATAGTGTCACTTTTTGGAACAGACTCGATGGCACCTAACAACAACACAGTTCACTCCATAACACACACCTACCCAGATATAGTTGGGTCCTTCAGTTTTCTCCTTGGGAACCTACAATGTAACCGAGAAAGGGAGGTAGCCCGTAAGTAGCCTGCAGGATGGTGTGTGTTACCCACTTAACCGATCAGCTGGAGGCCAGTCCACCCAAGAGTTGGAGGCCAGCTGGGGACAACCACCAGGAAGCCTTGAAGGCCTCGGGGGAGGAGCATCTGAAGTGAGTGGGCCTTCTGGAGAGGAGAAGGTGCTTGGGCGGGGGGCTGCCTCAGGTGCTGAGCAGGTAGGAACAGGCAGTCGGCTGGGCCAGCTGGCACGGTTGCAGTGGCATTAATGGGGCACTGGGGCAGGGCTGTGGTGGGCGGAGAGCTTTGTAGTTAATGGTTGGGAGTTTTAATTTTATTTAAAGGGCATTTAAGAGCTGTAATAAGCTGCTGAGGAGGACATTGATTTCATTAAAGCTATGTGTCCATGTAGCTAATGCTTATTGCTGGGTCCTGCTCTTCAACACTTGACCTTCATCCTCAAAGCAGCCCCAAGAGGGAGCATTGCCTTACAGATGAGGACTTGGAAGCCCAGGGAGCTGGAACATCTGTGCAGATGTGCACAGATCGGGTTGTGATCAAAACCGGGTGCTCTGGCTGCTGGTCAGTGCTCCCAGCCACTCACTGTGTGGTGGGCAGCTGGAGAGCAGCAGCCGTGGCAGGTCCGGTAACAGAAAGGGAGTAGGTGGATGCCGCCACAGGGTGGGCGGGCTGGGGGTGTGCAGCCAGGCGGCTCCCTTCTGGAAAGTGTTAGTAAGATATTCGGGACAGCCCCACATTGCTGCTTGTCTCCTCTTGAAATTCTCATGAGGTTCCCGTATAGGGTTTGGGGACAGTTGGACGATCGCAAAGCAATAGCACTTCTTGGTTTATTCCTGTCATTCACTCATTCATTCATTCGTTAAGCCAATATTTGAGCATCAACCGACAGCCCTCCCTGTTGCTCCCTGCCATGTACTGGAATCTGCAGGCCCAAGATGAAAATCAGGGAGTCTGCCCCTGAGGAATGCGCAGTCCAGCAGGGGACACACAGGTACATGGGCCATGTGTGCAGGTGGGGTCCTTAGGCATAGAGGAACTTCATAGCAGAGACCTCTGCGGGGGCTGCTCCCTGGTCCTCAACTGTCCTGGTCTGTGACTGGCACCTGTGTTGGGCTCAGGAAGTCGTGACCTAGCATTTGTTTGAGTAAACAGAGGCACTGGGACATCCTTGACGCCACAGTAGAGGTTCTTCTGAGTCCTCTCTTTGTGGAAACTTGTGCTCAGCCTGGCTTTACCATACATACCAGGGAGGTGGGGACAGGAGAAGCCTCCGCCTCCGAGGTCCTGGGCCAGGGTTCTCTGTCACCCTTTGACTTCCTGGCTCAGGGAAAGGGAAAGGACAGGTGTGATGCTCACACCAGCTCAGGCACCTCCCTGGAGCCCCCAGACTCTTCTTCTGCTCTGAAACAGCAGGTAGAACTGACACATCAGGGCTTTCTTCCCCCTCCAACCCATAAAGACCAAACCAGCTGCCATCCAGTCGATTCCACACACGGTGACCCCATGTGCTGCAGACTAAACTATGCTCCATAGGCTTTTCCAAAACTGTGGACCTTTTGGAAGCAGTTTGCCAGCCTTTTCTTCCAGTGTACCTCTGAATGGGTTCTAACTGCCAATTGTTCGGGTAGCTTGACTGTCTGTGTCACTGAGGGACTCCTCACCCGCCCAGTAGCTTTCAGATGTTTATTGAACACTGAGCGTGTTTCTTTCAAACACAGTGCTATCTGGACTCTTGATCTGACAAATGGCTAATACTGCTCAGATTGGTAGGGCCTGCCTGCCCACCACATCCCCTCATACGGGGAGTCCTGAGGGCTTCTGGAAACCCAGTTTGAAGAATACTGACACCCCTTATTGGACACAAGAGAGGGGACTGGCAGAAAGTACACTACCCCCCACCCCCACCCCACCCCACAGTAGGGTGCTGGCCCTTCCTGTGTACTGGAGTGCTCTCCTCTGGCACGGGTGCTGGTCCTTCGTGTGATGTAGGGTGCTGTCCTCGGTCAGGGATGCTGGTCCTTCTGTGATGTGGGGTGCTAGCCCTTCCTGTGACGTGGGATGCTGGCCCTTCCTGTGACGTGGCACGGGATGCTCTGCAGAACTCCTCCCCTGGGAACGAGCTCGTGTTACGCAGTCACTCGACCCCTGCCTGCTTCCTCGATGCTGGCCTGTACCCTAGATGGCCTTGTTGTCCAGGGAGGTGGCCCTTCAAGGTGCTGAGCCCCACACAGCCTCACGGAGGCCAGAGGTACTGTCCAGCCCTCGGCCAGCCCAGAGCCTGAGGAGGCAGCACCACAAGGCATAGGGTACCCGGTGGTGGGGGGAGGGGGCCTCAGCGGGGAGGTGTCAAGCCAGCTGTGCCCACTTAGCATCCTTATTAGCAGCCTGATTAGGGGGCTCCCTGCTAGGTGTGAACTCCTCTGCGAGGTGTAGCAGGCACCCTAGACTGAGTCTTCTTCAGAGGAAGCCCGGAGAATTGGGGCCAGAGTACCAGGCTGCAGGCTGGGTGCTGAGGAGCTGCCTGGCGGGGGGCCTCTGGCTCCTAGGAAGGGGGAACTTGGGGACAAGGAATGGCATGGGCAGGTAGGCTGCCAGACTCGACAGATGGACATGAAGGGCCGGCAGACCTCCTCCCCTCTGGCACCCTGTACTTGAGCTTGGGAGGGGCCTGTCTAACAGGAGCCGGTCCTGGATCTTGGGGTCCCTGTCTGTCTCTCAAGTATGGTGTCCCATCTCTCTCGTTTGTTGTGGGTCCAGCAACGCAGTGCCCGGAGGAGCCCCAACCTGCACAGCCAAGGGTCCTAACAGGCCCAGCTTCAGCATGCAGAAAGTCGGGTCAAGGGTTCAGCCTGGCCTGGGGGGATAGGAAGCAGGCCTTTCTGTTTGGGAGGGGTTCTCGCACTTTGTCACCCTGTGGAGGCAGGGGGTAAGGAGAGACGAACAGTCAGCAGTAGCATGAGCAGCTGATACATCCTGGGTGTGTGTTATTTCACTCAATCCTCGTGAGTCCCTCTGAAGTGACCATCATTAGCCCATTCTACAGATGAGAAGACTGAGGTTCAGAGAAGTGCAGCTCACAGGCAAAACCAAGATTTAAACCTAGAGCTGCTCCACACCAGGCCCAGAGAAAGGCAATGGCCAGCGCTTGGGTGACCTCTGCCTTCCAGATCTGAGCTGTGTGCTTTGAAGTGAGTGGGGCTCCCAGGGAAAGCAGAATGAAGATGTAGCAGAGGATGCAGGGGGTCGAGGTGGAGTACAGAGACCACAGGCTGGTCAGAAAGAACTTGTGAGCAGACCAGAGGTGGGTGCCCACCCACCTGAGTTCCCCACAGACAGGGCTGGGAAAATGACCCAGAGCTGCAAGGGCAGGAACAGTGTCGGCCTGGTTAGTGAGGAGACCCAGAGATAGGGGGTAAAAACAAAACAAAAAACCACGGCCAATTGCCAACAAGCCAATCCCGACCCATAGCAGCTTACAGGATGGAGTAGAACTGTTCCTGGGCATTTCTGAGACTGTGCATTTCTTTGGGAGCAGACAGCCTCCTTTTCCTCTTGAACCACTGACCTTGCAGTTAGCAGCCAAACAGCCCACTGCGCCACCAGGGCAGTGTTGATTATGGCAAGCCAGCAGAACCCACTCTCTGAGACTCTCCAGGGCACCTCTGCCCGAGGCTCCAGGGTGGGACAAGGGCCCATTCTTCGTTTTAGGAAAATGAATGGTCTCCAAGGAAGAATTCAAAACAAAACGCCCCTGTTCTGTCCAGGACCTGCAGAACCCCTCCCACTATTAGAGATGGCCCTTTGGGGCCCAGGACACCCCCTCACAGACTGAGGGAGCCCAGGATAAATAGGGTCAGAGTGGTGTATGGTGGGTGGGGGTGGGCAGAGGGCCTGCCTGGTGCCAGGGAAGGGTCCTGCCTGCTGAACTTTCACCCCATCCCCCTCCTTCCTCCCTCAATGACCCCCACTCCCCAGTAGCCAGCTGTTCTCCCAGAAAGACTAGCAGGAAATGGTTCCCAGGGAGTTACCTAGTGTCAATGACAAGGCCAGTAGCAGATGGCAGTTTCTGCTGGCTGTAGACAAGTGGGAAATAATTAACGTGAGAACGAAAAGCTGGATCCTCTGTGATAAATAGGGTCCTGCAGGGGCTCGCTGGGAGGGGCAGAGAGTGTGGCTTCCGGAGTCTCACTGCCCGGCTTAGCTGCTGACTGCCTGGGTGAGCTTGGGCAAATGACTTAACCTCTCTGGGTTTCAGTCCCTCGCCTGTGAAGTGGGGGCCAGTGGGTGACCTCACAGGATTGTCAGAAGGGTTAAATTCACCCTGTAGGATTGCCTAGCTCCTTGCCACTGGCCCTGGCTTGTAGTAAAATACCATATGTTGTTGTTAAGTGCCGTCGAGTCGGTTCCGACCCATAGTGACCCTGTACAGGGTTTCCGAGGGTGTAAATCTTTACGGGAGTAGAAAGCCTCATCTTTCTCCCACGGAGCGGCTGGTAGTTTCGAACCACTGACCTTAAGGTTCACAGCTCGATTCGTAACCACTACGCTACCAGAGCTCCTTAAATAAGAATTTAAAAAACAAAACGAGAAACACGCGAGTGAGTAATTGTTGAGCTGCTTCCAGATCTAGCCAGAGTGGCCTGAGACAACACCCCTGGTAGTTGGGGCTCCTTCCCACCCTCCCCCTGACTCTTCGCCCAGCTCCCTGATCATGTTTTGTGGGGTGGGCTCTCTACTCAGAGGACACAGCAGCTAGCCCAAGCTTCAAACTCTGACCTGACCACTCATTCATTTGAGGTCTTTACAAGGTTATTTCACCTGTTGGTACCTCGGTTTCTCCATCTGTGGCATGGGAGCAGCAAGGGTTGTCATGAGGACCGCTGAGCGCATGGCAAGTTGTGAAGGGTGAAGGGGCTGCTGCCCCTGATCCTTCAGGGTCCAGGAGTCTTAGACGTGGCCCAGCCAGCACATCCAGAGTTAGTCCCAGGGCCTGGAAGTGTGAGGCCCATCCTGTGCTGAAATCCGGCCCCAGCCCCAGGCCGACGTGGTTCTGCCTTCTGCTCCAACACAGCTGACGTGTGAAAAGCAACAGCTTTCAGGCCCCTAACTTGGGCTGCACAGGCTGGTGGTGCTCGCGGCCCCCAGCCCACGCGTGCTCTCTCTGCCGCCTCCCTCGCTGCCTTCCCTTCCAGAGTCCACCCCTGCTCTGCCTGTCGGGTTCAGGCCTGCTGGCGTTGCAGATCTGGGGAAGGAGACAGGAGAGAGAGCCACAGCCCTTGGAACACAGGGTGAAATGGGCCGGTCTCCGTGGCGGTGTCGGCCTGAGACTTGAGACTTGGGGGACTTTTTCTTTTTAAGTAACTCAAGGAGGCTGCTTGTAACCCCAGCTCTGCCAGGTCCTTCTCGTATGTTCTTTGGACAAGTCCTTTACCCTCTACTGCCTTGGTTTCTGCAACTGTAAAGCAGGGGGAATCCCCCCAGGTGATGCAAACAGTTAATACACACAGCTACTACCTGAGAAGTTGGTGGTTCAGATCTACCCAGAGGCACCGCAGAAGAAAAGCCTGAAAATTTAGCCACTGAAAACTCCGTAGAGCACAATTCTATTCTGACATGCATAGGTCACTATGAGACGTAAAAAGCAAAAAAGCACTCAGCAGCTTGACAGGGTTGAAATAAAATATAAAGTGTTCCTGGCCCTATGCTGTGTGTCAGCTCCACAGATACCTCAGTCCTTGTCCCTTCAAGACAAACTATAGAATTCCCCTGGCCTCAGTTTTGCTCATCAGCAGAATGGGACTGATCCCTGCACTCTCCTGTGTGATGGTGGGACTGTGAGTCCAGCCAAACAGAGACCCTGAGAGATCTGTTTGGACTTTGAGACCCTGCCTCCTCGCTTCTAAAGGGGAGGTTTGGTGCTCGGTTTAAAACAGGTGCTTAACTAAACCCTGGTCTTGCTCCTCCGAGGCAGTGTTAAGACAAGACGTGGGCCCTGGAACCAGGCTGTGTGACCTGGGGCAAGTCAGTTCTCCTCTCTGTGCCCCAGTTGACTCATCTATAAAACAAGGGCAATGATAATGCTCTCTCGCAGTGGACTGAGGATGAAACTGAGTCAGTCTTTGTAAAGTAGGCAATTCACAAAGAGAAACAACCCATTCCTGGACTTTCTCTGCCCATCACTCTGGGCTGATGCAGTTTAATGTTGATTTCCTCCATCTGCAAGGCTATCATATATAAGCCCCATAAGCCGCTCAGAGCTTCTAATGGTCTTACTGTGAGAAGCTGGGATTCAGACACCCCAACATGTGTGTCCAGACACGAGTCAGTTGGGCAGTAGGCTGGCCTTTTCGTGTGTCCACCTAGGCCAGGATGGGGCCTCTAGGGCATGCGGCTTGCCCTGCAGGCAGCCCGGGTCCTCTCTGCCCCTTCAGGGAGCCATCTCACCTGGAGGCCCAGTCACCATGGAAGCAGGAGACCTGGAACCTCAGGATACCAGCTGAAAGTCCTCCCAGGCCATCTAATTCCCCTTATTGCTTTAGCCACCAGGGAGTTTGGGGTCTGATGTTAGTTTTACATATAGCAGCTGTGTGGGCTTTTCTTTCTCTCTTGTACGCATACATCGGAGTCCCTCAGCCTACTAGTTTAATTCATTGATTTTTTGTTCGTTGTAAAGTACACTCTTCCTTTTCACTGTGTGTGGTTCCCTGAAGGAGCATCCAGCCATTGGTTGTGAACACAAATAAACATGAACATAAATCCCAAACCAAAGGCTCTCACTTAATCCAGGCCCCCTCATTCTCCAGATGAGGAAACTGAAGCCTAGCAGGGCTGTGACTTCCTGTCCTGAGGTCAGTGACCAAGAGACTAGGCAATTCTAGGGTGTGGCTGGACAGAGGCCAAGGAAAGGTGGGTTTGGGTCTGAATGTCTCTACCCCTTCTCCGCATGGACCCCAGGTGGCTTTGTGATGCTGCCTGGCAGATTTCTTCCCAGCAAGGGGGCTCACTCTTGGGCTTCTAGGATTGTGCATCATCAGAAGTGGGTAGGAGAGGATCTCTGGCCCCAGCTCCCTGGGGTAACATCTTGTTAATGGAATCTCTCCCCAGGAGCTAGGTAGGAAGTGGTGGCTCAGGGACCCCAGTGCTGTGTGAACAGCCCTCAGAGGGTGCTGGTGAAGAGGAGCTGGGGGTCTCGGGGGCTGGCACCTTGTGCTAGCCGGGTGAGTGAGGTAGACCTGGGCCGTCTCTCAGGCAGCCTGGGTGGTGGAGGACCATTTTGGGGTCCCTTTTCCTGACATTCCTGCACTAGGTGTGGGCCTCAGTCGGCATCAGAATCCGAATGACCCACTTCCTGCCTGCTCATCCATCAGGGCAGAGTCTCTGTGAATCTCAGGCCCCTCCTCCTAAAATCGAGATAATGGAAGGACCAGCATCTGCTGGGCACTTACTATGTGACAAGCGAGTTCTCGGTGTTTAACGAGGACGACTGACTCACTTAACCCTCGCGACAGTTCTGAGGGAGATGCCTTCTCATCCCCGGTTTTGTTGGTGGTGTTGTGAGGTGCTATCGCGTCTGTAGGGACCTTGTGTGACAGAATAGAATGATCCCCTAAGGTTTTCTACACTGTCCTCTTGATGGGTGCCGTTTAGAGTGAGGAACCCCAGGAACACAGAGAGGTTAAGTAACTTGTTTAGGGTTACCCAACGGGTACTCTCACCCCATCTCCTTGCTCTGTGGGATGAGAGTGTTACGAGTACCTGTACCCGCTGAACACCTGAAGACGACCAGCCCAGGACTTGAGCCATAGGGGTGCTCAGCTAATTGCAGACATACCTCCTCCCCTTCAGTCTCCACCTCCAACCCAACCCGAGGCCACCTCTGCCCAGGTAGGGAATCTCAGAGATTGGCCTCAAGACCAGAGATGGCACTGGACAGGTCTCCCATAACACACCATCCTGTCCCCCGGCCCCAATGCCCTGAGCCCCTGCAGGCAAGAGAAGGCCACCTCCCGTCTTGTCCCAGCTGGACCAGAGCTGTCTGTGACAGGCTGTTCTCAAGTCTGGGCCAGGAGGCCTGTGTGGGCTTCAGCAGCCATCGGCTGGACCCTGCTCCCAGGCCAAGCCCCAGGAGGCTTGGGTGTTCCAACAGCAGCCCCCCCACCCAAGGCCCGTGTAGGCCATGCCAGGACCTTTGTTTGCTCACCCATCCCTTTCTGCTCAGCTGGTGTGACCACGAGACCGCACCAGACCCTGCTTTCCAGAATCATAACTCACTCTGCCCAAAAGTTCTAGAATGCCCCCCCCAGGTGCCCTGTTAACACAACTGCCCCCACCCCATCACACACACAGACCCTGAGTGTGCAGAGCCCTTCAGTTGCGCACATCTGATATATGGGGAAGCTGCAGGTCCGGGAGGAGGAGAGGAAGGGGGTCCCCTGAGTGGTCACAGAAGGACTGGACTAGAGCTCAACTTGGCACGCGGGGAGGGTATGAAGTAAGAAGCGGGGAAGGAGCACTGTCCCCTGCCCCTTGGAACACATGGCAGGGAAGAAGCTGGCCTGAGCAGGCTGCTTTGATTGCGTCCTTGGCCATTGATGGAGAGGTACCTGGGGCAGGAGCAAGGCTGCCCTGGGGGAGAGATTGGGGTGGGCAGTGTGGGTGGCCCACCACTCTGCTGAACTGGGCTTGGGAGGCTTAGGAGTACCAGAGGAGGGTGGGCACTCAAGGAGGGCTTCCAAGAGGTGGTGCCATCTTGACTGGCCTGAGGGAGGTGGTAGGATTTTCCTAGGCAGAGGAACTGGGGTAGGTAAAGCATGGGACCTTCAGGAGGAAGTGTTTTTAGGAAAGCCAGGGATCTGGGGAGGGGCAAAGGATGGCCAGAAAGAATCTGTGATGGCCCACTTACACCTGCCTGGGCTCGGGGCACAGCTGGGGCATAGCGAACCCCCACAGCATTTCTGCTCCTCCTTACTGGTTAGGGGAGGAGAACAGAGGCAGGGTTACTGGGCTAGACCAGGAAGTAGCCTTTGCCTGCCCCCCCCCCAAACATTTCCTCCAGATGAAATCACCTCCCAGCAGGGAAACAGACCCCCATTGTGACTGGCTGGGGTCTCAGAGAAAGAACGCCTTTCAGGCCCTTAAAAATAGCAGCCCAGAGATTTACAGATCTCAGGCTGTGGGCCCCCGGGCCCTGCTACCCCTGCCCCAGCCCTTGACCTGCTGGTGACCAGCCTGAGAATCTGTGAGATCCTGGGGGGAGGGGGAACAGCACTCCACCTGAGGGCTCACTGTGTACCTCTCTCACCCCCTGCCCCTCCCCAGTCGGGGCCTCTGCACTTTTCATGATGTCTTTCTCCAGAACCTCAGGAGCAAGGACAATTCCCATTATACAGGTGTGAAAACTGAGGCACAGCTAGTGGGTCATGCCTTTAGTTGAAGACTGCAGGGGTGGTGCTACCTGTTGGCCTCTGTCTGGTCACCCCCAGACATGGACTAGGCTACATAGAATCTGGTACAGGCATGCAGAGGAGGGACAGGGGCTGCAGTGTGAGTTTGGGGGTGTGCAGTGAAGGTTCCCAGCTGAAGGAGGTTAGCCATTCTGCACAGCAGGAGATGAGCCATGCGGATGGGGTGGTTAGGAACCCCCTTTCACAGGTTGTACCTGTGGATGAAATGTCCTGGGAATGGACAGGGCAGCACAGGTGGTCCTTCCCGTTTCTCCATCTCCTGGTCTCCTGGTCAGAGCAGGGTGTGGAACTACAGCACCTGTCAGGACCCTACTGGCCCCTGACAGCCCCCTGAGCCCCACCCCTCCACCTCCTTACCAGGTGAGCCCAGGAAAAGGGAGGGGCTGGAGGAAACCCCTGTCATCTGCTGCTCCCTGACCTCACCTGTCCCATTCAGTCAGCTACTTGTCACAGCCCAGCCCCTCCCGTCACCCCCCCCAGCCCTCCTTCTCTGGCCTCCCTCACTCCTCATCCTTCTCCCAGCTTCCCGGCATCTGAGCTCCTCCCGACTCCTCCTCAGAGAGCGAGGGGGATGATGTCACTTCCTGAGGGTGGGGGCAGGAATAGGCACGACCCCGGCAGACAAGCCCGCCTGTCCGCCCAGCCGGCCAGCCGGGCAGGGCTGCACGCAGTGGCCGCACAAGGACAGGGAGCCGTTTGGTATCAGACATGTTGGTTGGCCTTCAGGCCCCATGCCCCTTCGTCCTCCACAAGGGCCGTGCCCACCGGCCGAGCAAGACTTGGCCACTTCCTTCCCGAGTGATGCCAGTCTCCTCAGACCCACGATTTCCCCGGAGCCGTTACCCGGGAGAGGAGGACCTGCCGCCCGCCCCTGGACCAGGTGCCATGTAAGCCTCTGCTGGCTTGGGGGCAGTTGCCCACCAGCAGGGGGCCCCGCCTCCCGAAGCAGAGCTGCCCTGGAACTCTCGGGGACCACCCCCCTATGAAGGAGCCTCCTGGCTTGCAGCCACGTGGTTTCAGGGCTCTAAGTGGGGTGGGGGGGGCCCTCCCTGAGCCAGGCTGGAGCTCATTGGAATTTAGCTGCTCCAGAGAGTTTGGAGTTGGGGTCTGCAGGCTGCTGGCTCAGGTGGGCGTGGGTCCCTGGAGCCCGGATTCCCTGCAGGGAGTCCCCACTGCCCTTCCAGCTGGATGGGGTGGACAGTACCCCCAGCCACCCTCCAGGACACAGAGCTGTGATGGGGAGGGACTCCAGGCAAGTTAGAGCCTGGAGACCTCATGCACTAGTTCTGTGCTGAGCACCTACTGTATGTTGGGCCCTCCCCACCTCCCATGTTCTGCCAGTCCAGCCTTCAGCCATAGATAGACATGTCCTTGTGTTCATCTTCCCCAAGGTCTTCAGCCATTCACCTGCCTGGCTCAGCCCTGGTCTGGGAAGTTACACCCCACCCCACAAGGCCTGTGTGCACTGGACCGGGTCTCCTTATAGAAGGACAGTATAGGGCTAGGGGCTCGGGGCACTGGTCCTACGGAGGTGGCAGGGGTAAGCCCGGTCGTTAGTGGAGATGGGCAGTTACTCCGGGCAGAAGTTGGCCCCAAGGGGTCAGTACCAATCTTGGAGACAAAAGACTGATTTGAAGGTCTGCCTGCTGGAATCCTTTGTGTTGGCTTTGCAGAGAGGAGGGTCTGGAAATGCAGGAGGGGGTCAGCTTTTCCAGTAGCCTGGACACCCCCTGACCATGGGGCCAGGACCTGTGGCCTGGGTATGCAGCTGGGTGGCCAGCAACAGGGCCCTCTGCCTTCTCCCAGGAGGTGAGCACCAGGCCCGCTGAGCCTCCGCAGAGCCGCCAGCCATGCCCGGGATCGTGGTGTTCCGGAGGCGCTGGTCTGTGGGCAGCGATGACCTCGTCCTGCCGGCCATTTTCCTCTTCCTCCTGCACACCACCTGGTGAGACCTGGGCTTGGGGAGAAAGGGATGGGTGGTCTCCCTGCCACACCTGAGTCCTGTCTCCAATTCCCAGAGGAAGCACCACCCCCGGAGATGCTGGGTGGACACGTTGCTGGTACTGCCCACTGCTGATAGCAGGGCTCCCTGCCCAGACCCTCAGGGGCACTTGATGTCAGCAGGGCAGAGGTCTCACAGGAGGGACGGTGGGCTGTGTCCCCACAGGTTTGTGATTCTGTCTGTGGTGCTCTTTGGTCTGGTCTACAACCCGCACGAGGCCTGCTCCCTGAACCTGGTGGACCACGGCCGCGGCTACCTGGGCATCCTTCTGAGCTGCATGATCGCTGAGCTGGCCATCATCTGGCTGAGCATGCGTGGGGGCATCCTCTACACAGAGCCCCGCGACTCCATGCAGTATGTGCTCTACGTGCGCCTGGGTAAGGGTCTCCTCCACGCCCATGCATCCATTCCCCCAGTGCATGCTGGGCACTGGCTGGGCCCCAGGGCACCACCTTCACACACTCACAGTCTACACCAGGACTGGAGCAGCCGTGGCCTGTGAGCCACAGTCGGCCCACCATCTGTTTTTATAAATAAAGTTTTATGTAACATCCTCACTCATTTGCATACTTACATATGGCTGCTTTTGCCTGCCGCGACAGAGTTGAGTAATTGTGGCAGAAAACAAGTGGCCCTCAGAGTCTAACACTCTCTTACTCCCATTTTACAGATGAGGAGGCAAAGGCTCCATGAGACTAAGTCACTTATCTAAGATACATCTGAGTCCAGAGTTCCCTCATAGTTGTGAAATCCTGGGAGGTGGGTGGGCCGTGTGGCCCTGCGGGCGGGTGATAGGACTCACTGCCTCCCACCCTGCAGCTAAGCTGGCTGGGCAGCCATGCCCGGGGCCCTTCCCTGACTGGCTGCGGTGGCTGTCCCTCAGTCGGGCCCTGTTCTCCTTACAGCCATCCTGGTGATCGAATTCATCTATGCCATCGTGGGCATTGTCTGGCTCACCCAGTACTACACCTCCTGCAATGACCTCACCGCCAAGAACGTCACCCTCGGTACGTCAGGTCACTGTAGAGGTCAGAGGAAAGCACATCTGGGAGGGTGAGGCCCACCACCTTGGTCCTGTGGCCGTTTGTCCACCTCTGGGGGCCCTGGATGGGGAGGGCAGCAGCCAAGGCCTGTCCTCCAAACATCACAAGACCACCCTAGACACCCGCTTTGCTGCCTTCCCCGTGCTGCTAAGGGTGGTCTCAGGAGCAAGAGGACAACCACATGGCTGGAGACTAGGATGAAGATGAGGCCATTTCTTCAGGACATAACCAAGTCTCCTGATAAGGGGGTTGGAGGCAGAGAGGGTGTGGACGTGCCTCCCAACACCTCCATCTCTTCCTCTCCACGATTGCTCCCACAGGAATGGTCGTCTGTAACTGGGTGGTCATCCTTAGCGTCTGTATTACCGTCCTCTGCGTCTTTGATCCCACGGGCCGCACCTTCGTCAAGCTGAGAGCCACCAAGAGGAGACAGCGTAACCTGAGGACCTACAACCTACGGTCAGTTGGCCTGGTGGGCGGGCAAGTCCCTGTTCCCCACTTCCAAACTGCATTTCAACCAAAGGCTCCACCACTCGACACCTCAGTTTCCTTATCTGCAAGGTAGGACTCATAACAGGTCTTAGTTTGTCGTGGCACTTGAAGGAGGTGACGCATGCAGACTGGTTAACTTGGTGGTAACGTCTGCTAAGTAAATCAAAGGCATTGCCATTAACAACAACTCCAGTCTTCAGTCGGAGACGCGGATAAGCTGAGCCAAGTGCATCCTACTTACCCTAGGCTCCATAATACGGACGAGGAAATTTAGGCACAGAGAGGTTGGGTGACTTGCCTGATGTTACATACATAGCTAGAAAAAGGTGAGAACCTTGCCCAGCTACGCTGGATTTGGAGTCTCGGTCTTAACCATCAGACTAGAATGAAGGGGTCACTCACTGCCGTTGAGTTGGTTCCAAGTCACAGTGACCCCATAGGACAGAATAGAGCTGACCCAGAGGGTCTCGAAGGCTGTCGATCTATATGGGAGCAGCCGGCGGTGGAGCCGCTGGTGGATGTAAACCACCCACCTTTAGGTTAGCAGCTGAATGTTTAGCCACTGTGCCACGAGGACACCTGCCTGCTATAGGGGTTGGAAGAGGTTAATCAAGGAAGGCTTCCTGGAGGTGGTGAGCTTGGGTCCATGTTTCGAGAAGAGGTCTGCTCTGGGATGGGAGGGAAAACCAAGACCAACGTACAGGGAGGGCCCTTGAGTACTAACTATGAATGAAGCTCTGCTCTGAGCCCTAGACCTTAACTGTTGACTGGTGTCAGGTTAGCCCTTGACTCATGGTAATTCTAGACCCAATGGGACAAAACACTCCCGGGCCCTGCACCATCCCCATGATGGGGTGGGGGTCAGACCATTGTGATCTATAATGGTTTCATCGGCTGGTTTCAGAAGCTGATCTCCAGGGCTTTCTTCCTAGTACCTCTCTCTTAGTCTAGAAACTCTGCTGAAACCTGTTCAACATCCTAGCAACACGCAGACAATGGGGGCTGCTCAGAAGGTGTGCTGACCGGGAATGGAACCCACGTCTCCTCTTTACACAATAAGGGGTCCATATGTTGTCCTAGGAAACCCTATACAGGGTCGCACTGGGTCAGAACCAACTCGATGGCACTTAACAACAAATGTTGTGGCGCTATAGAATCAGCACTGGGCCGCAAGGTCAGTGTTTTAAAGCCACCAGCTGCTCCTCAGAAACCCTACACAGGGTCGCTGTGACTCTGAACTGACTCAATAGCATTAAAACAATAAGACAAACATCATCCTTTCACCAGCCCTTTGTCGGATGAGGAATCCAAGTGTCTCATCTCAAGCCCAGTAGGCCCTCACTCTTCTGTCCAGAGCAGCTGGGTCAGGAGGCCAGGCCCCAAAGTCCAGTAGGAGTGCTCTCCACCCCACCCTCCTGCACCTCCATGTCAGGCTCCCCTCAGACCAGGCAGGACCACACCTGTGCCCACGTCAGCCCCTCCGTGCCCCAAATGCCAGGCGCCAGCCCACGATGCTCCCACCAGCCCAGCTAGCCACCACCCCCTTTTGCTCACTCTCATCACACGCCCCCACCTGACCTGCTTTCTGGGCTCCCTGGGCCCAGGAGAAACCGCCTCCCTCCCAGACTTTCAGTAATTACTTTGGGGGCCCAGGGCAGCCAGCGCCTTTGCCGCTGTCATTTTAAGGAGAACACTTACCTACAGTGTGCCGACCATGTGAGTGGGCAAAAGGCCTCGTAACCTAGTGAGGTTGCTCGAGCTTTTCAGGTGGGCTTGGGAGGGGGTGGGTTGGGCATCCTGGTCACAGGCTTGGTTAAGGCTAACCCACTCACCCCTTACCCCCTGCTCCAAAGCTAACAAGCAGTTTTTTCCAACAGGGACATTGTCAAACCAGCAACTTGAAAGTTTTGCCACACTAAGGGGTGGTTTTCATTTTTGAACGTGAAGGAACATTTAAATCTTTGGCCCTTTCTCCTCCCAGGGAAGTCTGGTGGGTTGGGGAGAATGACTCTCATCTCCACGCCTGGGAACCTTGCCTTCAGATCTCTGCAAAGCGTGTCTGCCAGTTCCCACAAACTGCTTAAACCATCTGCCCCCTGGTGTGCATAATGGGTACTGCAATTAGGAAGTTCAAGGAGGCGTGAAAGCCCTATGAGCTTGTGAAGGGTTCAAGAACACGATGCTCAGAGACTGTCAGTAGTGGGTCATTGGTTTAGGATATGTAAAGGTGGCCAAGTCCCTAGGACAGGCAGCTCCCAGAAACAGCAATTCCCTGTTATCCTTTCTGTTTTGAACTTTTTATTGTGGTTAGGGTGAGTTTATGGAGCACATTAGTTTTCTATCCAACCCACTTTGGTCCCTGATGTTAGTTGCAGTCCTCTCCATATAACAGTGTTCTTCCTGATTCCTCCCTGGAATCCCCATTTCTATTTGTCCTTCTTTCCTGCCCCTTCCTGCCTTCTGAACTTTGTTTTAGGGCAAATGCTGCCCTTTGGGATTCGTAGGTTGATTATACTGAGCCTCACATTCCTGTCTGATGTTATAATTCACAGCGTTGTCCGTTGCTTGGCTGAAAGTTGGTCCTTAGGATGGGTTCAGCTCTAGGCTTGAAGGGTGTCTGAGGGCCACAGTCCCAGGGGTCCCACCCATCTCTGCCGGATCTGTTTTACGATTTTGAATTTTGGTCTACTTTTGTTTTTCTCCCCTTCTGTCCAGCACCTTCTATAATGGCTGATCAGAACAGTTGGTAGATAGTGGGGGCACCATCTAGTTCTTCTGGTCTCTGGGCTCTCTCCTAACCCCCTGCTGACTGGGAGGTCCCCTGACTTTTCTTCTGCTTGTGTCTCCTGTGGGGTCAGGGTTGGAAGATGAGCAGGCTCTTTAGCCTCAAAGAGCCCGTCTGTCACTCTGGATGGATGCTGAGTGCCTTGAATGCATTTGAGGGCCACCCTTTCCTTCCTTTGCTTTCAAATGCTCAAGAGCAAAGATGTCAGTTTGAGGACTAAGGTAGCCTGACACAAGCCATGGTATTTTCAATAACCTCTTATGCATGTGAGAATTGGACAGTGAATAAGGAAGACCGTAGAAGAAATGATGCACTTGAGTTATGGAGTTGGAGAAGAATATTAAAGGTACCACGGACTGCCAAAAGAACAAACAGATCTGTGTTGGAAGAAGTGCAGCCTGATGTTCCTTAGAAGCCAAGATGACCAGACTTTGTCTCTCATACTTTGGACACATTAGCAGGAAAGACCAGTCCCTTGAGAAGGACATCATGCTTGGCAAAGTGGAAGGTCAGCAAAAAAGAGGGAGACCCCCAACGAGATGGATTGGCCAAGTGACAACAACAATGGGCTCAAGTGTAGCAGCGATTGTGAGGCTGGCTCAGGCCTGGGCGGTGGTTCGTTCTCTTGTACACAGGGTCGCTGTGAGTCGGAACCGACTTGACGGCACTTTAGCAGAAAGCTTGCCTCCCCGGGCTGACTACCTGGCGTCAGGCTCTCCAGGGGCCAGCGAGAGGGCACAGCCGTGAGAACCGCCTCACTTTGGACATTTGTACACTTAGTGTTGGCTCTGTTGTCTGTGCTCAACGTGCAGACTTCTGGGCACCCAGCATTGGGGCTGGGCCAGGGGCTGAGAGTGGACAGAGGACAGCTGTAACAGGTTAGAGGAATTGAGAGTCTGAGATTGCTTCAGATGTGAAGTAGGTCTGTCTGAGGATCTCCTGTAGGCCTGGGGGCAAGCGGGCAGAGACGTCCTGCACCCAGCCCACCTCTCCTGGGCAGAGACATCCTGCACCCAGCCCACCTCTCCTGGGCAGAGACGTCCTGCACCGAGCCCACCTCTCCCGGGCAGAGACGCCCGGCACCCAACCCACCTCTCCCGGGCAGAGATGCCCGGCACCCAGCCCACCTCTCCC
>NW_006408828.1:1606661-1613385 GCF_000296735.1 Chrysochloris asiatica
GCCCGGCACCCAACCCACCTCTCCCGGGCAGAGATGCCCGGCACCCAGCCCACCTCTCCCGGGCAGAGACGCCCGGCACCCAACCCACCTCTCCCAGGCAGAGATGCCCGGCACCCATCCCACCTCTCCTGGGCAGAGATGCCCGGCACCCATCCCACCTCTCCCAGGCACACATCAAGCCTTTGGACCCCTGACCAGCAGCTCCCAGTTTGGGCTCCTACTCATTCCTGGGCTCCTGCTACCCCCAAACCACAAAGCATAGCCATCAGCCCCCCATCAGCAGGAGCCCCCTTCTGTACACCACATCCGGCCCAGCTCTCTGGCCTCCCCCATACCGACCCCTCTTTCCCCATTGCAGGCACCGCTTAGAGGAAGGCCAGGCCACGAGCTGGTCCCGCCGACTCAAAGTCTTCCTGTGCTGCACGCGCACCAAGGACTCCCAGTCAGTAAGTATTGGAGGTGCTTCCCCAGGCTCACCACCCGCCGCTGCGCGAGTGTCCACGAGTCAGATCTGCTCCCAGGAGGACCTGCCCTTTGTGGCCGACCCCTACAGCATGTCAGAGAACCGGGTGGCTTTGCCAAGGCCATGGAAAGACCTGAAGGCCTCGTGTTCTCCCTGTGGGACTTACTCTCCCGTGTATGAGTCAGTTCCAACTCACAGCACCCCTGTCTGGGGGTTCCGAGAAGCAGCTGGTGGGTTTGAACCACCAGCCGTGACTCTGTGAAGGATCCCCAAAGAAATCAGAGTAGCCCAGGTGCCAGGAGAAGCAGCCAGTCACCACTGCAGCCTAATCTGGAACGGCTGAGGGGGCTTCCCAAAGAGAGAGGAGGGGTGGCCGGGGCCCTTGGGTCCTTGAGTTGTAGTGCCACTGACCGCCAGCACCCTCAGATGACCTCATTTTGCAGATCTGGCCCTTGAGGTCCACAGAGGCAGTGAGCTTTGCTCAGCAGCCCATAGCTAGTTAGTGGCAGAGCCAGTGAGACAGGCTTCAAAGCGCCCTCCTGTGGAAGACAGTGGGTAGGCTTCGAGGGGCTTCCCTAGCACAGCCCCTGGGGAACTGTGGAGTAACTAAGTGTAAGAAAGCCCCACTAGGTTCCTGGTGGGTGGGAGCATCCCACGGGTCTCTCTGGGGGGCCTGAGGAGTCACACATGATGTGGAGCCAGCCCCTGGCCGGCAGACACTGAGCTACCAGGCCTGTGAGGGCATAATGCAAAAACAGACAGACCGTGCTGGGGGGAGGGCACAGGGCCTAAGTTCTAGAAGAATCCTACACGCAGGTCAGACAGTGACAACCAAGGGTTAGCTGTGCCATACTTCTTACGGGCTGACTCCAACGCCCACATTTCAGAATCAGGGGTGTTGGGGACCACTTATGTCTGATTTGGGGTCACGAGCACTCTTGCTGGGCATTTGAGTGTGCTGCCCCTGACTTATTCTCACTGGGTGAAAGCACTGAGGGAGCTAGCCACCCTGAGCTGCTCCTCCACAGGTCAGGAAGGGTGCTGCCAGCCCATAGTGAATCAGGGAGACACACTGGACACCTCTCTGAGCAGGCTCGACCTGAGGCCCTCACCATGTGTTGTCCCCAAGGACACGGGCCTCAGTCATCCCCTTTCTTTAGGCACAACATGGGGGTCACTGAGTCAGCTGTCATGTGCAGCTATGTGTGTGGGAGTGGGGCAAGGTGTGGAGTCTCAACAGATCCACCCTCTGCTGCCAGGAGAGCTGGGGTGGGGCTCCATCCACGCTCAGCACCGGCTTCTGTTAGGAGGAAGAGGCTGGGAGGAGACACAGACGATTCTTGGTGTCTAGGCAAAGGGACAAGGAAATGGCTGACTGACCTCTGTGCATGGTGGACAGTGAGAACCAGAGAGGCACCAAGGAGATAAGAGGTCCCCTGAGCCAGGAGGCCGAGGCTGGAGCAGGATCTAAGGCCACAGATCAGGCCTGAGGCTTGCAGGGTGCCGGGCCAGCCATCGGGGTCAACTTGCACAGGGACCCAAAGCAGAGGAGGTCTCCCCATAGGTTCCCAGTCCTGGGGGATTTAATGCCTCCTCTCTCCTCTCCTGCTCCCCTGCCACCCGCCCCCTGCCTCCCCGGACTCTCCAGGACGCCTACTCGGAAATCGCCTACCTCTTCGCCGAGTTCTTCCGTGACCTGGACATTGTGCCATCTGACATCATTGCTGGCCTGGTGCTGCTCAGACAGAGGCAGCGGGCCAAACGCAACGCGGTTCTGGACGAGGTGCGCACCACGGCCTAGGCCTACCGCTCCCTTCCTCTCCTCCTGTGCCCCCTCCCAGCATTCCAGGCCACTCATGGCTGCTCCCAAGGCCTCCGTCTTCTGTTTGCTTGTCTGTCTCATCCCACCCACCAACACCCCAGTTCCAGCTAGGGTCTCTCAGTGGCTCGTGGATGACAGGGGAACAGTTTGGAAAGAACTGAGTTGGGGAAGAGCGAGAGTATCACGCTTCCTTCGCGCAGCAGGCAGTGGGCAGAGCGGCTCTGTCCTCACAGATACCTTTTCCAGGCGAACAATGACATCTTGGCCTTCCTGTCTGGAATACCTGTGACCAGAAATACCAAGTACCTCGACCTCAAAAACTCGGTGAGTCAGGACTGTTTCATCGTGCCCCCCCCCCCCGGCTTCCCGGGAGCAGACCACCCACCCACCACCCGCCCTGCAATGAGCCTCCTCCTCAGCTCTCTGCAGATCACACCCCATCCTTCCTCCTCGAGAACCCCCACACCCTAATGATGGGAAAAATGAAACCCCGGCCTGCTGGCTTCTCCAGGCTCCTCTGATCCCAGGCAAGCAGGGAGAGTGCTTTGCTTGCAGCTTTTTCTGATAGTGGGACCCTGCCTCCAGCACCTTGAACTGGGCAGGGGCCAGTCAGGGAACAGGTGAAGGACAGGAGCTTTGCTGCCTGTTGCCTGGCCCTGGATCTGGGTCCTCATTCTGCCAAGTCTGTCCCGTGACTTGGAAATGCTTCGGGTACAGGGATGCACAGAGCCGTCTGTCTGCCCATCTGTCTGTCCTGTACTCAGCCCCCCACCCCCCACTCTGCGGTGACTCTTAGAAACAGCTGGAGGCCAGCTCCTCTCCCCTGCCAAGGGTTGCCCAGGGGCTTCCCCGCCACAGAAAACAAATCTGGGGTCCCCAGGGGCCTCACCTCCCACCTGGCCCAGGATGCCCTGCCCCGCCTGCCCTGCGCTATGGCGCCTCCACACACGGAGGGTAATTACCTCCTCCTGCTGGCTCCCGTTCCTGAAGAGCAGACAGCAACTGGGGCCCGTTTCCGCCCCTCTGGGCCTTGATTAAGCTGCTACCTATTTTACTTCACACGACTAATCACCCTCTTTAACTTTTACAAGATGACTAATGCTTTCGTAAGTACAGAGAGGCCTCCATGCCTGGGGCCCTCAGATCAGAAGCAGCTTTGCTGGGACACCTGCCATCCTGTCATACCTCCTCCCTGCCCCCATAGCAGCTGTCATGTCAACCCCAGTATGGGGTGTTGGTGCCTTTCCTCCAGAGAGAACTCAAACTCCTGGAGACTTGGTCTGGGAGTCTCTGACCCCGAGAGTCTGCTGGACACGCAGAACCTGGAACTGGGGCCAGAGACAGAGCAGCGGATCGTGTGTCCTCCTGCAACAAACACTCTCCCCAGGGCCTGATGGCTGATCTACTTAGAGCTAGAGCTGCCCTGAGCCTCTCTCCTTCCTGGGAAAGCGGGCGAGGAAATTGACCCAGTGTTGGAGTGGTTTTCTGTCCCCAAATCATCCATTCTGAGAGTGGAGCAACAGGGCAGGCCCCAAGAGGATTCACGCCCTGCTGGCAGGGAGATAATTAGGGAAATGCAATTATCATCTGGAGGTTGGAGGGAGGGGGGGCGGCTGTGGGAAGGCTCGGAGGGAGGCAGTGGCCTGCTCCTTCTGGGCCCCCGAAGCTGAAGGCAGGACGAGCAGCGGTGTGATGGCTGTCCTCTGCCTGCTTCCTTCCAGCAAGAGATGTTCCGCTACAAGGAAGTCTGCTATTACATGCTCTTCGCCCTGGCTGCCTATGGCTGGCCTATGTACCTGATGCGGAAGCCAGCCTGCGGCCTCTGCCAGCTGGCCCGATCCTGCGCGTGAGTAGCCCTCTCTGCCCCCACCTGCCGCTAGGCCTGGGCCTGGTTCTAATGCTGGCCTTAG
Organism: Chrysochloris asiatica; assembly: GCF_000296735.1. Taxonomy (NCBI): domain Eukaryota; kingdom Metazoa; phylum Chordata; class Mammalia; order Afrosoricida; family Chrysochloridae; genus Chrysochloris; species Chrysochloris asiatica. The sequence goes on from NW_006408828.1 coordinate 1,610,857, forward strand.
GAATCCAGAATCTTTGGGCGAAGTCAGCACAACTCTAGCCTCAGTTTCTCTGTCTGTAAAATGGGGCTGGGGACCCACGCCACATGGAAGTTGTTGAGAAACCGCATTGTATCTGTCACTTCTCTCTGCTCCTCTCAGTTAGTCCCTCTGCCCACGCCTGCCCTTCCCTCCAAGGCCAACCCAGAGGCCTCTGGGAAAACTAGCCCTTTAGTCAAATGCTCCGCCCTTGCCCTTGCAGTTAGTGGGGTTAGCGACACAACTTTCTTAAGTGGGCCAGATGGGGCGCCCAGCTCCACCGAGGCCTCTCCCTGTCCTGGTATCTCCGCCCTTGGCCTGGGCTGAAGGAGAACAGCTCCCTGGCCTCCCTGTCCCCTGGCAGGGCTGCGTGCTGGGCGGGAGTTTCCATCCACGAAGCCCAGCCCTCAGCCTTCAGCTGCCTCTCCCGCAGTGCCTCCTCTGGGCCTCCATCCATCTGGGCCAGGGCTTCAAACCAGTTCATTCCAACCCCACCCTCTGTGGAGAATTGGTCTTTCTACCGCAGATAGACTGAATCCGAATCTGCCTTTGAGCCAGATTTCCAGGTGATTCTTATGTGCGCAGCCGGAGATCTATAAGAACTACCTGGGAATCCAGCTCTCAGGTAGAGATGTTGTTTTTGCTAAGTGTAGTCAAGTTAGTTCTGACTCAGAGTGTCCCTGTGTAGGGTTTCCATGGAGTGGCGTGGTGGGTTTGAACTACCAATCTGGTGGTTAGTGGTCCAGTGCATAAACAAGAGCTCCACACCTGTACTCCGTATATCTAGGGGTCAGTATAGCTAAGATTGTTGGTGGTGGTAAATGCCGTCAAGTTGGGTCCAACTCATAGCTACCCTGTAATAGGGTCTCTGAGGAGCAGCTGGTGGATTTGAACCACCGACCTTGCAGTTAGCAATCCAGTGCCTATCCTACAGTACTACCACCCAAAGCCAGTTCTCCTCAGGGATGAAGCCAAAATGAACCAGTTGGAGCCCTGGTTTGGGCAAACTGGATCCTCCTCAGAACCTTCTATTCACCGTTCCCCGCTGCAGATCAGCAAGGAGCAGGGCACCTGCGACTCCCCCGTCTTCAGCAGCCCGCACATGGCTGGCATCATTCCTACTGCCAGGGCTCCTGCTGAGTCTGGGAAGCTTGTTCGTGAACACGGGACCAAGGTCCCAAGGCCTGTGACACCTACTCCACAGGCAAGACGTTCTAGAACCCAAGGATCACGGGCAGGCTGGTCTCATTAGTGTGAATAGGAGGAGTCTTGGTCTGCAGCAAAGAGAAAGAACAGCAACCCTGAGACCCCAAGTGCCCCTGCAGATGGAGATGAGGCAGGCTGGCCCCACTGCAGCCCTGGATCTCGGGGGCCAGCCCAGGCAGGAAGGACCACCCACCCTGTCGTTCTAGGGTCTTCAGCTCAGGCGATCCCTCACTTGGCTTTCTTGTGGACAAGAGATGCCAGGCAGGCACTCCCAGCCCGCTCCAGCCTCCTTGTGGTGGAATACTGCCGTCAGATCAGTAACAGCCCCTGTCTCTAGAAAGAGGCAAGCCAGTGTTTACTGAGCACCTGTGGAATACCAGCCCCTTTCTGCACCTTGGCGTTTGATGTCACGCCAGTCTTACGCTGAAGTAGCTGTGAGCACTTGTCTTCCAGAGCTGCACACGGAGGTCCCTCCAGGCCCTGGCAGCAAGCCCTCCTGTGTCCTGACCTTGTCGTCCCTACCTCATGCCCAAGAATAGGAAATGAGACCCCAGGGTCTTCTGAGACTTAGCTCAACCCTGACGTTACTCAGCGAGGCCTCTCACTGTTGGGAAGAGTTTGACAGCCCCACGGTGCTGCTCTGAGCGGGGACAAATTCCTCAGCATCCCTGAAACCCAGGATTCTTATAAAAGCTCAGCTGTCGGGGTCCCCACAGCTGGCAGGCAGTGTCACGTGAGATCGCTCGTGCTGGATCTGTTGGGTGCTTGCTCCCTCTGGTGGCCAGAGGAGCAGTTGCGCTCCCAGCAGCTTCCCAACTCAGAACTTCACTCATTCATCTTTGAGCTTCCTGGGTGTGTGATGGTACAGTAGTTAAGTATTGGGCTGTGCCCTGCAAGATCAAACCCACCATCCTCTCCATGGGAAAAAGATGAGACAGTCTATTCCTGTAAAGGATTTACAGTCTCAGAAACCCTAAGGAGCAGTTCCCCTCTGTCTTACGAGTCGGCGTTGACTATGGCAGTGGGTAGATCGGGTGTGGATTGTGGTGCCCGGGATATAGTTGTGAACAAGGCTGCCCACGTCTAGTGCGGACAAGCAGACAATACAGGCGCATGGCATGTCAGAGGAGATGGGTGCTGTGAGAAGCAGAAAGCAGGGTGCGTCGTGGAGCTGGGGGCTGGTTGTTTTAGGTGAGATCACGTGACAGCACATCTGCATAGAGACTGGAGGAGGTGATGGGGCACGTGGAACGCCGAGGACAGCACAGTGTAGACAGCCTGAGTAAGGGCAGTGTGCTGCGGGGGGGG
>NW_006408828.1:1613485-1639052 GCF_000296735.1 Chrysochloris asiatica
GGGGGGGGGGGGGGGGGGGGTCAGGAATGGGACCAGGCGGGAAGGATTCAGAAGCTTTTACAATGGGCAAGTCGGGTTTGGAGAAGTGATATAATCTGACTCGAATTTCAGTAGGGCCTCTGGGTTGCTGAGTTGAGAACTTGGGTCAAGTATGTGTCGGGGAGAGCCTTCAGGAGGCAGAGAGGATGGCGGCCTGGTCCAGGTGGAGGTGGAGACAGAGTGTCCTGAACTGGGAGGCCGAGCTGATGTACTGAACAGCTGGACTGGATGTGAGAGGGGCTGAGCTGCTGGGGGTCAGTGTGGGGTGCAGGCCTGGAAACGTTCTGATCCTATCGGATGTTGGAGTGGAGATGTTGAGGAAGCGGTTGGAGATAAGTGTGGAAGTCAGGGGCATGTCTACAGGGGACTCATTAGCGTAGGTTGTTGACAGCCAACATGGAGACCTGAGGTCATGGCGGCCCCTGTGTGCCAGGGCACTCCTGTTCTCTAGGGTTTTCAGAGTGGCTGAGTTTGGGGAAGGGGATCACCAGGACTTTTCTTCTAAGGCATCCTCTGGCTGAATTACAATCACCTTGCAACCAAGACGGTGCCTCCACCCAAGGGAGGAGGGACCTTCCACAGGGTCAGAGAAGTCAGGTGGGGCTGACAGTGGGTTAGGAGATGGGCTCACCAGGGACGTAGTCAGGGATGTCGGGAGGGGAAACTGCTCTTCTGCTGCCCCCAGCGCTGCCTGATCTCAGCGTCACTGCACACCCAGGTGTTGCCTGTGTCCCGCGAGGCCCCGGTTCGCCCCCGGAGTCACTATCGAGGAGGACAACTGCTGTGGCTGCAATGCCATCGCTATCCGGCGCCACTTCCTGGACGAGAACATGACCGCTGTGGACATCGTCTACACCTCCTGCCACGACGCGGTGAGTCAGGCACAGAGGACCGTGGGGAGCAGGCAGGGCTGGACAGACAGGCTGCCCCAAGGCCAGAAAGCAGGAGCTAAAGACTGGAACAGGCAGCCTCAGGCCTCCTCCAAGTAAGCAGACCAGAAGTGGACCCCTACTCCCTGCACCCTGGCCCATACTTCCTCTGGGACCAGGAGTGGGTTTCCTTGTCCCACCATACTGGGGGATGGTGGCCCAGGGAAGAAGCAGTGGGGGAGGGAACGTGTAACTGGAGGGGGGGGGGTGTTGGGGGCTGGACTGCCTGGGTCCACTGGATGCCATCAGGCAGGGTGGGCAGGGCTTGTTCCAGGAAGGCCTGTGCAAGCCTCGGGGGTCCAGGGGCCCTGGAGTCAGACATCCTAGCTGGAAAGGGGGCTTATTTAGGTCCCTGCCCCACAGCCCACCCTGGCTCATGAGCTGCCTGCCTCTTAGGTCTACGAAACCCCCTTCTACGTGGCAGTGGACCATGAGAAGAAGAAGGTGGTCATCAGCATCCGGGGAACCCTGTCTCCTAAGGTATGTTACCCAGGGGGCCCGCAGCTCCCTCTGGGGACATGCTAACAGCGACCCCTCACCTGTCCCTTCTCGCTCGCCCAGGATGCCCTGACTGATCTCACTGGTGATGCTGAGCGCCTCCCCGTGGAGGGGCACCACGGGACCTGGCTGGGGCACAAGGTACCTGCCTCATGGGCGCCCCTCCGCATGCAGATGACTCCTGTAGCTCAGGGATTTCCCACCTCAGGGGCCCTCATCAGCACGGGGACAGGTCCTATAGCTCAGGGATCGTACCTGCTCTCAGGCTTCACCAAGCACTTGACCAGAGTCCTGGTTTAGCCCAGAAGGTCCACACGGCCCGTCTGCAGGCTCCCGCGGCCTTTCCAACCAGACCCTGCCCCCAGAAGAGTTCACACGTGTTTGTATCACACACAGAATGCTTCTCCGCCTCAGTTTTCTCCTCTGTGAAATGCGTGCTGTGGGCCCCTCATTCCAGGCTGTCACAAAGGCCAGCCAGGGTGGGTGAGCCCCGTCCCGCCGAGCCCTCCTCAGCACTGTCTGCTCTTGCTCAGGGCATGGTCCTCTCGGCGGAGTACATCAAGAAGAAACTGGAGCAGGAAATGGTCCTATCGCAGGCCTTCGGGCGGGACCTGGTGAGGCTTTGTTGGAGCACCAACCGCTCCCCACTGTGGAGGAGGAAGGGTGGGAAGGGGTGCCCCAGATCAGGCTCCCACACAGTCTTGTGATCTCTGATTCCCTGGAGGCACAGTGATGGTTCAGCCTGGGTATTCAAAGCCCCGTCACTACAGAGTCCTCTGTCAGGAAGAAACGTCCTGGAGAAACAGCTCCAAGTCAGAGCAGGGGGACAGAGAAACAGCCGCCAGCACACAGCAGTGTCCTGCTCAGACTGGAGCCATCTGAGTCCACGGACCTGCCCTGGGCAGGGGCTGCCGAGTCTAGATATTGGGGTGTAGGGATAGGGAGACAGCCAAGTAACGATCCTACACTATGTCACTGTAGTGGTCAGAACATCCATCCCAGGTCCAAACGCAGTGCCTCAGAGAAATGAAAATCCAGGAAGGCTTCCCTAGGGAGGTGACCTCTGAGCAAGGCTTTCAAGGATGAGTAGGAGTTTGTTAGAACAGGGTCCTTCAGAGGCTGCTCTGTGGGGCTAAAGTAGCCACACAGACCCTCTCCCAGGACTTTGGGAGGACGCCTTACCCCTTGGCAGCTGAGACTGGATGCTGGGCAAGTCGTGGACTAAGGCTTCTCTTGGTCCCCAGGGCCGCGGGACCAAGCACTACGGCCTGATTGTGGTGGGCCACTCCTTGGGCGCTGGGACAGCCGCCATCCTTTCCTTCCTCCTACGCCCGCAATATCCAACCCTTAAGTGCTATGCCTACTCACCCCCAGGGGGCCTGCTGAGGTGAGCAGCCTGGAGTCTCAGGGAGCTGAGGGCCAGGCAGGGCGGGGGCTTGGGCTTTAGACTTGCCTTGGGTCACATGGGGTTCTTCACACTGGGTTGGAGTCCCAAGTCTTCCCTGGCAAATCGAGCCCCAGGGTGGTGGACACCACTGTCCCCTCCCCGACCTTAGTTTCACCTTGGCTTCCCTGACAGTGAGGACGCAATGGAGTACTCCAAGGAGTTTGTGACTGCCGTAGTCCTGGGCAAGGACCTTGTCCCCAGGCAAGTCCCCTGCTGGGCAGTTCTCCTTCCTCACCCCAGATCCCAGCTCCCTGGGTGGCCCCTTCCCAGGCCCCAGCAAGCCTGCTAACTCCCCATCTCGCACCGTCCCCCAGGATTGGCCTTTCCCAGCTGGAGGGGTTCCGCAGACAGCTCCTGGACGTCCTACAGCGCAGCACCAAGCCCAAAGTGAGCACCCAGACCCCAGTCCCTGCCCGGTCCCCCATCCACCCCCTGCACCTGAGAGACCCAGTCAGTATCTCAGTATCTCAGTGGCTCAGCCCTTACTCCCTCCAGCCCCATCACTGCACAGCTGGGGAAACTGAGGCCTAGGCTAGACAGGACATTTGCTTTCACGCCCCCTGCACATTATAACTGCGTCAGAATGGGGACCAAGGATTCCTAAGCCCTAGTTCAGTCACCCAGAGCTCGCATCCCTGGGGCTCAGGCCTCTGAGTGTGAGGGACACCTCTCCCCAGGCCTACAAGACCCCACCCACTCAGGAAGGCTGAGGAGAGGGCTGGCTATTCCCAACCCCCAGCGGGCCTTTGGAGAGCTCTGGGAGCTTGCCCCATGGCCAGGAGGAAGCAAATGTGAACCAGCTGGTCTTCTGAGGGTCACCCCCAGACAGGTTCTCGCTCATGGCTACTGCCTGGGGTTGGGGTCCCAAATGCCAGGGGCTGGGGAGAGAGCAGGGCGCTGAGCCTGGGGGACAGTCTCAGCTGGGGGGCTGACCCCGGGGAGGGAAGACTGCCTGTAGACTCACCTCTGGGCCCAGTGGGCCAGGCCTGGGGGGTTGACAGGCAGAATGACCTCGAGCCAGGCCTATTTCCCATCATCCACTAGGTCAGGGGATACCTGGTCTCCCAGCCACTTCCCACCCGATTGTCCTCTACTCTTGGCATCTTTGTGGTCATCATCTCAGCCTCCATCTCTTCCGGTGGCCCTTCCCCTCTGCCCAGCCCCCACATGTCCTGGCTTCTAATTGTCCTCCTGTCCCCATCTCCTCCCACCCCCGCACAGTGGCGAATCATCGTGGGGGCCACCAAGTGCATCCCCAAGTCGGAGCTACCCGAGGAAGTAGAAGTGACCACCCTGGCCAGCACACGGCTCTGGACGCACCCCAGCGACCTCACCATCGCCCTGTCAGCCAGCACCCCTCTCTATCCCCCCGGCCGCATCATCCACGTGGTCCACAATCACCCCGCTGAGCAGTGCTGGTGGGTTATACCCGCATCCAGGTGGGAGGAGCAGGGTTGGCTGTGGGCACTTGCCCCTCTGGGCTGGGAGATGGTGGATAGTCCAGGTTCCTTCCATCCGGGAAGGGGACAAAGGTCAGCCTAGTCAGGACTTCCTGAGCCCCGACCTCTGCTCCCGAGCTCAGTCCCTCAGTGGTCCATGTCCCCTCCCTCTCACCCCCGCACGGCAGCTCCGTCCACTGTGGTCCACCCTAAAGTGCTGAGCTACCCTAGGCTCTGGCCAGCATGGACTAGGAGTGGGGATGAATGGACAACCACATGAACTCCTAAGGGTGGGCCCTGGACCCCGTTCCCCAGAGTGGGCTGCCTCCCCTGACAGGCCAGCCTGACCCCTAGGGCCACCTTTCCACATTCCACCTGGCAACACCAACATCCCAGGCAGGGGTGGGCCAGAAGCCCAAGTACACCCCTTCCCCTCCCAGCAAGGGCAGACAAAAGAGCCAGGGCCGGGCTGCACCCCAGCCCCCGCCTCTCTGGCTCCTGTGCCCCTCAGCTGCTGTGAGCAAGAGGAGCCCACCTACTTTGCCATCTGGGGCGACAACAAGGCCTTCAATGAGGTGACCATTTCACCGGCCATGCTGCATGAGCACCTCCCCTATGTGGTCATGGAAGGTCTCAACAAGGTGAGCCACACACTCAGCCCTTGGACTCTGCCCTGGGCTCTTACATCGCCCCATTGCCTTGTTAGAGCATTGAGGACCCAGAGACGCACCTCTGCGGCAAGCTGGGCCCAGGGGTTTTGGAAACCACCTCACCCAGAATATGCATAGCCAAGCATGGGCAGGCTCTGCTATTACCAGGCTGCAGGGTGGACACAGGAAGGGAGGACTCCTTGAGGACAGGAACCTGAGGGTCGGGGACAGTGGCTGTGCTGCCGACCCCCTTCCACCACCAGTTTCCCCTCTTTGTGTCTCCAGGTGCTGGAGAACTACAACAAGGGGAAGACGGCCCTGCTGTCTGCTGCCAAGGTCATGGTGAGCCCCACGGAAGTGGACTTGACTCCCGAGCTCATCTTCCAGCAACAGCCGCTGCCCACGGGGCCGCCACTGCCCGCCGGCCTGGCCCTGGAGCTCCCGCCCGCAGACCGCCGCAACAGCAGCGTCAGGTGCGTGCGTGAGTGCTCAGAGCGCATGCGCATTGCTTGCGCAGTGTCCGTGTACGTGCAGGGTCCATGTGTGAACACGCAGCTCTGCACGCACAGGTGCCAGCGGTGGGCTCCCCCCACCCCTACCCTGCTGCCCCTGCCCTACTGCCGACGGTCGTGTCTCAGGACATCCAAGTGCACGTAGACCCAGACACACACACACACATGCACACACACAGGTTGATTCATATCCAGGTCAGTACAGACAGATGGACACACACAGACACATCGAGGGTAGAATTGAGATCCATAGGGTTTTCAGGGCCGATCGCGTTTCAAAGCAGACCTTCTTCCCAGGCCCTTCCGGGTGGGTTTATACTGCCAGGTTTGCAGTGCTTACATTGGACTTCACACCTGCAAAGCCATGTGCACACGTTAACATTGGTCACAAGCACACAGGTAGCTCCCAACAGACAGGCAGCACTGAGACCAGCCTGTTCACAAAAGGACATGCTAGGACAGGCTGACGTGTGTACCTGTGCCCAGATGCACACTCATGTGACCACCTGACGTGCATGCTGTGTACACAAGCACAGGACCTGTGAGACCCCCCCCCCCAGTCACACATGCTCTTTGGGGGCTCAGGCTCTTAAGTGATGGCTCCCCAGGGGGAGGCACCTTCTGCCTTTTTTGGCACCCCCGCCTTCCCCGGCAAACACACGGCCAGAGCGGGTGTCCTTAAGGGAGGATCTGGCTGAAAGGCTGCTGAGAAGGCAGTGGGGAGCTCCAAGGGTCCTCGCTGGTTCCCAGCCCATGGAGAGGACATCTGGACCACCTCCTACTGTCGTGTGCTTCCTGAAGTGGCCAGAGGACCACAGGAGAGAACCAGTGCTCTGTCACAGCCCCAGTGCCCTGCACCCACCCACCCACTCTTGCCTTTTCCACATCCCTGCATTTTTCAAAGTGACCACAGGAGGGAGCCAGTGCTCTGTCACAGCCCCAGTGCCCAGCACCCACCCACCCACTCTTGCCCTTTCCGCATCCCTGCACACTGGATTAAGGAGCGAAAGAGTCAAAGAGCTAGTGCTCGTACCTCTGGAGTCCCTGAGTGGTACAAATTGTTGTTAGGTGTTGTGTTGTCTAGTCAGTTCAGACTCCTAGTGGCCTTGTGCACAACAGAATGAAACATTGCTGGGTCTTATGGCAGCCTCACAGTTGTTACACTTGAACCCATTACTGCTGTCACTGTGCCAGTCCATCTCACTTGGGGGTGGGTGGGGGGGAGTCTTCCTCTTTAGCTGAACCTCCCCTTTACCAAGTCCTTCTCCAGGGACTGGTCCCTCCTGTTAATAGGTCTGAAGTATGAGAAGTGAAGTCTCGTCATCCTGGCTTCTAAGGAACACTCTGTCTGTACTTCTTCCAACACAGATTTGTTTGGTCTTCTGGCAGGCCATGGTACTTTCAATATTCTCTTCCAAAACCATAACTCAAATGCATCAACTCTTCTATGATCTTCCTTATTCATTGTCCAACTTTCACATGCATACGAGGCTATTGAAAATACCATGGCTTGGGGCAGGCGCACCTTAGTCCTCAAACTGACATCTTGGTTCCTGAACACTTTAAAGATGACTTGTGCAGCAGATATGCCTAATGCACTATGCCATTTGATTTCTTGACTGCTCCTTTCATGAGTGTTGATAGTGAATGCAAGCAAAATGAAGTCTTTGACAACTTCAGTCTTTTTTCCATTTATCATAATATTTGTTATTGGTTCAGTGGTGAGGATTTTTGTTTTCTTTACATTGAGGTACAATCCATACTGAAAGGTGTGGTCTTTGGACATCAGTATTTCAAGTCCTCTTTGCTTCCAGCAGGCAAGGTAGTGTCATCTGCTTATTACAGATTGTTAATGAGTCTTCCTCCAATCCTGATGCCATGTTGTTCTTCATATAACACAGCTTCTTGGATTATTTGCTCAGCAAACAGCCTGAATAAATATGGTGAAAGAATAGAGCCGTGGCACACACCTTTCCTGCTTTTGAAAACACTCAGTATCTCCTTGTCCTGTTCTAATGACTGCCTCTTGGTCTATATACAGACTCCTCATGAACACTGGAATGCCCATTCTTTGCAATGTTGTCCATAGCTTGTCTTGATCCATGCAGTCAAAAGCCTTCGCATACTCAATACAGTACAAGGAGGCATCTTTCTGGTACTCTTTGCTTTCAGCCAAGATCCATCTGACGTCAGCAATGATATCACTAGGTCCACAGGTTTCTGGAGGTACTGTTGAAGCTGTTTTTGAATCATCTTCAGCAAAATTTTATTTGCCTGTAATATTGATATTGTTCTATAGTTTCTCTGTTTCATATAGGTCACTTCTTTGGAATAGGCACAAATATGAGTCTTTTCCAATCAGTTGGCCAGTAGCTGTCTTCCAAATTTCTTGGCCTAGATGAGTGAGTGCCTTTAGTGCTACATCAGTTTGTTGAAAGATTTCAGTTTGTAGTCCATCAATTCCTGGAGCCTTGTTTTCCACCAATACCTTCTATGCAGCTTGGATTTCTTACTTCAATACCATCGGTTCTTGAGCACATGCTAGCTGTTACCATGGCTGAACATCAACTGTTTCTTTTGGGTTCAGTGACTCTGGGTATTCCTTCTATCTTCTCTGGATGCTTTCTGTGCCTTTCAGTTCTTCCAGCTTGAGAAATACTGAGCAGGTTCTTCTCTTCTGACTTTCTAACTTGAGATCATTGCACATTTCATGATAATACTTTGTCTTCTTGAACTGCCCTTGATGTTTTCTCTTGAGCTCTTTTACTTCATTTCTTCTAGTCACTTTAGCTTCTCTATGGTCAAAAGAGCAAATTTCAGAGTCCCTTCTGACATCCATCTGGTCTTTCCTTTCTAACGACTTTTACTTTCTTCCTATATGATGTCCTTGATGTCATCCTACAACTCTTCAGGTCTTTGGTCATTAGAGTCTAGTGCATCAAATCTGTTCTTCAGATGATCTCCAAATTCAGGTGGGATATGTTCAAAGTCATATTTTGGCTCGCGTGAACTCGTTTTAATTTTCTTTAGCTTCAGTCTGAATTTGCATATGAGCAATTGATGGTCTGTACCACAATTGCCCCTGGCCTTGTTTTGGCTGATGATATGGAGCTTTTCTACCATCTCTTTCCACAGATATAGTCGATTTGATTTCTGTGTATACCATCTGGTGAGGTCTAGGTGTATAGATATCTTTTTTTTTTTAAGTATTTGCAATAAAGAAGTCATTAGTCTTGCAAACTTTTTTATCATGTGATCTCCAACATTGTTTCTATCACCAAGGCCATATTTTCCAAAGACTGATCCTTCCTCTTTGCTTCCAACCTTTGTATTCCAATCCCCAATACTTACCAATACAACTTAATTGCATGTTCGATCAACTGTAGACTGAAGAAGTTGGTAGAATTCTTCAGTTTCATCATCACTGGCTTTGGTGGTTGATGTGTACATTTTAATAACAATGGTATTAATTGGTCTTTCTTATAGACACATGGATGTTATCCTATCAAAGACAGTGTTCTATCTCAAGATCTTGAAATGCTCTTTTTGATGATGAATGTGATGCCATTCCTCATAAATCTGCCGTTCCCAGTATAGTAAAGCATATGCTTGTCAGCTTCAAAGCAGCTAATTGCAGTCTTAGGGTATTGACCTTTATGCATTGCATTTCATTTTTTATAATTTCCAATTTTCCTTGATTCATACTTCATACATTATATATTCCTATTGTTAATGAATGTTTGTTGAGGTTTCTTCTCATTTTGAGTTGTGCCCCATCAGCCAATGAAGATCCTGAAAGTTTTCCTTCATTTACTTCGTGTCATCATGGTCAACTCTACTTTGAGGAGGCAGGTCTTCCCCAGTTGTATTTGGAGTGCCTTCCACCCTGAGGGGCTCATCTTCTGTATCTGACAATAATCTGGTGCTCTTCACATTTTCATCTTCAGGCCCCAGATCTGACAGTGTTCTGCTGCCGGTCATAAGGCTTTCAGTGGCTCAACGTTCAGAGGTAGTCTGTCTTTCTTCCTAGTCTGTCTTAGTCTAGAAGCTCCACTGAAACCTACTTCCCATGGGGGAGCCTGCTGGTATTTAAAATACAGGTAACTTAGATTTTCAGCATCACAGCAAACGCAAGCCACCACAGTACGACAAACTGACAGACGAGTGGTGGTGCAAATAGTTAACACAATTAGCTGCTAATCAAAAGAATAGATGTTGGAGTCCACCGGGAGACCCTTCAGAAGGAAGACCTGGGGGAGCTCCCTCCATTGAAAATCCTGTGGAGCGTAGTTCTTCCCTGATACAGGGAGGGTCATCTTGTCGTGAGTCAGAACTGCCACCTGTCCAGCAGAGGACTGTCGTCCATGGGAGAGGGAGAGGAGTCCAGATAAGGAAGGAAGGGTCGGGGGTTGCCCTAGGGCTGGGAAGAAACCTGGGGGGCAGCTCTGGGGATCCTATCCCTCTTCCCCTTTCCTTTGCTCAGCCTTCCCTCTCCCATTCAGCCATTGCCTCAGGGACCAGTCCCAACTCCTCACTGGGCCATAGTCAGGTACAGAGATGGTGGGGCTAGCGGTATTCCTGGAGTCCCAATGCTCCCAGCCGGGCCCCCACCCTGGCTCAACAAGAAGCAATCCTGGCTTCTTGTGAGTTCTTTTTAAATAAAGGTTTCCCACCTCTTGACAACCCCTGACTGAGCTGGACCCCCACCCTCAAGTTCCTTCTCTTGGCCTGCTGAGTCTCATGCCCTCCAACCCCTCTCCCATAGGAGCAAATCACAGTCTGAGATGAGTCTGGAGGGCTTCTCTGAGGGTCGGCTACTGTCCCCCGTGGCCGCAGCCCGCCAGGACCCAGTGGAGTTGCTGCTCCTGTCCACCCAGGAGCGGTTGGCGGCAGAGCTGCAGGCCCGACGGGCACCGCTGGCCACCATGGAGAGCCTGTCTGACACCGAGTCCTTGTACAGCTTCGACTCACGCCGCTCGTCCGGCTTCCGTAGCATCCGTGGCTCGCCCAGCCTGCACGCCGTCCTGGAGCGGGATGAAGGCCACCTCTTCTACATCGACCCCGCCATCCCCGAGGAGAACCCGTCCCTGAGCTCACGCACCGAGCTGCTGGCCGCCGACAGCCTGTCCAAGCACTCGCAGGACACCCAGCCCCTGGAGGCAGCCCTGGGCAGTGGGGGCGCCTCACCTGAGCGGCCCCCCAGTGCTGCAGCAGCCGCCCCCAGCCAGCAAGAGGAGGGGGGTGGCAGGGTCACCCCCCAAGGGGAGCTGGCCCTGCATAATGGGCGCCTGGGAGACTCACCCAGCCCACAAGTGCTGGAGTTTGCGGAGTTCATCGACAGCCTCTTCAACCTGGACAGCAAGAGCAGTTCCTTCCAGGACCTGTACTGCGTGGTGGTGCCCGAGAGCCCCACCAGCGACTATGCCGAGGGTCCCAAGTCCCCCAGCCAGCAGGAGATCCTGCTCCGAGCCCAGTTCGAGCCCAATCTGGTGCCCAAGCCCCCTCGGCTCTTCGCCGGCTCAGCCGACCCTTCCTCAGGCATCTCGCTGTCTCCCTCCTTCCCCCTCAGCTCCTCCGGTGAACTCATGGACTTGACACCCACGGGCCTCAGCAGCCAGGAGTGCCTGGCGGTCGACACGATCCGGACTTCCACTCCCACTGGGCCTGGGGCCAGTCCCGCCAAGCAGGAGGACCTGGTCATCTCAGCCCGCTAGCTCCCAGGAGTGGCTGCCAGCCGAGACCCCAGACAGAACAGGTGGCTGCGTGGCCCCTGGCTGGGCATCTTTGAGGAGAGACCCCTCAGGGTCACTTGTCCCCCCAGGCACGGGGCATTGCTGCTGAGCTGGGGGCCAGCATCCCTACCTCAGCTTAGGACCCCTGAGTCCCTCGGATGGGGGTGACGGGGAAGGGGACAGAGGGGAGGAACCTGGCACCAACCTGCCAGGAAAGGCAGGGCCTCACCCAGCTCTCTCAGGCTGACTGCCCCCCACGGGGGCATTGGGGCACTCACATTCTGGGACAGGCAGGGGGCAGGCTGGTGCCCGGTCGTCGTCACTGCCCTCTCAGGGCCAAGAAGGGAGGAGAGCAGTCCCTCCCCCCACACTCATCCATGGCCCAGGCTGCCATCTGCCCTGGCCATCCCCCAGATCTAGAACCTGCCGTCCAGCCCCCCGGGGTGACCCCTCCAAGGACACCCACAGTGCTGTATATGTTTACAGGAACTGCTGGGCGTGGCTCAGGACATGCCCCCCCCCACTAGGAATCATGTATTCAGCAAACCCCTCTGCATAGGGCAGGGCCACCCTATGGGGCCTAAGACTGGCCCTTGTGACGAGGAGGGTGGGTTGGGAACCACCCCTTCTCTGTGGGTGCCCCTCTTTGGATGGGTCCTCGGTACCCAGCCTACCTGCTGCTTCCTGGCTCTCCTTTTGCCCCAAGGAGCCTGGGCACTGGAAGGGTGGAGGGTACTGATCTGCCTACCCCTGGCTACATAGCCCCTTTTTACCTAAACCCCATGCCTGGACTGCCCCTTCACTCCACCACTCCCCACCCCCACAGTCTCGTCTCCACAGCCCTCACCTAAGGGGTTCCTGCCCTGACGGGTTTCCAGGGAGAACCCAGCTTGGGGGGTGGGGAGAGTATCTACGCGTGGGGGGGGGCGTATGTGTGCATGTGTGCACCATCCCACCATCCCTGCCTAAGGGGTCTGGGACGTCCCCTCCCCTCCCGCCAGAGCCATGATGGGGGCCAGGGGGGGGGCGGGGCGGGGCACAGCTCAATCTCAGTGCCCCTGTGTGCCTGCTGCTCTAACATTCGGCCTGTGTGCCCAGGCATGGCGCACCTGCTGCGCAGACTTTTCCTCTGAGGTACGACCCCACGCTGGCCCCGCCTCCTTAGCCAAGCTCCCCTCCTCCATGCACCCCCTCCAGGCAGCTGGGAACTGCCCGCAGGGCTGCCCTAGGGCCCACCAGACAGATGGGAACTGGGAGCTGGGCCTCCACTCACTCCTCATCAGTCCCCAGGGACACCCTGTTCCTGCTGATGGCTCTGCTACTGGGACCACCTCAGCCCAGCCCATGAGTAAGATGAAATCAGTGACTTGTAGAGTTTAAGAAACCAGATGCAACCTTAAATCCCAATCAAGTTCCACAATCACCCGGCCAGCAGCAGGGAGAGACGGGGACTGGCCTTTTAATTTGTCCTCTACCAGGGCAGTTCCTGAGGCCTCTCAGGGGGGTGTGGAGACCACCCATACCCAGGACTGAGCCATCAGGGACAGACCCCACCCCCACCCCAAGGCTGCAGCCACAAAGCGTTACAGGCTTGGGGCTGGGACAGGCTCAGCCTCAGCCCTGGATGCCCCAGGGCGGTCTACCCCAGGACCCCCTGCCCCCTCCACACCCACTGGTCCTTGCAGGATGGCCTGCTGCTCCTCTTCCCTGCCACACTTGGGGGGTCTGAGCCACCCCCCAACCCAACTCGACTCAGACCGACCCCCACTGCATCCCCCAGGCCCGCAGCACAAGCGTGCCCAGCTGCGCGCCGGCCAGTCCCCCAGGGCCTGGACATCCTCCATATGCAATCGGGAGAGAAACGGCCGGGCCCAGACCCACACGCTCTCAACGTGCCATTCTCCCGTGACTTTTTTGTACTTAATGTATGAAAGATCCAAACTAATATTGCTGTAAAAAGAAGAGACAAAGTAATATAGCTTATTCTATAAATCTCTCTGTATATAGGGGTTTCTGTATATTGTATATAAACTGGATGTAGAAGCACGTTGGTGGCCTTGAGTGATCTCTCTTCCCAGCAGGTAGGGAGAGTGGCTGTGGGGAGAGAGGTGCTGCCAAGATTGGGGACAGGGGCGAAGATCATTGGGCCCAGAAAGGTGTAGGGGAAGCTGGGACCCCCTGGACAAGACTGCCGACCCCAGAGACACGAGGTATTTAGGTTTGGAGTGGTTTAGCGACAGACCAGTCTAAGACTGAACACTGGATTAGAATTCCATTCTCAGTTTACCTGCCCACGACTCACCTGAGTCTTTGGGTCAGTGCGTCTGGGTGGGTGTAAAAGGCTGCATTTCTAACCAATTCTGTGTCACAGCAAGAGACCCGAAGACCCCCAAACCCTCATGTGTATGAGGGCAGCCACTTGTTGATCCTGGGAGGTGGACCAGGGGTTTGTGTTATAATTTTGTCATTGAGTCAGTGCTGACCCACAGCAACCCTGTATAGGGTTTCTGAGTAGTGGCTGGTGAGCTTGAACCACCGACCTTGCGGTTCAAACCGACCATAGTCCAGTGCATTAATCCACAGCGCCACACGAAGACTCCATTCTAACATTATGTCCTTGAAACACAGGGCCTGTTTGTTCCTTTTTCCTCCATAAGGAATCCGAGGTTCAGAGAGGGTTAGGACCTGGCAGGGCTGCACTTCACCCATCCCAGGCTGGCCTGGCAGTAGAGAGCCTTGGTGGCAAATGGCAAAAGCTCTCCACTGCTAACATAAAGGTTGGACCCACCAGCTGTTCCTTTGGAGAAAGAGGTGGCAGTCTGCTTCCAAGATGTCAGCCTTGGAAACCCTATGGGGCAGTTAGCTCTACTCTGTCCTGTCGGGTTAGAATGAGTCAGAATCAATTTTGTTGTTGTAAAGTGCCGTCAAGTCGGTTCCAACCCATAGCGACCCTGTATAGGGTTTCTGAGGCGCAGCTGGTGAGCTTGAACCGCCAACCTTGCAGTTCAAACGGCTTTGCACTCTGGCGCATTAACCCACAGCGCCACACCAGGACTCCCAGAATCAACTAGACCACAATAGATTTGGTTTTTAGGTTTTAGGTTTGGTTTGTAGTCTGATGTGCCCCACCCCCACCCCATGCTGAAGGCTAGCCTGGCATGGGATCCAACTAAAAGTTCTCAGCGGGAGAGCACTGAAATGTTAGCATGAGCATCCCTAAGTGGCACTGCGTCCCTGGGACCCTATCCCAGCTTGGTTCCTGCAGGGTGCCTGCAGGGTTAGCAGGTGGCTGCATCTCCTGCCACCAAACAGCAGGTGGCACTGTTCTTCCAGCCAGCCCCATTGTGACCCAGGCCCTGACCCAGCTATTGATGGCCTGCCCTTCCCCACACTGTCCTCCCTGGAGTGCACCCTCTTCCTAGCCAGCATGACCCAGTGTGATGAGGGGCTGGGGGAGGGCTATATAACCGTGTTCTTAGGCTCAGAGCCTGCCTTCCCCCACAGCCTCTGAGCAGAAGCAGAAACTGAATCAGAGAAGGGCAAAGACCCACTCAAGGTCACCGGGGATGTGGGGACAAATCTGGGCTTGAGTCCAAGCCTCTGCCTCACAGTCTAGGATCGGACCTCCACCCTCACCTGGTGGGTTTTGAGGGTTCTTCCCACCTAACCAGAGAGGTTGAGTGACTTGGAGAAGGCCACACAGCACTAGTGAGAAGCAATATTGGGAGAGTGGAGCAGCCTTGTGTCTCCAACTCCCACTCAGAGCCCTCCTGCCTCAGCTGTCCTTGGGGTCTACCCAACAGGGACCCCCTGACAGGAAATGGTCCCTCAGCCCTGATCCCCACAGACTCAGGCCCCACACTCACCTCCCTGTGAACTTTCTCTCTCTTGCTCTGAGAAATGGGGTTGTCTGATGCTGGGGCTGGGCGGGCATGTGGGAGGAGGCCAGGATATTCAGGTCTGGAAGCTGTGGACAGAGCTCCACCCTCTCCTGGGCTGTCCTCCCTGCCTGTTACTTATTAACCCCCAAATCTCTGGATACATTCGTCCAGCCACCTCCTCCTGGCCCTTCTGGCCCTCAAGGGCCAACAATGGGTGCTGAGACCTGGTCCAGATTGTAGAAAACACCTGGCCCATCATGGTGTCTGGGTGGCCCACACAGTTTGCACTCCACAACTAACCTAAGACTGGTGGAAGAAGGGCAGGGGTTTGAGTCCATACAGGTTGCTCTGTAACACATGGGGCCACAGGAGCTGAAATGTGGCAACGGATGGATTTCGTGTTGTTCGTTAACCCCGTGCTTTACCTATATTGTGAGCCAGAAATAACTGTCTGTGTTTTACAGAGACCGGGCCTTTGGGCTGAAACTGAAGTGGCTTTGGGTAGGGCGGGGCCCACACAGGGACTCATCTCTATGGATGAAACCTCTCAGGATCCAACCTCTGCTCCTACTATCGTCGCAAAAATACATACAACTCAACATTTGCTGGGGCTACATTGTTAAGTCTCTGGGTAACCTTGAACTTGGAGGGAATGTGGTGGCAGCTTTCCTGTGGTTCAGGGACCACCATCTCCTCGGACTCCACTAGTTCACAGAACAAAGTCAGATACCCCTGAGGTTTTTCATCTCTGGGAGATCAGGGGGCTGCCTGAAACGTCTCAGACTCCATGTACCGACCCCCCCACCCCCTGCCAGTTCCCAACTCCAACTCTGAGCAGGGACATTGGATTACTGGGGCTGTTGACGGTGGCTTACACTTCCAGGACCCTGAGAGTTCCATCCATGGAGATGAAACCCCACCTGGGCTCCCCACAGAGTAGAATTGCTCCTGCCCACAAGGTGAAACTTGCCCAGAATAGAAGTGCCCCAAAGGGTAGTACTTTCCCAGTTCTAGCCTGTGTGACAGTTCTAGTCTGAGGCAGTTCTACCCTGTGAGCAGACTATGCTATTTGGAATAGCTGTGGAACATTCAGTGCCAGAATACTGAATATTGATACATGATTAATAGCACCAAAATGTTGTCAGACATGGTGCCAAAAGATGAACCCCTCAGGTTAGAAGGCACTTGAAAATATAACTGGGGGAGAGCTGCGTTCTCAAAGTAGAGTTGACCATGATGACGCGAACGGAGCAAAGCTTTGGGGACCTTCATTTGCTGATGGGGCACAACTCAAAATGTGGAGAAACAGCTGCAAATATCCATTAATAATTGGAAAATGGAATGTACAAAGTATGAATCTAGGCAAGTTGGAAATTGTCAAAAATGAAATGGAATATATAAACATCCATATCCTAGGCATTAGTGAGCGAAAATGGACTGGTATTGGCCAGTTTGAATCTGACAATCACATGGTTTACTATGCTGGAAATGACAAATTGAAGTCATCATCAAAAGAACATTTCAAGATCTACCTTGAAGTATAATGCTGTCTGTGATAGGATAATATCCATACACTTACAAGTTGTTATTGTTGTTGTTAAATACTGTCGAGTCAGTTCTGAACCATAGTGACATTGTATAGAATTCCTGAGGAGCAGCTGGTAAGCTTGAACCACTGACCTTGTGGTTCAAATCAGCTTTGCAGTCCAGCGCCATACTCACAGCACCACACCTAGAAGGAAGACCAGTTAGTACCATTATTATTCAAATTTATGCATCACTAAAGTGAGTGAGGAGTTCTGGTGTGGCGCTGTGGGTTAATACACCAGACTGCAAAGTTGTTTGAACTGCAAGGTCGGTGGTTCAAGCTCACTAGCTGCTCCTTGGAAACCCTATACAGGGTCGCTATGGGTCGGAATCGACTCGACGGCACTACACAACAACAATGTGAGTGACGATGAAATTGAAAAATTCTACCAACTTCTTCAGTCTCAAATTGATCAAATAGGCCATCAGGATATATTGATAATTACTGGTGATTGGAATGCAAAGGTTGGAAACAAAGAGGAAAGATCAGTAGTTGGAAAACATGGCCTTGGTGATAAAAATGATGCTGGAGATCACATGACAGAGATTTTCAAGACCAATAACTTCTTCATTGCAAATACCTATTTTAAACTACATAAAAAATAACTATACACATGGAGTTTACCAAGTGGAATATACAGGAATCAAACTGACTACATCTGTGGAAAGAGATAGTGGGAAAGCTCCATATCATCAGCCAAAACAAGGCCAGGGGCCGACTGTGGAACAGACCATCAATTGATCATATACAAGCTCAGGCTGAAGCTGAAGTAAATTAAAACAAGTCCATGAGAGCCAAAATATGACCTTGAACATATCCCACCTAAATTTAGAGATCGCCTCAAGAAAACAGATTTGATGCATTAGACCGAAAACCAGAAGAGTTGTGGAATGACATCAAGAACATTATAAAGGAAGAAAGAATATAGTAATTAAGAAGACAAGAAAGAAGAAAAAGACCAAAATGGATTTCAGAAGAGACTCTTGAAACTTGTTCTCCAGTGTAGAGATGCTAACGCAAATGGAAGAAATGAGGAGGTAAAAGAGCTGAACAGAAAATTTCAAAAGGCAGTTCGAGAAGACAAAGTAAAATATTATAATGAAATGTGCAAACACCTTAAGTTATAAAACCAAAAGGGAAGAACACACTCAGCATTTCTCAAGCTGAAAGAAACGAGGAAAAATTTCAAGCCTCAATTGCAATCCTGAAGGATTGATTCTTTGGAAAAATATTGAATGATGCAGAAAGCATCAAAAGAAGATGGAAGAAATACAGAGAAAAACCAAAAAGAAATGGTCGATATTCAATCATTTCAAGAGTTAGCATGTATGATCAAGAACCAATGATACTGAAGAAAGAAGTCCAAGGTACACTGAAGTCATTAGCAAAGAACAAGGTTGTGGGAATTGATGTAATAAAACCGGAAATCTTTCAACAAACTGATATAGCGCTGAAGTACTCACTCATCTATGCCAAGAAATTTGGAAGACAATTACCTGGCCAACCAATTGGAAGAGATCGATATTTGTGCCTATCCCAAAGAGAGGTGACCCAATGGAATGTGGAAATTGTCAGGCAATATCACAAAGGAGCTCTGGTAGTGTTGTTGTTGTTGTTGTTGTTGTCAGATGCCATCGAGTCGGAACCGACTCATAGCGACCCCATGCACAGCAGAACAAAACAATGTCCGATCCTGGGCCAACCTCACCACCGCTGCCACACTTGAGTCCATAAATGATGCCACCTGGCCAATCCATCTCATTAGGGGTCTTCCTCTTTTTCTCTGACCCTCCACCTTACCCAGCATGACATCCTTCTCCAGCGACTGTTTCCTCCAGACAATATGTCCAAAGTATGAGAGACAAAGCTTAGCCATCCTGGCCTCCAAGGAGCACTCTGGCTGCACTTCTTCCAAAACAGATCTATTGGTTCTTTTGGCAGTCCATGGCACTTTCAGTATTCTCCTCCAACACCACAACTCAAAGGCATCAATTCTTCTACGATCCTCCTTATTCACTGTCCAGCTTTCACATCCATATGAGGCTATTGAAAACACAATGGCCTGGGTCAGGCGCACCTTAGTCCTCAAGCTGACATCTCTGCTTTTCAATACTTTAAAAAGTTCCTGTGCAGCAGATTTTCCCAATGCAATACGTCTGGTAGTGTAGTGGTTACGAATCGGGCTGTGAGCCGCAAGGTCAGCAGTTCAAAACTACCAGCGGTTCCGTGGGAGAAAAATGAGGTTTTCGGCTCCCGTAAACATTTACAGCCTCGGAAACCCTGTGTAGGGTCGTTATGAGTTGGAACCGACTCCACAGCACATAACAACAACAACAACAAATCACATGCAAGTAAAATTTCGCTAAAGATCATTCAAAAACGGCTGCAGCAGTCCATTGACAGGAAAGTGCCAGAGGTTCAAGCCAGATTCCGATAAGGACCTGGAAAGAGGGATATCATTGCTGACGTCATATGGATCTTGGCTGAAAGCAAAGAACACTAGAAAGATATTTACTTGTGCTTTATTGGCTATACAAAGACTTTCAACTGTGTGGATCATGACAAGTTATGGAAAACACTGAGGATGAGTACTCCAGTACACTTAATTGTGCTTATGAGGAACATGTACATAGACGAAGAAGCGTCATTTCTATCACTAAAGCCATATTTTCCAACCACTGATCCTTCCTCTTTGTTTCTAACCTTTGTATTCCCATCAGCAGCAATGATCAATACATCTTAGAAACCAGGATGGCCAGAGTTCATCTCTCGTACTTTGGACTTATTATCAGGGGGACCAGTCCTAGAGAAGGACATCATGCTTGGTAAAGTAGAGGGTCAGTGTAAAGGAGGAAGACCCCTCAATGAGATGGATTGGCACATTAGCAGCAACAATTGTGAGGATGGCCCAGGACCCTGTTTGTTGGATACAGAGTCACTGTGGGTTGTATGGAGTCCTGGTGTGGCGCTGTGGGCTAATGCATCAGGTTGCAAAGTCGTTGGAACTGCAAGGTCGGTGGTTCAAGCTCACCAAGCTGCTCCTTGGAAACCCTCTACAGGGTCGCCATGGGTTAGAATCGACTCAATGGCACTTAACAACAACAACAATAGGTCGTATGGTGTGACTTGTCAGTATACAACAACAACACATCATGGTCAGTTCTACTGTGGGGCAGTTCTTCCATGTGGACAGTTTTACTCTGGGGTAGTCCTACACTGGGGCAGTCTACTCTAGGGCAGTTTCACCTTGTGGACAGTTCTACCCTATGGACAGTTCAAATCTGGGGCAGTTCTACCCTGGGGCAGTTCTACTCTAGGGTTCTTGTTGTTAAGTGCTGTCGAGTTGGTTCAACCCTCTATAGGGTTTCCAAGGAGCAGCTGGTGAGCTTGAACCACCAACCTGTGGCTCAAACGGACTTTGCAGTCCAGCGCATTAACTCACAACACCACACTAAGACTCCTTGGTAAACAATTGTTAAATGCCATTAAGTCGGTTCCTACCCTGTGGAGGGATTCCGGGAAGTGGCTGGTGAGTTTGAACCGCGGACAATGTGGTTCAAACGACCTTGTAATCCAACATATTAACCCACAGTGTCACACCAGGACTCAGTTCGACGTATAATGTCGTTACGAGTCAGAATCCACCAAACCGCAATGGGTTTGGTTCTCATTGTTTCCTTTTTTTGAGGGGTGGAAATCCTTAGCGTGCTCACTTGTTGTTGTTGTTATGTGCCTTGGAGTCGGTTCTGACTCATAGCGACCCTGTACAGGGTTTCCGAGGCTGTAAATCTTTACAGGAGCAGAAAGTCTCATCTTTCTCCCACGGAACAGCTGGTAGTTTCCAACTGCTGACCGTGAAAACTCACTGAAAAGTTGGTGGTTTGAGTACTGAGAGGCGCTTCAAAAGAAAGTCCTGGCGTTCTACTTCTGAAAAGTCAATCAGTAAAGACTTTATGGTATCACCTCAGCCAATGAAGACTTTATGGTATCACCTCAACCAATGAAGACTTTATGGTATCACCTCAACAGCAACTGGTTGGTTTGTTGATCGATTGGATTAGAACCCACCCGAATCCAGTCTGACCTTAACTTGGTCACATCTACAAAGACCCTTTTTCCCCAACACTATCACATGTACAGGTGCCCAGGGTTAGGACTTGAACATATCTTTTGGGGAGACACAGACAGCTCCACCCACTCAAGGCACCATGGTGAGAAATGGAGGAAAGAGCTGGGAGGTGGGTGGAGGATTCTAAAGAAACTTGTTTCCCAGCTGGTCCTGGGCAACTCTGAAATGAATTTTGAAAAACCACCCAACGTGGGCGTAGGCGTAGGCGGGTGTCCACTCTGTCCACAGGCAGGCCTGGCCTGCTGGGGGAGGGGGCAGAGCAGAGAATAACAATTGTCTTAGGGGAGTCTGCAAGGGGAGAAAAACCTCTGGGGTGTTGCAGCCGGGAAAGAATAGGCGTCTCAGTGTGGCCCCTCTCCCCCCCTGCTCAGCCTGGCCCAAGGGGGGAGCTCACACAGCACAGCTGGGGTCTCCAGCAAAACCCATTCTCTACATCTAGGAGCAGCAGCTCTCGGGAAAACGGCCCCCAGAGGAACAAAACCTCATTGTGAGGTGGCCGCAGGCCTGGGCGCCCCCTCCCCCAGCCCCAGAACTGTCGTGGCATTGACCCTCCTCAGCAGGCCACCGTGGGCCTGCTGACCGGGTCACATCTGGGGCTGGGGTGCCGCCACCCCTCCCCCATGGCTGGCAGTTGTTAGAAGGGTGCTGGAGATGGGAGCAGTCAGCAAGCCTCTGGGGGTCCAATTTCACTGCCCATCCCCTTTGGGCAGCCTTCCTCTCAGAGCTATTGCCCCAGACAGGGAAGCTGGGATGGAAAGTGTGGATTTAAGCGTCAGTCACAACTCTTATTCTGAACACTGCTTTAACTCTAATGGAATCTTTAGATCTGTGCTCTTTTAGATGGTTGTTGTTGTTTAGTGACGTCGAGTCGGTTCTGACTCATAGCGACCCTGTATAGGGTTTCCAAGGAGTAGCTGGTAAGCTTGAACCGCCGACCTTGCGGTTCAAACGACCTTGCATTAACCCGCAGTGCCACACCAGGACTCTGTCTTATGCAGTAGTTATTTAAATATAAAACTTAAACTTATTAAAATAAGCACTGGACACAAAGTCGTTTGAATTGCAAGGTTGGCCATTCAAACTCACCAGCACCTCCTCAAAAACAGGGTAGCTAGGAGCTCTGGTAGCGTAGTGGTTACGAATCGGGCTGCGAACCTTAAGGTCAGCGGTTCGAAACTACCAGCTGCTCCGCGGGAGAAAGATGAGGCTTTCTACTCCCGTAAAGATTTACACCCTCGGAAACCCTATACAGGGTCGCTATGGGTCGGAACCGACTCGATGGCACATAACAACAACAACATGAGTCAGAACCGACTCAACAGCACTTAACACCAACAAACGTCCCTGGAGACGTCATGCTAGGTAAAGCGAAGGGTCAGCGAAAAAGAGGAAAGCCTACACACTGCCAGTACCAATGGGCTCAAGTTTGACCGGGCAGTGGTTTCATTCTGTTGTTCATAAGGTCGCGATGACTCGGAACTGACTCAAGAGCACGAACAACAACAGAAATGGAAAAATCAGTTCCTAAGCTCTGGTAGCGTAGTGGTTACGAATCAGGCTGCTAACCTTAAGTTCGGCAGTTCAAAACTACCAGCGGTTCCATGGGAGAAAGAGGAGGCGTTCTGCTCCTGTAAAGATTTACAGCCTCAGAAACCCTATGCAGGGTCACTATGAGTCGGAACCGACTCCACGGTACTTAACAACAACAAATCTCAAAAACCGCATTTCAAGGGTTCAATAGCCACAGTTGTGAAGATGGCGCAGTGTTTAATTCTGTTCGTGTCTGGCTTGACGTCTTAATCTGTCAGCTTAGACTAGACCCCGCCACCCCTTGTCTGGACCTCAGTTTTGGCATCTGTGAAACAGGTAGAGCAGAGTGGGGTAGGTTTATCCAGCTCTGCTATATCTGAGAGTCCCCAAAGGCTTCAAGTTGAGGGACTGCATCGCTGGTTCGGAGACGGATTGGCACAGTGGCAGCAGCAATGGGCTCAAGTATAACAACAATTGTGAGGATGGCACAGGACTGGGCATTGTTTCATTTTGTTGTGCATAGGGTTACGAATCGGGCTGTGAACAGCAAGGTCAGCAGTTCGAAACTACCAGCCGTTCTGCGGGAGAAAGATGAGGCTTTCTGCTCCCATAAAGATTTACAGCCTCAGAAACCCTGTACAGAGTCGCTGTGAGTCGGAACCGACTCCACGGTATACAACAACAGGGTCACTATGGATCAGTACCGACTCAACGGCACCTAACAACAAGAGCAAGAGCCACCGTTGGCTTGTTGTTGTTGTTGTTAAGTGCCGTTGAGTTGGTTCCGACCCATAGCGACCCTGTACAGGGTTTCCGAGGGTGTAAATCCTTATGGGAGTAGAAAGCCTCATCTTTCTCCCGCGGAACAGCTGGTAGTTTCGAACCGCTGACCTTAAGGTTCGCAGCCCTATTCGTAACCACTACCAAATCAGACAACACAGAACACTTGGATCATCCCAGAACATTCTACAACAGAGCACTTCCTCAGACAATAGCTTAGTGTCAAAGAGCTTCGTTTTCCTCATTTATAAAATACAAATAATCTTGGCTGAGTAGCTGTGTGGACTAATGAGATAAGGCAGGTAAAGGGCTTAGTGAAGACATGGAACACAAGAAAGTAAATGCATTAAATGCAGGTGTTACTATTGCTGAGATAGGGCAGGTTACCCAGGAATTGGGGGTGTCTCTGAGGAGTCCTGGTGTGGCGCGAAGGGACAAAGCAATGGACTGCAAGATCGGCTTGAACCACAAGGTCGGCAGTTCAAACTCACCAGCCATTCCTCAGAAACCCTATGTTGTTGTTAAGTGACCTCGAGTTGCTCCTGACTCATAGTCACACTGTATAGTTTCCAAGGAGGGGCTGTTGAGTTTGAACTGCAGACCTTGTGGTTCAAACCGACCTTGTGGTCCAGTGTTTTTGAAACCCTGTACAAGGTACTTAACAGCAACAAGGTAAGTTTAGGTCTGAAATCTAAGTTCAGAATCCTGCCTTCCGTTTTTGGGCAACAGGCAAGGACCCCAGCCTCAGCCAATGCCACCTAGCCCAGTCTGCCCAAACACTCGCCTCTCACCGACCCGGTGACCCGCCGGGCCCCCAACCCGAGCCAAGCGCCCCCTGGAGGAGACGCATGTGTCTTGCCCGCGGCAGGGCTGCGGCGCGGGTGGACCGGCAGGGGGCGCGCGGCGCGGCGGGCGGGGCGCATGGGGCGGGTAGGGGCCGGGCCAGGACCGCACGGGGGGCGAGCGCAGCGGCAGGCCGGGCGGGACCGCAGCTGGAGCGGAGCTGGGACTGTCGCGCGGGCAGCGCCGGCGGTGCCGCGCCCCCGGGCCGGGCTGTAGCGGGGCCGGGCGGAGTGCGCACCGGGCAGGCCGGACATGGAGGTGGTGGACGAGACCGAGGCGCTGCAGCGCTTCTTCGAAGGTGAGGGACCGCGGGCCGGCGGGAGCGGCGACCCCTTCGCATTGAGAGTTCCCAGCGGATCTCTCCGGGGGCTGGGACTCTCAATGTGCTTCCAGAACACGTTTTCTAGACTGGGGCCCGCCTCCAGCCTGGAATCCAGGTTACTACTACGCACCTCAACTGAAGTTGGGCCCCCCTACCTGCCTTCCAACGCACAGTTTCCTTGGGGCTGTATCTCTTCGCCAGGCTGGGACCTCCTTCACGTCGTCTCCCAGGATCCGTAGCCCGCCCTAGATTCTGAGGCCGCCCAACCGCAGTGCACTTCCTGAATTTGGGGACCCCCTACTGAGCTCCTTGGAGCTAGAACCCTTTTGGCGTCTCAGAATTGTCTTTCTAGAATCGTCTGTACTTTTCGAGACCGGCACCCAACCCTCCCCCCCCCCCAACTATACCTCTCAGAGCGTGCCCCCGCCCCCCAGTAACCTGGACCATGCCTAGAGATGGAGACCCCCGCGTGCCTTTCAGGATGTCACTCTTGTTGGCAGGCCCTCCTCCTAGGAGTTGGTACCACTCCATTATGCTGCCCAGGGACTGGGACCCCTTCAGAACAGCAATGTTGCAACCCCAAGGCTAAAATTCCCCCTTAAGCAGCTCCTCCCTCCGCACTTGAGCCTGGGACCCCTCCCTAGCATGTCTCCCTAGGCTGGTTCACCATCCTCTGGTCCAGCATGTTTCTTGAAGCTGGTACCTCGACACCAGCCGTCTCCTTCCTCAGAGACCCTCCCAGCGCTATGAATTACACCCCAGGGTCCTAGGAAGCTCCTCCGGGCTGTGTCCCCTTGCACCTGTCCCTGGATCTCCTTTGACTCTGCCCCCAGGAATGACTTCATCCTCCCACCTTGATGCTGGTAGGACCCTCCCAGGGTGGGGGCCCCCAACAACACAGCCCACAACAACGCCTTCCTTATCTCTGTTCCTAGAGCATCTGTCTTCTTTTCTCTCCCATGCAGTGGTTTGAGGGGCTGACCACAGCTTTCCAACTCTCCTTCCTGCTTCCCGAGTAGCCCCTACCCCCCTTCCAAGACTTCACTTGGTCCTTGATTGTTGGATTCCAGAGGGGTGGGATGGGGGGGGGGCGCACACGGAGGTGTCGGGCTGACATCTCTGCTCCCTCCGCTTTACAGACCCTTGTTGAAACACTGAAATATCTAGTCCGAACCTCTGGTCCTTTTTGGGCCCCTCCTCACCAACTTGAGAAGCCCAGCCCCCCCTTTTCCCAGCATCCCAGTCCCT
>NW_006408828.1:1639152-1685416 GCF_000296735.1 Chrysochloris asiatica
AATATCTAGTCCGAACCTCTGGTCCTTTTTGGGCCCCTCCTCACCAACTTGAGAAGCCCAGCCCCCCCTTTTCCCAGCATCCCAGTCCCTAAGGCAACTTGTGGCTTAGCACTTCACAAACTTCCCTTCACACTCTGGACTGCCTGGGGGTCTCTGGGGGTGGTCCTGGGAACATACTGCTCTGGGGCTGTCCAGGTCAGGAGTCAGAGCCCAGGGGGGAAGCCGAGTCCCCAGACACCTTCAGAATCCCAGGGGGAAGTGAGCGAGTAAAACTTTTCTCTACCTCAGTTTCTTTGTGGTGACTTAAGGCAGAAACCTCTGTCCACTCTGGCTAACTAAGCAAGCCTCAGGCCTTCACCATCTCAGGATCCTAGATACTCCGGCCCACCCAGGTCCCAAAAAACCAGACTTGGGTGAGTTGAGATGGTTGATCCAGAAGCAGCAGAGTAATGTGAGGGGACTGGACAGCCCCCTGCATCCATTCTAGGAATCCTTGTTTTCCCCAGGTGCTCTTGAGCGGGCCTTGTAGAGGTTAGGGCCCCTTGGAGCAGAGAAGAGAAGGCCTCCATCCTTGTTTGGGGCACTATTTGGGGACACTCTGAGCCTGGCACCCCCAGATGACCCTTGGGCCAGCCCCCTTGCTCCTCCTAGCTGGCCTGGTCCAGGGTGGGGGGGCTGGGGCTGACGCCACAGCTCAGCCATGCGGCCTGGGAGGCTGCGCTGCTCCCTCTAGAGAGATAAGAGGAGGCTCAAGAATGTCTGTGGGGAGCAGGGGCGGGTGTGGAGCTGCCCACTTCCAGGCCCCCAGAGGCAGCACTGGGCTGGGGGCCTGCGCTGAGGGGGAAGTCTCCTGGAGCTTGGGATAAGGGGGTTGCTGAGGGCTGGGGTCTCCCAGGCAGGGAGGGGAGTGGGCGATGGTTTTTTGGGGTGTGATGTGGGTGTGAGGAGAGCTGGGAGCGGCGGCTCGAGTGTTCTCATGAATCTAAGTATGAAGGTGAGAGGAAGTAGGAGCTTTGTGGGGTGTGGATGGGCCTTGTGTTACTCCTGAGCATGTTGTTGTTGTTGTTGTTGAGTGCTATCGAGTCGATTCCGACCCATTTGTTGTTGTTGTTACGTGCTGTGGAGTCGGTTCCGACTCATAGCAACCCTGTATAGGGTTTCCGAGGCTATAAAGCTTTATGGGAGCAGAAAGCCTCATCTTTCTCCCGCAGAGCAGCTGGTAGTTTCGAACTGTTAGAGCAGCTGGTAGTTTCGAACTGTTGACCCTGATGATAGCAGCCCGATTTGTAACCACTACGCTACCAGAGCTCCTTAGCAACCCTTTATGGGGTTTCCAAGGAGTAGCTGGTGAGCTTGAACTGCTGACCTTGCAGTTCAAACGGCTTTGCAGTCTGGTGCGTTAACACACAGTGCCACGCCCTGAGCATGTAGGGGCCGCATTTCTCCTTCTTGTCCCCACCTGGCCTCAATCATTCCCTCTGGACAGTGGGTAGAGGAGATCTCTGCCTGCAGCTCTGAACAAGGGACTGGGGAAAAAGGAGGCTCTAGCCAGATAGGGTACCCCTCTGGACACAGCTGTCTACTGAAGTCCAGTCTTCTTGTGTACCCTCCAGTCAGTCCCAACTCCTAGCGACCCTGTACAGCATTTCCAAGAGCAGCTGGTGGGTTTGAGCTGCCGACCTTGTAGTTACTGTGTTTGGCAGTCCAGTGCTGACCCTACATTGTTGTTAAGTGCCATGGAGTCAATCCCAGCTGACAGTGATCCTATATAGCGGACTCCTGATGTGGTACTATAGGATCAGCACTGGACTTCAATTCACAAGGTCAACAGTTCAAACCCACCAGCCACTCAGAAATCCTGTACAGGGTCGCTAGGAGTTGGAACTGACTCGACGGCACTTAACAACAGCAATATAGGGTTTCTGAAGAACAGCTGGTGGGTTTGAACCGCCGAACTTTATAGTTAGCAGTCCAGTGCTTATACTATGGAGCCACGCCCTATAAACCCAAATAGAACTGCTCCTTAGGTTTTTCCGACCGTAAATCTTTATAGAAGCAGACAGATTCTTCTTCTTCTTCCGAGGAGTGCCAGTTGGGTTGGAACTGCTAACCGTGCCCAATGCCTAACGCATAGCACCACCAGGCATATATAAACCCTGTGTCCCGCCCAGGGATGCTGGGCCTGGAGGCTAAGAAGCTTTGGGTCTCGGATGGGAAGCTGGGACAGGACAGCCCCCTCGAGGCTGGTACAGCTGGGTCCCCGTGACTACCCAGCTAATCCCCCAGAGGGAGTCTGGCCACCCAGAGCGGCGGGCACAGCCTACAGAGAGGACCCTGGGCAGGATGCACTTGTTTCCAGCAGGTAACTAACTAATTGCTACAGGTGTGTTCCTCATCCCATTGCTGGCTCAGCCTCGGACTCGCGGAGGGACAGAACCCTGTGCCCGAGCTCTCCTTTCCCTCCTCTGCAGGGCTAGAGGGGGAGGAGAAGGTCCCCAGGGTGTTGTGTTCAGGCCTGGACTTCCAGTGCTGAGGAGGACAGTCCAGAGCATGGATGGCCAAGACGGGAGTGGTGGGCAGGGCCCATCAGCATCCAGGGCCCTGGCTCAAGGGGCACGTGACTTGAGTGATCATCTGTGCCCCGAGAAAGCCTAGACCAGGGGGGTCTGAGTTTCCAGGAGGCACTGGAAAGACCACCCAGAGGTTGGGGGAGCACTTCTCCCTATGTCTACAACCCCACAAGGGCTGGAGGTGGGAAACCTGGGTTCTAGTTTGTCCTTGATCTGCTGAGTGGCTTGGGCAGGTGACTGTCCTCTGGCCTCATTCAAGGGTGGGCAGGTGGGATGGACCAGAACAGGAGCTTGCAGCGGCGTAGTTGTTACGAATCTGGCTGCTAACTTCGAAACTACCAGCTGCTCCACGGTAGAAAGAGGAGGCGTTCTACTCCCGTAAAGATTTACAGCCTTGGAAACCCTGTACAAGGTCACTATGAGTCAGAACCAACTCCACAGCACATAACCACCACCAAGCCAGGGAGGCTGCCCCCACCCCCACCCCCACCCCCCGCCAGGCCCTAGAGCACCAGGTTCCTTGTTTGAAAACTACCCTCTCCCAACCTCCTGAGCTGTGGGATGGTTGAGGTGAGGACAAGACTGAGGCTCTGAGAGCTTCCAGAGCCGTTGCCCAGCCTCCACAACCCCAGAGCCTGTGGGACCAGGGACAGATGGGTAACCTGTGTGGGACCAGCGCCATCTAGAGGGCAGGAGGAGGCCCCAGGGGAGACCACAACTTGTGGGAGACATGCCCACCTAGAGGGGGGAGGCTGGGCCCCAACTGGGCTGTGTGATGGGGGTGTACCATGTCCCATTTCAGTCTATCTGCAGAGCCTCCCGGGGGTGTGTAGATGCAGGGGCAGCCAGGTGCAGGGCTTCTAGACCACTGACTCCCAAGAAGGAAAGGTGCCTTTCCCCAGACCTCTCTTCCCCTGAGTCCTGTCCCAGACCCAATGAACTGATGGCCACAGCCCTCCCTCCCCATGTCGAGTTTAGGCAACAAGGTAGTGGGGGGGGGGGGATCTGACTCATCCCTGTATCCCCAACACCCAGTGCAAACCACATGGGAGTGGGGAGGAGGGAAAACAGGAAATGTTCTCCAGGTCAATCCAAGCATCAGGCAGGGGTAGGGTGGGGGGCACCCCAGGAAGCAGAATCTCTGGGTAGGGCCTAGAGGTACAGGCTGATCCCAATCCCATGTCTCCTTGTCTGGGGAGCTAGAGAGACATTCCCATGGGGTCCTCAGCACAGCCATGGAAGCTGTTGGGGGCAAAGCCTCAACTGCTGTGGGTAGAATGGTTTCTCCCTGAAGACCTGGCCCCAACTCACCCACCTCCCAAAGGGTTACAGGCTCAGGGCGGGGTGAGGGGGTGGGGAGCCCTGGCAGCAGAGGCTGCTGGGTAACAGTCCAGTGAAGCTGCTGATTGGCTGCTGTCCTTGGACTTTGCCCTCCCCGATAAGGAACCTGGAGCAGAAATCATTAACTAAATCATTAACCAGGGGTGGCCCCGCCCAACCCAGGCCACCGGCTCTCTTTTTCCATCTCTTCCTCCTGCAGCCCTAGCCGTGGCCTCAGCTTAGCACCTTCCTCTGGCCTCAGTTTCCCTCACAGCCTGGGGTGTTAGGATGAGTGGGAGACCCACGTCACCCATCACAAGGTCTCTAGCCGCTCCTGGTCAGATCGGGGACTATATGAACTCACTGCTGGTCTCTGTGCTTGCCTACTGACCTTCTGGGCATGTCACTACATCTCTTCCTGCCTCTGTTTGCTCATCTGTACAATGGGAATGCACTTGTAATATTAATGCCTACCTCTCAGGGTTTCTGTGGGGCCTGGGGAAGATGGGGCCATGGAGGGCTCAGTGTAGTACGTGATATCAGCCTGCGTCTCATGAATGTTAGTCCCTAGGAGCTCTGCTGGGGCTGTGGATTAAGTAAGTGTAGGGTTACTAACAGAAAGGTTGATGGTACCATCCCACCAGCTTCTCTGAAGAAAGCCGGGGCCATTAGCTACCATACCAGGAAACCTGGAGATCACATGTACTGTGTCCTAGAGGTGGGGGCTGTGAGTCACAGCCTCATTCTGCAGACTCAGGGCAGGTGGATGCCTCCAGACAGGGCCTGGGGCCTAGCTGAGAGCCTTAGGAAAGTCCCTCCTCCTATCTGAGCCCCTTATTGCTAGGAGGAGGGGTCTTGGAGACCTCCCTTTGGCTGCAGGGTCATTGCGTAATTGGGTGTGGGTCCTCGCAGAGTGGGAGTTGGTGGGGAGGAAGCTGCCTGCCACACCCAACCAGAGCTCCTTTGCATACACTGTCTCCCTAAGTCCTGAAATGCGATGACTCTCCTTTTCCGAGAGGGGGTGCTGAGGCAGGAGAGCAAGGTGGTGAGCTGGGGCAGGCTCCTGGGTGCCCTGACCCATAGCCAGTCACAGGTGGGTGCCAACCTGAGGTTAGGTTCTGACCACTGGGGACCAGCGAAGATGAATTGGGTCCAGCCCCTTGACCCTCTAGGTCTCAGTGTCCTCACTTCAGAGGGTCAAGGTTATGTGATGTGAGCAGTGAGACCCCAAGAGTGTCAGTCTGGAGAGGGTGGAAGCGCGAGCCCCTTGTCGGACCCTACTGCCTCCGCTGGCCTGGATTATGTTGGGGGCTTAGAGCATCCGGTCCCCCTTCCCACCCTTGCCTCCAGGCTGCATCTGGTAGGAACGTTCTTCCTCCAGCTACTGTCCTGCATGGCCACAGCGTCAGTCTCCCCTCCATGGGTTTGAGTCTTTCCTGCCCTTCTTCAGCTCAGCCTCCTGTGTTGGGGCCTTGGGACTTCTAGAACCTCTGGTACTGCTAGTTTGCACCAGGAGGCTGCCTCTGGGGGCAGGGACCAAGGGGAAGGAGGGAAGAAGAGGAGGAGGAAGTTCATAGGTTAGGCTTGTGTGTGCATGCATGTCCCGTGCACAGGCTGGTGACTGTTCTGAGGAGTGGCCGAGCACAGCGCGCTCTCACCATGAGGCTGTCTCCCCTAGCCCTCCACGTGACTCACTGCCTGTCTGGGCTCTAATGTTACTTACTCTGTGAGACCTTCCTTCACCATTCTGTCTAAAATTGCAACTCATCTGCTCCTTCTCCTGGCCCCGATCACCTCTTCCTGCTGTATTTCTCCAGAGCATCTGCCACCTTCTTAAACACGGTAGAGGAGCTCTGGTGTCCTAGTGGGTACAGGTTGGGTCGCTAACCACAAGATCAGCAGGTGGACCCCACTAGCCACTGCACAGGAGAAAGATGAGGCTTTCCGCTCCCACAAAGATTCACAGTCCCCGAAATCCTCTACAGAGCCGCTGTGAGTCAGAGCCAACTCGATGGCAGGCCACGGCAGCAGAAATGCTGTGAAGTGTTGTGTTCCAACCTCCCAGGCCTCAGGAGAAAGCTCCGTGGGAGAAAGATGGGACTGTCCACTCCTGTAGATTTGTACAGTCCTGGAAACAGGAAAGCAGACCTGCTGTGGGCTTTAGGGTTCTCATGGATCAGAATCAACCCAATGGCAGTGGATTTGGTTTGTTTGGTTTATCTTGTCATCCGAAGCCCTGGTGGCACAGTGGTTAAGTGCTTGGATGCTAACAGAAAGGTCAACGGTTCAAACCCATCAGCTTCTCTGAAGGAGAACGATGAGGCAGTCTGCTTAAGTGCCATCGAGTTGGTTCTAACTCATGGAGACCCTCTATAGTGTTTCTGAGGAGTGATTGGTGAGTTTTGAACCTCTGACCTTGCAGTCCAGTGCTCATCCTACAAGCGCCACACCTGGACTCTCCTTGGAAACCCTATGGGGCAGTTCTATTTTGTCCTACAGTGTCGCTAGGAGTCAGAATAACTCGATCGCAGTGTTTTTTTAATTTCTTATTGTTTATGGGATCTTGTCACTGGACACCCTTGAGAATGCCAGCTCCTTTTGGACACATTTTGGGGGTTGGTGGGGGGTCTGCTTGTTTATAGCTGTATCTCCAGAGTCTAGTCCTATGCCTGACACATAGTAGGTTCTCAGTAAATACTTGTTGGATGAATTCATGAACGAAGGGACATCCACATGAGTATAGGACTGTGTGGTTGTGCATGCATGCGTGTGTATGTGAGTGTGTTGTTCATTGTGTATGTTAGTGTGTGCTTGGGTGGAAGACATGCAAAATCGCGGGTGTGCTCATGTGTGTACATGTGTGTACTGGAATGTGCCTGTGTGAGTGTGCACATGCTGATAATGTGAGCATGGAAAGCTCTGGTAACCCTAGGCTAGCATAGACCTGCCCCCCAACCCAAGGCGCAGGACCCCCCCACTCCAAATCTGTGGGACAGGGTCTCCCCAGGCAGCCTGTCCTGATCCCTGGGGAAGAGGACAGGAAGGGGGAGCCTCCTGAATAAGGCGGGTCAGGGACCCCCACCCAAAGAACAGGGCACAGTTGTTGGGAATAGTTCTAATGGGCCTGGCTTACAGGGTCTTGGGGTTGTAAGATCAGCCTTGTTGTGGGTCTGAGTACCAAAGCTCAGCTGTGTGATGACCGAGAGAGGGCGTAGCCATAGTCTGTTGAGATTGTGTGGACTCGAACTGAGAACAACACTGTAGAACAGAGTAAAGGTGCCCTCTAGGGTTTCCAAAGGAGCTCTGGTAGCGTAGTGGTTATGAGTCGGGCTGCTAACCTCAAGGTCAGCCGTTTGTAACTACCAACTGTTCTGCGGAAGAAAGATGAGGCTTTCTGCTCCCATAAAGATTTACAGTCTTGGAAACCCTGTACAGGGTCTCTATGAATTGGAACCGACTCCAAGGCACACAACCACCATAGGATTTCCAAGGCTGAAATCATTAGACGAGCAGGTCTTTTTGCCAGTGGAATTGATGGTGAATTCAAACCATCGACCTTTCTGTTTGCAGCGGAGCACTAAATCGTTATACTCCCTAGCTATATGCCTGTGGGCAGCTAAAGATTCGGGATCAACTAGAGGTGAGGGGTCACTGCAGGACTTCTGTGTTTTGACAAATTGACAGGGATCAAAGCCTCAGTAGCTGAGGTTCAGGAACCTGCTGGTTATGACTTAGGATCCATATTCTTGTCTGATGGGACTGCTGGGCCCAGCCTAACCGACGGTGTGCTGCAAAGATGTTACTTACAAAACAAGCATCTGACCTCAAGGTATTTTGAGTGAGAATGTTCTGGTCATAAGTTGAGGAATAGCCAAAAAATTTTTAGATCATATTAATAAAGATAGAGAATCCAAACCAAAGGAGGTGACAGCCTCACTGTGCCCTGCCCTGATGTGAATGAGTTTGGGGCACATTGATTAGCTCAGTCATCGCTGGGAGGAGAGCTGACAGCTCTGGGGTGACAGAGGAGGGGCTACCTGGGGGATTCAGCAGGCAGCTTACAGAAGACGTTCTTGCTGGAGGTATGGGTGGAACCTAGCCTCGTTCTGTGCATGCAGGAGAACATGGTACTACTGGCCAAAAGAAGGTGCAGAGAATCTCTTGCAGGCTCCCTGGGGCAGACACACAAAGAGATGACGAGACATGGTGTGGGCGGCAACAGCCTGGGCAGGGAAGAAGATGGAACTATAGCAACCAACAAGTTTGTTCCAGAGCTTGTCCAGGATCTCATCTCAGCCACCCCATGAAGTTGCTCCCTGCTGCACTTGATAGAGAAGGATGTTGGGGCTCAGAAGATTAAAGCTGGTAGCTAGGACTATCTGACCCTTGGGACTTCGTGGGTTGTCAAGGTGGACCATCTTCTGACCACTCCTGCTGTGACTAGGGCCCCCCTTGGACTCAGATCTTTGGCATAGACGTGCAGGACAGCGGGGGTCCTCAGGGGTGCCTTCAGCCCCAGGGTTCAGCTCCACTAGTCCTGGCTAGCATCCTCAAACCCTGCCCATGGCCACGCGGCCGACGGGATTTCCGCCATGTTTGGGGCATGAATTGACAAGTGCCCCATTGACGGGGAGGGGGGAGGGGGTGGGCAGGGCACAAGCCTCCCACTGTGCCATGTCCCCACCCTCCCCCGTCCCTCTGGGACAATGGTCGAGACTCAGCCAGAGTCCACAGCTGGTGGTAGGGGGGTGAGCTTGAGGAGGGGCAGGAGGGAGGGGTCCAGGGCCGAGGGGCCACCTGGGCCCTGCTTGCCCTCATCTGCCTGGGTCCCCTTGCCCCTCTCCTGTCCAGCTGGGTGGCCTTGGAGGAGGAAAAGGGCTTCCTTCCCACAGCCCAGACCCCAGCCCACCGGGGGGAAGGGGCGGTGTCTGGCTCCTGTTATAGGCAGGTAATAAAGGGCCTAATTAATGAGGAGCAGCTGGATGCATAGCTCAGTGGGTGGGGACGGTGCCTGAAGAAGGCCTCCGTGTCGCTGTGGGCCCCTAACCACAGCATGACCTGATGGAGATGCAGGCAAGTCTGATTCCAGCCCCCACCTGCCGTTTTTTCAGTCATTCCATGAACATTCACTGAGAGCCTAAGGAATACCCTGCTTGGTGATAATGGTTAGGGATTCAGCTGTTAACCAAAAGGTTTGCAGTTCAAGGCACTGCAGAAGAAAGACTTGGTGATCTGCTTCTGACAAACCAGCCATTGGAAACCACAGGAAACACACTTTACTTTGATATACATGTGATCGTCAAAAGTCACAATCAACTCGACAGCAACTGGTTTGGATTTGGGTTTTACTGTGGGAACCTTAGAAGCCCTGTAGCTTAGTGGGTTCCATGTTGGGCTGTTAACCACAAGGTCAGCAGTTTGAATCCACCAGTCTCTCTGTAGGAGAAAGATGAGGCTTTCTTCTCCCTTAAAGGTTTACAGCCTCAGAAACCCTACACAGAGTCACCGTGAGTCAGAATCGACTCCAGGGTAGTTTTTCTTTTGTTCTGTTGTTGTTGTTGTTGTTGTTGTTTTTGAGATACGTAAAGGAACTCTAAGGAGCTCTGGAAACATAGTGGTTACGAGTCGGGCTGCCAAACTCAAAGTCAGCAGTTCAAAATTACCAGCGGTTCCATGGAAGAAAGATGAGGCATTCTGCTCCCGTAAAGGTTTACAGCCTCAGAAACCCTGTGTAGGGTCACTATGAGTCGGAACCGACTCTGTGGTACTTAACAACAACAACAACGGAGCTCTGGAGTCCTGGTGTGGCACTGTGGGTTAATGCGCTGGACTGTAAAGATGTTTGAACTGCAAGGTCGGGGTGGTTCAAGCTCACCAACTGCTCCTTGGAAACCCTATACAGGGTCGTTGTGGGTCAGAACTGACTCGATGGCACTTGACAACAACAACAAAGGAGCTCTGGTGTAGCAATGGACGAGGCATTGGGCTGCTTACTGAAAAGTTATAAGTCACCAGCCGCTCCTCAGAAGAGGGATGCGGCAGTCTGCTTCTGTAAAGATTTGTCGTCTTAGAAACCCTATGGAGTAGTTTTATTCGGTCCTGTAGGGTCGTTATGAGTTGGAATCCACTTGTCGGCAGTGAATTTGATTTTGGTTTTTAGATGCTTATATTGGAAATCCTATATCGGGTCGTTATGAGTCAGAACTGATTCAATAACAACCCAGAGAGGCCAACAGGATTAGATTCAGAGACCAGGTCCCATACCTGAAGGCTGTGGATGAGGTACTTAAGCTTTCTGAACCTCCACTTTCTCATCTGTAAAATGGAACAAGAAAAGCCGACTGCCCCCAATGTCACTGTGAGAATTAAATTAGGTGTGGAGTAGGGGGCTGGGGACTGAGTGCTATTTGGGGAGCTGTGGTCACTGAGGAGGCCCTTTAGGATCTGTGATGGACTTGATGAGAGAGTGGAAAGGGTAGGCCACAATAAGAATGGGGGAGTTTATGGTAAGCTGAAACCTGAAAGGTATATAGAAATCGACCAGATGGTGGCAGGACATGGCTTTCTGTGGCAGAAGTAACAGCATGTGCAAAGGCCCTGAGGTGGAGAGGATGTTTATCCCAGGAGGGGGAGGAGGCGGGAGCCTGGGCTACAGAGAGTTGCAGAGACAGAAGAGGAAGCTGCAGGGGTGAGCTGGGGCCTTGAACTTGGAGAGGGTCTGGGTCTGTCCCAGGCAATGGGAAGTCAGGGAGGGTCTGTGGAGAGGAGCACTACTGGAGTCATTTTTTGATGTAGGACCTTGGTGGGTCCAGGGAGGTTTTGAGGGTCAAAATGAGGTCAGCATGTGCCTGCCTTCACTTAGCTAGGACAGCCAACATGTTCCAGGACTCGCTTGGAAGCAATGGAGGGGTACCCCACTAGTGTGACCCAGTGTTCCCCAGCCTGGCTTCAGGAACCCCCGGGCTGCGACAAGCCTGTTACCCCTCCTCCTGGAAGGTGCAGTTGGAAATCCTGAGTGGGGCTCATGGAGCAGCTGAACATTTCTGCTTGGTGTCTGATTGTGTAGCCAGCCAAGTGGAGAGGAGGATCCCAGAGCCTTGGGATAGAGGAGAAGGAGTGGGCTCAGGGTTCCTCAAGTACCCACCCCCAAGTCCCCAACCTCTCCCCAACGGTCAGTCTACCCCCACACTGCTCCAGCAGTTTCCTTCTCTCTCCTCCCTCTGCCCTCCCGTCCACCCGGCCCCTGGCACGGGAGGGTCCCTCCTCCCCCTCGCCACATCTGGTTCTCGTTAGGGTCTCCCAGGATGCCTCTGCCTGAGGCCCCCATCCCAGGGGAGGTGGGCAGGAAGATTAGGGGCGATTAGGAGTGCTCCTGCCAGGGAAGGAGGAGGTGATAGGGAGGAGGGGGCTGGGCCTGTTATAAATAGAAACACCAAGACTGAGCCAGCCTGCCCCGCCATTCATTGTAAATTCCAAGTTCAGGCTCAAAACCTGCTGTTGTAGTAGCTAGGGCCCGGGAGGTGCTCCAATTCCCTCCTGTTCGTGATCCTCTTTTAGGAACCCAGACCCGCAGAAGGGCCAACCCCAAAGGGCCTAGCAACCACTCACCATTCCTTCCCCACCAGAGTGAGGCCTGCCTCTGTGAGCAACCGGGATGGTGATGGTAATGGCAAGTCCACAGGGGTCAGGAGGATCCAGTGACATGAAACTCATAAAGCACTGTGAATAGTGAGGGGCCACTGTCTCTGTTGTTATCGTCACCATTGTGGTTGAGAAATGCCATCACTGTCTCTGTCTCTGTCCCCACTGTGATGGCCTGGGAGGATGGACCTGCAGGAGGCTTGGCATGCAGTCAGCCTGTTAATGTGCCTGACTCAGGTACACACAGTAGGCCCTGGAGTCCCTGGGGGGAGCAGATAGTGTACTTGGCTGATAGCTGAAAGGCGCCTAAAGAGAAAGTCCTGGCAATTTACTGCTGGGAAACCAGCCATCGAAAACCCTGTGAATCACAGCTCTACTGACACACATGGGGTGCTGAGAGTGGGAGTCAAGCAGCTGGCAGCTGGGGTGTTTTTTGGGGGGACCTGAGCAGAGATGTGGGTCCTAGAGCCTGGGCATGTCAACGGGCCATTCCTAGCCTAAGAATCTTCTCTGGTCCTGGCTACACAAGGCTGTGAACAACCACTGGCGGCACTTGGTGGGTGAGCTGGGGATGGGGGTCAGCAAGAGGGCCCGTGTCCTGTCCCAGGCAGCTCGTGACTTCTAGGAGGGCTTAGCATCTCGTTAATCACCTAAGGGGAGGGGGGGGTTCAGCATTCTTGAAATGCCGGCTGGGGCTAGGGAGGGGTTGGGGCCAGGAGCTCCTGGGGACCCCAGGGCTCTCTCAGGGGGCTGAGCACTCAGGATGTGCAGCCAACCTCATCTTCTTTCCTCCTCACAACCAGTGTGAAGCCTTAGCATTCACGGCCCCATTTTATTGAAGAGGAGACTGAGGCTCAGAGAGGCTATGCAACCTATTCAAGGTCACACCGAAGGGAGAGGTTGAGGCAGGATGTGAATACAGAGCTGTTTGAACACTGTTTGTAGAACTCATCAGGGGAGGGGCATGATATGCAGACCCCAGACCCAAGGCGCCTGAGGCTTGTGGGAGGGGCCCCTCCTGGTCAGACTATGCTGGCTGGCCCAGGTCAGCAGCATGGGTGAGGCCGTCCTCCATTATCAAGGTTGACGCATCTCTCACGTCAGCCCCCTTATCACCCCGCCCTCCAGCT
This sequence comes from Chrysochloris asiatica, assembly GCF_000296735.1. Classification (NCBI taxonomy): domain Eukaryota; kingdom Metazoa; phylum Chordata; class Mammalia; order Afrosoricida; family Chrysochloridae; genus Chrysochloris; species Chrysochloris asiatica. The sequence goes on from NW_006408828.1 coordinate 1,651,814, forward strand.
CCCCCTGCAAGGTGACCCTGGGAGGGGGTAGGCCAGCGCCTCCCCGTCTCTGAAAGCGCTGGACCAAGGCCAGCAGGGGAGGGCCAAGAGAGGGTAGAGCCAGGCCGTCATCACTGCTCCTATAGCCTGGACAAACCCTTAACCTCTCCAGCCTCTGCCTCCTCCTCTAGATACCCAGCGCTAAGTCCCCAGCCCCCTCCTGGGGCATTCCCCCTAGCCCATGGCCCCCCAGGATGTGTGGTCCCCATCAGGCTGGCCTATGCTGGGCTTGAGCCAGTGAGAGGGATGAGCACCCACTGGGCACTCAGTTCCATCAAGCACCCCATAAAACGGAGACAATCGCCCCATTTCACAGATGGGACTTGTGGAGTTACATAGCTTGAAGGAGGCAGTGGAGGGGTAGGAGGTAGCCTGTCTGCCTGGATCTGAGCTCTGGGCCCCTCTTTGGGGAACTCAGTGGCCATATGGGTGGGGTGGGTGGGGTGGTAGATTGTGGTTCTCCCTAGAGGAGTGTCAAGTGTGGGCCTTGAAGGACCCATTCAGAGCAGACTCCCTCTCCCCATGGATATACATAGCAAGAGCTAGGAGGAATGTGTGTGGAGGCCCAGATTGGGGTAGTATGGAGGGCTGAGCCCCAGGACTGCAGAGCAAACCCCAGTTCACATGTGCCCTTGCCCCACAGGCCATGACATCAACGGAGCTCTGGAGCCCTCCAACATAGACACCAGCATCCTGGAGGAGTATATCAGCAAGGAGGATGCTTCAGACCTGTACGTCCCTCGCCCCTGCCTCCATCTCCGCTGGGAGCCCTGAACAGGGAGGAGGGCCGGGGCCTGGCTGGGGCTGACCTCCTCTCTCCTCTTCAGCTGTTTCCCCGACATCTCTGTGCCTGCCAGTGCCGCCTCGTATGTCCATGGGCAGCCAGTAATCCCTGGCTCCAGTGGGGTGCACCACCTGAGCCCTCCTGGGAGTGGACCCTCCCCGGGGCGCCATGGTGCACTTCCACCCCCAAGCTACGGGGCCCCTCTCAACTGCAACAACAACAATGGCATGGGCGCTGCTCCTAAGTCCTTCCTGGGTGGCCCAGGGCCCCCCATCAAGGCAGAACCCAAGGTTCCCTATGCCCCAGGGTGAGTAGAATGCAGGGCTGGCAGGATCTGCGCTGTACAGGGGAAGGGTGGTAGGATGGCCCTGTGGGTAGGGCAGGATGGGGTGGGACTAGGGCCACGTGAGGAGGGATGCTTGGGCTCTGCCTTAAGGCAATGGGGAGCCACAGAGGGTTCTGAGCAGGGGAGTGATGAAAGTTGATATTATGTGGGAGGAAGATCTGAGAACTGTGTGAAGAGTGGATGGGAAGCTACCTGCACACACATACTCACATACAGAGACACCACCTCTCATGACTTCGGCCCATCCATCTGTGCATGTCTCTAGTGGATGCCCACTGTATCCACAGGGGGTTGGCCAGTAGCTCTGAGGTGGTGTTTGAAGTACCTTTCACCCCGGCATCTTGGGGCCAGACACCTAGCAGGCTCCCAGGCCCCTTCCCCCACATCTGCCCTGGGGATCCACACCAGGGGCCTGACTTTGACTAAAAGTCCTAGGGTGCCACTCGATCCCAGGGTGGCTCCGGAGCACACAGTCATGGGGAGAGGCAGGGAACAGCCTCTGCTGAGCTCTGCAGTGGAGCTCAGCATGGAGAAGGTTTCGAGTTCCCATTTCCAGCACAGGACACAGGGGACCCGGACTGAGGATGGAAGGATAATAAGGTGCTAGGGACAGGAGCAGCTCTGGTAGCGTAGTGATTACGAATCGGCTGTGAACCTCAGGGTCAGCAGTTCGAAACTACCAGTTGTTCTGCGGGAGAAAGATAAGGCTTTCTGCTCCCGTAAAGATTTACAGCCTTGGAAACCCTGTGTAGGGTCGCTATGAGTCGGAACCGACTCCACGGCACATAACAACAACACCAACAATAACAGGGACAGGAGCACTGTTCAGATGGCGGCTTTGTCTCAAGAGCCCTCATTTCCCAGCCATCTGCATCTTCTGTTGGGGCCTCAGTTTCTTCCTCTGTAAAGTGGGCCCACAAATGACTGCATCTCTGGATTATGGTAGAAATGCAGAGAGTGTAAGCACAGAGGAAAAGCCTCTGGCTGGTGCAAATGGTTAACTACTAAATAAAGTCCTGGACTGCTAACCGCAAGGCCAGTGGTTCAAGCCCACCAGCTGCTCCTTGGAAGCCCTGCACAAGGTCAATACAAGTTGTAGTACCACGGAAGAGTAGACTGGCAATCTCCTTCTGTAAAGATGGCTGTTGTTGTTACTGCTGTCAAGTCCGTTCCAATCCTTAGGGACCGTGGACAGGATTTCTGAGGAACAGCTGGTGGGTTTGAATCGGCAGCCTTGTGGTTAGCAGTCCGGTGCTTATCCTAGAGCCCCACACCAGGACTGGGAGTAAAGATTACAGCCCAGGTAACCCTGTGCTACGGTTCTGTTCTAACACCTGGGCTGCCGTGACTTGGAATTGGTTTGGTAGCAACAGGTGTTTTTAAGAGCCGAAGAAGTGCTGAAAGGATGGTGGTCCCTCATATACCATTGGTTGGTTGGTTGGTTAGCTGGTTGGTGATGTGCCGTGGACTCGGTTCCGACTCATAGCGACCCTGTACAGGGTTTCCAAGGCTGTAAATCTTTACGGGAGCAGAACGTCTCATCTTTCTCCCGCGGAACCGCTGATAGTTTCGAACTGCTGACCTTAAGGTTCACAGCCTGATTCGTAACCACTATGCTACCAGAGCTCCTTTCACATACCATAGTTTTGTGTAAACCCTGCAGTGCCCTCCACATTAGGTTCCTTTGTGTGCTATTCGCATTATATGCAGGTGTGAATTATTTCTACGGGCACACTATGTGCAAGAATAAGATATTGTGTCCCCTGAGCGTCTTAGCTCTAGCAGAGGACAGCTGACACGCTGACGGGGGGCGGGAGTGGGGGCTGGTCAGGGCTGCAGAAGGTAGACTGTCTGCTAGGATGCTGTCCCTAAGCCTCAGACCCCTGAGAATGGAGGTAAGACAACTGGCATGTCATAAGTACCTGCTGAGTGCCGGCTGCTGTCCCTCGAGTCAGCTTATATGATTGTATCAGCTGACCCTAGGAAGCAGCTCCTGGGGGGCCTCCAGACTAACCTCACAGTAGGCTTCTAATAGAACAGGGTTGTCCTCGGTCACTCGGGGCAGCCCACCCCTGCCCAGCCTGTTCTAGGTAGCAATCAGGTTCCTTATACAGTGGGGTCCACAGACTACTTGGAGGGATTGCTGTTACCCAAGAGAGGAATCCCGACACCTGCCTGGAATTTCTGAAGGAATGAACACGGGATCCTGTCCGCCTGTGTACTAGGGCCTAGGGGGTGAGAGAGAGCTTGGCACTAGAGAAACACTTGTCGGAGTTATGCCAGAGACACTGGACTCGGAGCTGGACAGGTCTGGAACCTAGGTCATAGTCCCTGGTCATCCTTAAGTAGTAGCCTCACCCATCCTGGGGGTTCCACCACATGGGGGAGAGGTCTCTCCAGACATGGGACTAGGGATAGAAAAGAGCAGGATCCTGTGTCGCCCAATCTCCCCTCCTGGTGTTGACCTCTCAGGTTTGAGTGTGGCTCAAACACTGATAAAACAAACCTTGAAGAAAAAAAAAAAAAGGCAGCCTAGGTTCCTAAAGTCTATACTTAACGCCCCCCCCCCCCAGCAGGGCAGCCCCCAGGCCCCCAGAGTGCCAGGAAGAAGGGATTAGGGAGCAAGTTTGCCCCCTCCTCAGGATCCTTGAGTCCCTGTACCATCGGCAGGGACGCTGCTCACTGACCCCCTCAGTAAGTCTGAGGGGATTCTTGGTGGGACCCTGAGGCCCCCCACCCACAATTCCTCTCTAGATGCTGCCAGACACCCCAAAGTGGAGGTACAGAGAAGTACCCCCGAGGGTGGGCTTGAGTTCTCCATGTCCCCAGTCTCTGGGGTCTGTGGTAAGGGGCCGGTCCTAGCCCATAAAGGAGCCACCCAACTGGAGGCTCTGGAGCTCGGCTGCCCACCCAACACCCCTTCTTGGTTGTACAGCACCCTACCGGACTCGCCCCCAGACTCGGGCTCTGAGGCCTACTCCCCCCAGCAGGTGAATGGTGAGTCCAGCAGGCACGCCCTCTCCTCTGGGCTGTGGGCAAGTGGCTGGGGCGGCCTTATCGGGAGGAGGGAGGGAGGTTGAGAGGGAGGGGGCCAGTGGCCGCTAACAGGCCAAGATTATCGTTGGTCAAATACTCCCCGCGGCTGGCTATTGTTCCCCACTGGTGGGTGGGGAGCCAGCCTGGCTTCTGCCAGTGGCCCGCCGGTGATGTTGCCTCCTGCCCGCCCGCGCCATCATGGACGCGCCCTATGGCGGTAAGTGGACAGTCAAGGGAGGCCACAGGTGCAGTCAGAGCACCAGCCGTGCTGCCAGCCGGCCCACCCCTCCTCAGGTGGTCCTCAGGGCCACCTTGGCCCCCAGGTGGCCAAGAACAGAATGACGGCAGGCAGCCGGCTCCCAAAGCCCAGAGAGGGGTCAAGAGTTCTGTTTATCTTACCAAAAACATCCCTGGAATGCCTCCTGGGGAACAAAGGGAGCTGGCCTCCCCCCTCGGACTGGGGGGGCTGGCTCCTGGGCGCCTGGGAGAGGGGCTGCTGCAGGGAGGAGGGCACTCTGTCTTGGGCTGGGGGGGGTTCTTGAGAGGCTCCTTGCTGAGCCCCCAACGGATCAGGGCCAGGGATGGATGGGGTGATGGGCTTCCCAGCCCTTGGGTAGGGTCTTGTTTTCCTGCCCAGGCCTCTTCCTGCCCAGCCCTCCTCCCAGCCCCCAGACCTGGCTCAGGAGGCCCGCGCGGTGGGAATCTGAGGAACCCGGTGCTGGAGCCCCAGTGAGAAAGATCTGATGCCCGCTCCCCCCACCAGATCCCCACCTGCTGCGCACGCTAACTCCTGAGGGGCTGTGCCACGTGGGGGTGCCGTCCCGCCTGGAGCACCCCCCGCCGCCCCCACCCCACTACCCCGTCCTGCAGCGAGACTTGTACATGAAGGCCGAGACCCCTGTGCCCCCCTATGCTGCCATGGGGCAAGGGCTGGCGCCCGCTGATCTCCACCACTCCCAGCAAACCCAGATGCTGCACCAGCTGCTGCAGCAACACGGAGCTGAGTAAGACTTGGCGCCAGCCTTTCCAGGGCACCATGTGGGGCAGCAGGGATAGTGTGCACTGAGAGGGCAGAAGGCTTACAGGAGAAGCTGGGCTCAACATACATCATTGTGACCAGCGAGACACTGGGAGATTTCTAGCCTTGCCTAGTTGCTCACAACTCCCTATTTGGTGGTCATTGTCATCCCATTGCACAGATAGATAAACTGAGGCTTGTGGGAAGAGGCAGATGACTTGCCCAGGTCATGGAACTAGGCAGGGGCAGAGCCAGGGTTTCTGAGAAGGTTCTAGGCATGGGCCCAGAAACCTCACTCCACCTCCAGGCTGCACAATTGTCGTTTCATCTGTTTTATGCACTGAGATTTCATGAAGGATTTGATTCAAGGAAAGATACCCTTGTTAAAACTTTGTGTAAGCCAGAAGGGGAAGGGATACTACTCAGCTCCCCCCCTCATCCCCCAGGATACTCCCTGAGGCCCTTGGGTGCCTAGAGCCCCCACCATAAGAAGCTGAGCGTGTTATACATGGACGAGGCCAGTTTAGAGCTGAGCTGGGCACAATGGGGACCAAGAGATCGGCCGGCCTGGATCCCCTGGAAAGAGGGTGGGGAAAGGTGACAGACGCAGCTACAGGGGATGGAGGCTTAGAGTTCGGGGTGAGGGAGCACCCAGGAGGGAAAGCCTGGAGGTGTGTCTTCAGCAGGTGTCTTTGGGGCTGCCCAGTGGGAAGGGGCTCAGGGAGTGGCATGGAGAAGGCAGCCCCCATAGCCAACTCTCTGGTCTCCCCAGGATCCCTACGCACCCCTCCAAGAAGAGAAAGCACTCAGAATCACCCCCCAACACCCTCAATGCCCAGATGTTGAATGGAATGATCAAACAGGAGCCCGGGACCATGACAGCCCTGCCCCCACACCCTGCTCGAGCCCCTTCTCCACCCTGGCCTCCCCAGGGCTCACTCTCTCCGGGTCCTGGCTCCCTGCCCCTCAGCATCGCCCGGGTCCAGACGCCACCTTGGCATCCACCAGGTCCACCCTCACCAGGTACTTGGTTGGCCAGATTGATGAACGCTTCATGTTGGGGAGTGGGTTCCGGGGCTCAGGAATTAGGGAGCCCATGATGGGGCCCACAAGGGTGTCCCTCCCTCTAGGTCTCCTGCAGGACAGTGACAGCCTCAGTGGCTCCTACCTGGACCCCAACTACCAGTCCATCAAGTGGCAACCACACCAGCAGAACAAATGGGCAACACTCTATGATGCCAACTACAAGGAGCTGTGAGTGATGGGGAGGGGGGCACTCATCCTTGGACACACTACGTTCCTAAGCAGGGCCTGGGGCTACAACATGAACCCATTTTGCAAAGGAGAAAACTGACTCCTAGGCTGGTGGGAGGCAGTCTTAAGAAGGGGTGTCTCCTGGGGAGGGACCACTGGGAGTCAAGTCAGGGAGAAGTGGGTGGACTGGAAGGGTGTTTCCCTGGCTCCTCCTTTCCCTCCTCCTCCTTCTCCACCTCCTCCTCAGACATTCCAGGAAGGTAGCCGGAAGCTGAGTTTAAGCTGGGCCCCTCCAGCAGCCCCCTCCCTGGAGGGAAGGGGGAGGGAGGACCAGCCTGAGGCTGCGCGGGCATTCCTCCACACGTCTGTGGGTTCTGCTCCCAGGATCCCAGCCAGGAGTCCTACCGGAGGGCAGGGACTACTCCCCTCACTCCCCCAGAAGGCCAATGGGCTGGCAAGAGGGTGATGCTTCTCAGTTCCCTTTGGACATTGGAGTTCTGGTAGCGTAGTGGTTACAAATCAGGCTGCTAATCTCAAGGTCAGCAGTTCGAAACCACCAGCTGTTCTATGGGAGAAAGATGAGGCTTTCTGCTCCCATAAATATTTATATCCTTGGCACACTACCACCACCACCAGCCTCCTGCAGGGTCTTCTTCGAGTTGGGTGGGATTCTTGGCCTGAAGCCCCTAGGGCATGGCTGGGTGTTCCAGCTGCTGTCATGGTTGGGATCCCATAGGGTCCTGCTGAGGTGGGGGCAGGTCTGTGGGAGTCTAATCTCTGTGACCTGGAATGAACCCCCTATTTTTATCCCAGCCTCTTTGGGTCAGACCAGGAAGCTGGGGACTCGCTTTCTTGGCAGGCCCTCGGTACTTCCTGGGTGGGGGCTGTGCTTGGTCAGGCAGCTAAGTGGAGCCCTAGTGCCTCTTCCCACTAATTTGGAAGCATTCTCCCTGCCCAGCCTAAGGGTAAGCACCAGGTACTCCTGCTACCATCTGGGCAACTGCTTGTTCCCTGGGGACCTGGGTCAGATGGGCAAGCCGTAGGCCAACAACAGAGGTCCAGCCCACCCAAAAGTGCCCATCTCCCTAGCCAGGCAGACAGAGGACGTCAGAATGAAGTGTTTGGGGGCTTGAGCAAGCTGGTGGGCAGGGGCTGGGCCTTCCGCAGAGCCAGCGGTGCCTGGTTCCACCGTTTCCATGGTAACCAGCTGTCAGGAGCTGTGAGGCTCCCCAGGCGCAACCCCTTACCCCATCTCCTGTGAAGGAGGGGGCTTCAGACAAGGATCTGGGAAGGAGCCAAGTGGGGTGAGGGACCCATCTAGCCCCTTCCTCAGAAGCTCTGTCCTGGACAGGTGGGCCCTCAGGCCATCACCAAGGCAGAGCAGTGGTCCCAGACCTGTAGAGGGAAGAAGATTGGCTGAGGAACAGTTGGCCCACCAAAGCTGGAATCTTCTCAGAGACTCAGTTTCCAGTTCTGAGACGTGGGAGAGCCGGGTTGTGGGTGGTTTAGGAGAGGAGGTTGCTCTGGACACAGGCAAATGTGGGGGACCGACATTCCAGGCCTTCCCTGCCCCTCTCCCTAGGCCCATGCTGACCTACCGTGTGGATGCCGACAAAGGCTTCAACTTTTCCGTGGGGGACGATGCCTTCGTGTGCCAGAAAAAGAACCACTTCCAGGTGACAGTGTATATCGGCATGCTGGGCGAAGCCAAGTACGTCAAGACGCCCGAAGGCCTTAAGCCCCTCGACTGCTTCTATCTAAAGCTGCATGGAGTGAAGGCAGGTTTGGGGGCTTGGCAGGGAGGGGCAGAAAACAACCCCCCACTTATGGCCAAATCCAACCTTGCTGGCTTGACTGTGCCCTTTCCCGCCTTAACCCCTGCCCCTGACTCCCATCACTTCTCTCCACAGCCCTGTTTACATCTCTACCCTGTGACCCCCAAGTCTGTCGGCTGTCCCATGACCTCTAGCTCTGTGTCCCAAACTGAATTCCCTTTGAACTTGGGCCTGGTCACCCAGGCCAGAACTCTGCAGCCTCTTGCCCTCACCTCCTATGCTGTCCCACCCCCTTCTCACCCTCGCCCTCCTCTCGCTCCTCCTTGTCTGAATGAGCGTGGAAGTTTCCACCGTGGCTCCTGGTCCACCTGAGATGTGGGTGAGCTCCCCAGGCTTTCCAGCAAAGCCCCTATTTCTGAGCTTAGCCCAGAAGGGCCCCCAGGTCTAACCCTTCTCTCCTACCTTGCTATTTGTTGGGCCCCAAATGTCTTGTGCCTTTCTGGAGAAGACCGTGGGTGGTGCAGATAGTAACAGAAAAGTTGGCAGTTTGAGTCCACCCGGAAGTACCTTGGAAAAAAGGCCTAGCAGTTGACTTCCGGAGATCACAGGCTTTGAACACACTGTGGCACACAGTTCTGCTCCGACACACCTGGGTCGTCAGAAGTTCAAATAGACTCTCTGGCAACTTCTGGGGCCTTGGGGGGCTGCCTTTCTGGGCTCCGTCTCCCTGGAAGACCCTCCCAGCACTGTATTCAGCCCCCTCTCCTGGCTGGCTCCTTCGCTGTCACTGTTTGCGTTCATGCTGCCACCCTCTCAGGAAGCCCCCTGGGCAGGGCCAGAGTCTGTCTCCTTTAGGGTTGTGAGCTGGGCCTGGCATGTTGGCATGGCTCAGCTGGTGCTGCTGGAGGGGTAGAGGGGATTGTGGGGCAGGAGAGGGTGTCGGGGAAGGCTGGGGGCTAAGTGTACACACAGATGAAGTGGTGTGTGGGGGGTAGGGGCTGTGAGGGTACTGAGGGTGTGCACACACAGAAGCGGGGGGTAATGTGTGAGGGGTGCCTGCCGGGGTCTGTGCAGGTACAAGTGGGAGGAGTGAGCTGGGTAAGCATGTTGGGGACGTGAGGGGAATGGAGTGACTGGAGGTGTTTAAGACCTGGCACCTGAATTGGTGGTGATGTGAGATGGGCCGTGTGGTCCTGCTGGGTTAGCTGCGGCCTGAGGGGTGCAGGTGGGCAGAGCAGGTGCCAACAGGACCCTCTCCTCAGCTGGAGGCCCTGAATCAGTCCATCAACATTGAACAGTCACAGTCGGACCGGAGCAAGCGGCCCTTCAACCCGGTCACGTGAGTGTCTGACTGGCTGCGGGTGGGAGCTGAAGGGGGCCGGTGAGGGGCTCACAGCTTTTACCTCCCACCAATCCTGGCCTGGGTGCCCCTCTCAGGCCCCTCCTCCCTGACTCCTGAGTGCCCAGCCCTTCCCCTGCAGGGTCAATCTGCCCCCCGAGCAGGTCACCAAGGTGACCGTGGGGCGGCTCCACTTCAGCGAGACTACTGCCAACAACATGCGCAAGAAGGGCAAACCCAACCCTGACCAGAGGTAAGCAGCTGGTCCCTGTCCTGGGGGGAAGCGGTACACCAGGGGCAGAGTCTCACAGCTGGACCCATTTTACAGACAAACGACTGAGACTCAGGGCCCTTAGTTGACATGTGTTGTTGTTGTTATGTGCCATCAAGTCGGTACTGACTCATAGCGACCCTATGTACAACGGAACAGAAACACTGCCCGGTCCTGGGTCAACCTCACAATTGTTACTACGCCTGAGCCCATTGATGCTACCACTGTGCCAATCCATCTCATTGGGGGTCTTCCTCTTTTTTGCTGACCCTCCACTCTACCAAATGTGATATCCTTCTCCAGGGACTGGCCCCTCCTGACATGTCTGAAGTATGAGAGATAAGTCTGGCCATCCTGGCCTCCAAGGAGCACTCTGGCTGCACTTCTTCCAACACAGATCTCTTTGTTCTTTTGGCAGCCCATGGCACTTTCAATATTCTCCTCTAACACCATTACTCAAAAGCATCAATTTTTCTGCAGTCTTCCTGATACACTTTCCAACGTTTGCATCCATATGAGGTTCTTGAAAATACCACGGCTTGGGTCAGGCGCACCTTAGTCCTCAAACTAACATCTTTGCTCTTCAACATTTTAAGAGGTCTTGTGCAGCAGAGTTGCCTAATGCTATACGTCATTTGATTTCTTGACTGCTGCTTCTGTGAGTGTTGATGGTTGATCAGAGCTAAATGAAGTCTTTGACAACTTCAACCTTTTCTCCTTTCATATGAATGTTGTTTATTGGTCCAGTGGTGAGGATTTTTATTTTCTTTACATTGAAGCGCAACCCATACTGTGGTCTTTGATCTTCATCAGTAAGTGTTTTAAGTCCTCTTTACTTTTAGAAAGTAAGATTGTATAATCGGCATATTATACATATAAGTTGTTATTGGGTCTTCCTCCAATCTTGATGCCACATTTTTCTTCATATAATCTAGCTTCTCAAGGAGCTCTGGTAGCGTAGTGGTTACAAATTGGGCTGCTATCCTCAGAGTCAGCAGTTTGAAACTACCAGCTGTTCCGCAGGAGAAAGATGAGGCTTTCTGCTCCCGTAAAGATTTATAGTCTCGGAAACCCTGTACAGGGTCGCTATGAGTCGGAACCGACTCCACGACACATAACAACAACAACAACAATGTAGCTTCTCAGAATTGTTCAGCCTACAGATTGAGTAAGTATGGTGAAGGAACACAACCTTGGTGTACACCTTTCCTAATTTTAAACTTTTCGGTGTTCCTTTGTTCTGTTTGAACAACTGCCTCTTGGTCTATGTGCAGGTTCCTCATGAGCACAATTAAGTGTTCCAGAATACTCATTCTTCACAATGTTGCCCACAGCTTGTCATGATCCACACAATTGCCAGCCTTTGCATAGTCAACAAAGCACAGGGAAACATCTTTCTGGTATTCTATGCTTTTAGCCAAGATCCATCTGATTGTCAGAAATGATATCCCTTGTTCCACATCCTCTTCTGTATCTGGCTTGAACTTCTGAAAGTTCTCTGTCAATGTATGGTTGCTCCTGTTTTTGTATTATCTCTAGTAAAACTTTACTCACATAGGATATCCATGATATTGTTCGATGATTTCCACATTCCATTGCATTACTTCTCTTTGGAAGGGGCACAAATATGGATCTCTTCCAGACAACTAGCCAGATAGTTGTCTTCCAAATTTTTTAGCTTAGATGAGTGAATGCCTCCAGTGCCGCATCAGTTTGTTGAAAAATTTCAATTTGTATTCCATCATTTCCTGGTGCCCTTATTCTTTGCCAATGCCTTCAGTGCACCTTGGACTTCTCCTTTAGTATCATTGACTCTTGATCACATTCTGCCTCTTGAAATGGTTGAACACTGTACCATTACTTTTGGTACAGTGACTGAGTTTTCCTTCCATCTTCTTTTTTTTTTTTTTTAAGCAAAACAAACATTATTATGATCAAATATCCTTCCATCTTCTTTTGATGTCTTTTGCATCATTCAATATTTTGCCCAGAGAATCCTTCAGTAACTCAAGTTGAGGCTTAAATTTTTTCTTCATTTCCCTCAGTTTGAGAAATGCTGAGCATGTTCTTCCCTTTTGGTTTTCTAACTCCAGGTCTTTACACATTTCATTATAATATTTGACTTTGTCGTCTCTAGCTGACCTTTGAAATTTTCTGTTCAGCTCTTGTACCTCCTCACTTCTACCATTTGCGTTAGCATCTCTATGCTGGAGAGCAAGTTTTAGAGTATCTTCTGACATCTATTTTGGTCTGTACCTTCTTTCTTATCTTCTTAATGACATTAGGATGAGGATTTGAGACCTCTGGTTTTCTAGTTGTTATCCTTGAGGCATGTCTGCCCCCTAGTGGAGACTCAGGACCCTCCTTCATAGCATGTGGTGCCTATGCCCTCTTCCTGGGAGTTTGGGAACCTGGATGAGGTCACCCTGTGGGCAGCATTGTGCATTCTGGCCATGAGGGGTAACTTGTGTGGGCAGGGAGAGGTAGGGCAGGGCTTTTGTGCCTCTAAGACCCCAATGTGCACCAGGTACTTCATGTTGGTGGTGGCTCTCCAGGCCCATGCACAGAACCAGAACTACACACTGGCTGCCCAGATCTCCGAGCGAATCATCGTGCGGGTGAGGGCCACCGCCTCCAGCCCCCACTCCCCCCACCCCCCCACCCCCCCGGAGCTGGAGGAAACGTTTAGCACCCAGGAGAAATACTGAGGGATTGGGGAGTCATGCTGGGCAAGGCTTGCGCCCGGTAAAATACGGAGCTGACCAGGCAGCCTCTTAGCACCCCACCATGGACTAAACTCTCACAACGGGAAGGATGGTTTAAGTTGGGGGCCTGGTGGGGCAAGAGCTCTGGCCGGAGTGGGTGGGTCGGCTGCAGAATTTCCTCTTTCCCAGGTCGCTACGGTATCCCCCATGGCTGACCCCACCCCAACTCTCCCTAGGCCTCAAATCCCGGACAGTTTGAAAGCGACAGCGACGTGTTGTGGCAACGGGCGCAGGTGCCCGACACAGTCTTCCACCACGGCCGCGTGGGCATCAACACAGACCGGCCGGACGAGGCGCTGGTTGTGCACGGCAATGTCAAGGTCATGGGCTCGCTCATGCACCCCTCGGATCTGCGGGCCAAGGAACAAGTGCAGGAGGTGTGTACGGGGCTGTGGACGAGAGGCGGGGCTGGCGGAGAAGGGAGGTGCGGTGAGCCGCTGGGGGCGGGGCTCCTGACCAGGTGGAAGGGCGGGGCTTTTGGAAACTTGGAGGCAGGGCTTGACCCTGGATCTCCGGAGCCCTGGGCCGTCGTGGCAGGGTCTCCGGTCCTGGACTACTGCCCTCCTGGACTCTGACCTTTCACCCGTGTAGCCCCCGGAGGGAAGGGATTCAGCATGGGTCCTGGCTTCCCGCAGGTGGACACCACGGAGCAACTGAAGAGGATCTCGCGCATGCGCTTGGTGCACTACAGATACAAGCCCGAGTTCGCAGCCAGCGCGGGCATTGAGGCAGCGGCGCCAGAGACCGGTAGGGGCCGGAGGGGGGCGCAGAACTCAGTCCCCTTCCCCTGGGATCCTTCCTTCCAGGAATGCACCCCTCTCCACCCCAGCCTTACCCCTAGAATTGAGACCATCTGAACACCTGTCTCGAGTGTCCCCTGCCCTCGGGCACCTTGGAACCCAGTCACTGGTCCCCAGAACTTTGCACTCTCGGTGCCTGGCCCCCTCGTTGTATTAAGGTGCTGTGGCATCCTCCCTGACCCACACTGGGCTCTCCCCCCTCCTCCCCAGGTGTCATTGCCCAGGAAGTGAAGGAGATCCTGCCAGAGGCCGTGAAGGATTCAGGAGCCGTGGTCTTCGCCAACGGGAAAACCATAGAGAACTTCCTGGTGGTGAACAAGGTCTTTGGGCAAGGGGGATGGAGGGCCCACCGGGCATCATCTCCTCCTTAGGCACTGGTGGGCGGTGGCCAGGGCAGGAGCAGCTGGAACCTTCTTTCCTGTACCTCCAGAGCCCCCCACCCCTAGGCTCCCAGAGAAGGGGTGAGTGGTCATGGGGAGGTGGGGAGACTTAGCTGCTCCTAGGTTATGTGATGAGGCTAAGAGGAAAGTAGCAGAGGGTTGCTTTCCACCTCAGTACAATAAGGATAATAGTAACCCCCATTTCATTCTCTTGTGGTTGTTGCGCAGCGTAAACACGTGACTTATTGTGAGGAGCCCCTGAGTGGTATAAACAGTTAATGTACTCAGCTGTTGACCCAAAGGTTGGAGTTTCTAATCCACTTAGAGGAACCTAGGAAGAAAAGTCTGGTGTTCTATTTCTAAAGAATCAGCCATTGGACCCTATGGTGCACTGTTGTGTCCTCACACCCATGAGGTCTCCATGAGTGGAAAGCAACTCAGGGACAACTGGTTGTTACTGTGGTTATAAGGACACTGTCAGTGTATCTGACACAAGGCTGTAAAGTACTGAAGCTTGAGTCACCATGAAAGTCATGAAGAGAGATCACAGGGCTGCAGCCTTTAGGCATGGGGGTGGCAGGGTGTTCGGACAGGGAGAGGAAGGACTGTCTGAGCAGGGGGTGAGGTCCTGTTAGAAGTCCATCACGGGGAGCCATAATGGCCAAGGCTGGACTGGAGAGGCAAGGCAGAGCTGGGAAGGGAGATTTTCACAAAGGCAGGCGCGGGGAGTGGGGCTCCTCTCCTATTTCCTACCTGGCCCTCGCCCTTGGCAGGAGCGCATCTTCATGGAGAATGTGGGGGCCGTAAAGGAGCTATGCAAGCTGACGGACAACCTGGAGACACGCATCGATGAGCTGGAACGCTGGAGCCATAAGCTGGCCAAGCTGCGGAGACTCGACAGCCTCAAGTCCTCTGGCAGCTCGGGTGCCTTCAGGTAGGGTGGTGGGGGTAGGGACAGGGAGGAAAACATCCCCTTCCTGAGGTGCCACTGATCCTGGACCTCTCTCTGCAGCCACGCTGGGAGCCAGTTCAGCCGGGCAGGCAGCATTCCCCATAAGAAGAGGCCCCCCAAGGTGGCCAGCAAGGTGAGGGGTAGGCGGGCAGCCAGTGGCTTCCACTCCCCACGCAGCCTCTCACCCAGCTTGGAGTACCAGGGTCTCCTTCCTCTCCCCTCTCCCTCTGCTCCTCTGGGGAATGGTGGAACACGGTTCCCTTGCCTCCAGCAGAGCCCACAATGGGTACGAGCATGATGCCCTACATTTGGGCCAGACTTGACGTCTCCTCTTTTTCTTTCCTGTGTCCCTCTCTGGTCTCAGGCATCGTCGTCCGTGGCCCCAGACCAGGCCTGCATCAGTCAGCGCTTCCTGCAGGCCACCATTGTCGCCCTGGTCTTAGTCATGGCCTTCAGGTGACCTGCCCCAGGCTCTGAGGGTGGTTGTCTGGGGAGTCAAGGTGCCCAGTGAGGTCAGGCCTTGGGTGGAGGAAGACGGTGGGCTGCCTCATGAGATCTTCCCCCAGGAGTGGTGGTGGTGGTTCTGTGCTGTGGAGTCGATTCCGACTCATAGAGACCCTGTACAGGGTTTCCGAGGCTGTAAATCTTTACAGGAGCTGAAAGCCTCATCTTTCTCCCGCGGAACAGCTGGTAGTCTTGAACTGCTGACCTTGCGGTTCACAGCCCAATTCGTAACCATAGGGAGACCCATTTACAGGCACCCTAGGAGCCCAGTCCCTGGGGCATTGGGTGGTGGTTCAGGATCTGACAAGGACCCTTTTTTGTGGCCCCAGCGTGGTGTCTATGTCCACACTGTATGTGCTGAGCCTACGAACTGAGGAGGACCTGGTGGACACTGATGGGTACGTTCAGGGTGGCCAGGCTGGGCTTTGGTGGCAGTCCACAGGGGCAGAGGAGCAGAATAACCTCTTTGAGGTGCCCAGCCTCAGGCTCTCACCTCCTGGCAACCTTGGGGTGGTGGGAGGGATTTCCCCAAAGGTGAGCAGCTGTTTCCTGGTCCTTGCTGAAGCTGATATCGCTTTCTGGCCTACTCAGTGCTGGACCTCTGAAACTCGGGGGACCAGAGGGGTCCGGGTCTTAGGGTTGGAGGAGGGAGGGTCTCAGGGCTCTGTCTGCCCACTGTGCTTCCAGCTCTTACTGTGTCTTCTCTCTCTCCCCCACCCCTCGCACCTCTGTCCCCCACTGTCTCTCTGCTGCCCCTTAGCTCTTTTGCTGTATCCACTTCCTGCCTCCTGGCTTTGCTCCGGCCCCAGCACCCTGGGGGGAGTGTGGCCATGTGCCCATGGTATGTGTCTGGACCAAGTGCCCTTCCCACCTCATCTCCTGCTGCCCTTCTTCCTGCCTCCTCTCCACCTGCCCTCTCCTCGCCTTCTGCCCCTCCTGTTACTTTGGGACCCCCAGGCTTCCCCCGCAGGTTCTTCCAGCCCCTCTGAGCTCAGCCCCCGCTTCCCCAGCAGGTCCAGCCAGAGCTTTGGGACCACACAGCTTCGACAGTTCCCTGTGACCGATGGGCTGCCTAGCACACGGTCCTCTTTGTTGCCGGGTGCGTGCCCAGGGGCTGGTCAGCAGCAGATGGAAGCAGGGAAGGGCTGTGGGGAGTGGTTGGGTTCTGGTCAGGGGTTCTGTGGCCCCTTCGGCTCACAGAATTTCCAACTCCTTCAGTTACCACTGGCCTACCCAGCTCAAGCCCTGGTCCGTCGATCCGCACCTTGCACCTGTGCCCCAATCAATCCTGCCCAGCCGTCTGCTGCTCCTCACATACCCCCAGCCCTCCCACTGACCCCAGTCTTGGCTCCAGCCCCAGTCTCGACACCAACCATTCAGGTGTGGCTTTCTTGGGGCCAGGGCTTGGGTTTTGGGGGCTAACTTGAGTATATGCAAAATTCAGAAGACTCAGTGGTGGGGCCCAGAGTGAAACTGCTGGCAGGAGGGTGAGGGCAGATTGGGGGAATCTTCCAGAAGGCATTAGAAGACACATGGGGATCCACTAGAGCCCTAAGGTAGGTGGGCAGGAGGCCGCCGCCTTAGCTTTTCTCTGGTTCTTTTCACAGGCCTCAGTCAGCTGGCTCTACTGCCAGTCACCAGTATCAGAGCCAAGTCCTGGGGCTTTTCAGCCAATGGCATTGGCCATTCCAAACATCCCAAGAGCCTGGAGCCTGTGGCCAGCCCTGCGGTTCCCTTTCCTGGGGGGCAGGGCAAAGACAAGAATAGCCCCAGCCTTGCATTCCATGGCCGGGCCCGCAGAGATGCTCCCCAGCCAGGTACTTATCCCACCTGCCACCTCTCAGCACAGTAGCCTGGGCCCAGTCACCAGACTGTTTGTCATCAGACCTTTGCTGAGTCAGGTTTATGTGTGATCAGCTCTATGTCGATTGTCTCTGTGACTCGTCACCCCACGCCTTCAGAGGAAGAAATAGGCCCAGGGCAGACAGTCCAGCAGCAGCAGATCTGGGATTCGATCCCCGGTCTGCCTGACTCCCACATCAGCATCCTGGAGTGACAGAGTGCTGTACTGGGTCCCTCAACGTGTCCCCAGGCTTCAAACCTTCGGTTTTAACAGAGAAAGAGAACCCTTTACTGCAGGGATAGTCAAGTGGGTTCCTGTCAGATTCCCTGGGGGCTGCTGTTGGGATTGATGGGGAGACTAGGACCGTCTGACTTCTGTCAGGCACCTCTGCTCTAGGTATTTAGAGTTTCATGCCTTTAAAATAAAAAAAAAAAAATTTAAAAAAAGCAAAGCTTAGAAAGCGTGACTGGGCAGAGATGGAAAGTGCTGGAGAAACCCCAAGGGGACGCTATTCACTCGGCAGCCATTTTCCTGGGCTGCTCTGAGGCTGGCACTGGGCATGAAGACAGACGTGTCCTGCCCCCAAAGAGCTGGCAGACACGAAAATACCAGGGGCTTTAAAAAGTGCATGGAAAATGGAAAGAAATGATAATGGGATCTTCCCACGCACTTTCTGAAGCCCCCTTTCTTAACATATGGTAAGGCTCTGAGGAGGCAGCTCTGGGGTGGCTGGGTAGGAACTCACTCTCACTCTGAGCTAAGGTGGGGAGATCATCAGGGAAGACTCCCTGGAGGTAGTGATGTTGGAACTGAATTTTTAGAAATAGTATGGTGGTGGTGGTTATGTGCCATGGAGTCGGTTCCGACTCATAGCAATCCTGTACAGGGTTTCCGAGGCTGTATATCTTTATAGGAACAGAAAGCCTCATCTTTCTCCCACGGAACAGCTGGTAGTTTTGAACTGCTGACCTTGCAGTTCGCAGCTCGATTCGTAACCTCTGTGCTACCAGAGCTCCTTAGAAGTCGAATGAGGGGCCATCAAAAAGTTGGTGGAAAACTGCAAGTTGAAAGAGAATGGCATTTTCCCATACATTTAAGTTTACAGAGCAAATCCGATTCCACCTTGACAATTTTTATACAAGTTATCCTGTGACATTGGTTATAATTTGCACAATTAGGTCACCATTCTCACCATTTCCATACTGTTCGTTCTGTTTCTGTTGCTCTAGGTTCCCTGCCCCTCTTTGCTTTTGGGTAAATGTGGACCGTTTGGTCTCAGATAGTTGATTGAAGGTGCACATTACTCACAGGTGATGATTGTTTCTTTTATGAGCCAATCTATTGTTTGGCTGGAAGGTGACCTTCAGTAGTAGCTTCAGTGCCAAGTTCAAAGGACATTTTAGAGCAATAGTCTCTAGGGTTCCTCTAGTTGCTATTGGTCTAACAGGTCTGGCCTTTTTTTTAGGAATTAGAATTTTATTCTGTGTTTTTTTTTCCCATTCTCTTTGGGACCCTCTATTGTGTGCTCATCATGCTGTGAACCTTAAGGTCAGCAGTTCAAAACTACCAGCTGTTCCACAGGAGAAAGATGAGGCTTTCTGCTCCTGTAAAGATTTATAGCCTCGGACACCCCGTACAGGGTCACTATGAGTCGGAACCGACTCCACGGCACATAAACACCACCACCACTTCCCTGGAGGAAGATCTCACGAGGCAGCCCACCGTCTTCCTCTGCCCCAGGCCCCACCACACTGTGTTCCCGGGCAGAAGGCTTGGTGGTGGTAGCTAGGCACCATCTAGTTCTAATTGGAAGAAGCTGGGGTTTATGTAGGTTGTTTTTTCTTTGAATCTTTGGTTTGTTGGTTTTTTCCAATTTCTTTTTCTCCAGATGACTGGAGACCCATAGTTGGTATCTTAGGTGGCTGCTCAAGTGCTTTTAAGACCCAAGACACTGCTCACCCAACTAGGATGTAGAACCACATCCACATTCTCCTCATGAACTGCTACTTCAGTGGACTGTGTTGTCCTCCAAGTGTGTAACAAAATTTGAAGCATGCTTCAAGTTGCTTTCAAAGGCAGGTGGTTGTTGTTCGTTGCCATCGAGTCAAATTCCAACTCATGAGGACCCCATGTGTGCAAAGTAGAACTGCTGGGAGTTTTTGAAAGCAGATTTCCAGGCTTATCTTCTGAGTCGTTTTTGGGTGGATTTGCACTGTCATCCTTTCAGTTAGGGGATGACTGATGAAGCACTTGTGCCACTCGACCTCCTGGACTTGAGTGTGGAAGGGCTGTAGGGATTTGCCACAAAGATAAATGGGAAGCGCCTCTGCATTGGGCCTTGTGGAGCTAAAATGTGCTGAGTCCAGCAAATGGCCGGTGGCCCCAGCTCCCTCCTCCCCGAGGATATCAGCCAGCAGCAAGTATGTGGGTGCACTGGGTAGGAGAAAACCCTGTCTCCTCTGCCCCCACATCACACAGAACATGAGGGACTCCGGTCCCCCCAAGCTCCAATCAACCAGTCTGGGCTGGTGCCTTCAAGCAGTGGTGTGAGGGCAAATATTTAAGAATTGGCTCTCAGGGACCCAGGTCAGTGTGGGGTGAATACTCCCCTGTGGCCTATTTCACGCTACCAACTTAATGACACTGAACCCAGAGTTGGGAAGAGCTGTGCACCATCAGGAAAAGAGGTCTAATCGGGCCCCTGAACCCCACTGGCAAGGGATATGGAAGTCCCATCTCTGGTCAAAAGTGTTCAAGAACAAAGATGTCATTTTGAAGACTAAGGTGTGCCTGACCCAAACCATGGTATTTTCAATAACCTTGTGTGCATGCGAAAGTTGGGCAGTAAGGAAGACTGCAGATGAATAGATGCATTTGAGTTACGGTGTTAGAGGAGAATATTCAAAGTTGCATGGACCACCAAAAGAACAAACATCTGTGTTGGAAGACGTGCAGCCAAAGTGCTTCTTAGAAGCCAGGATGGCCAGACTTCGTCTCTCATATTTTGGACTTACCATCACTAGTGACCAGTCCCTGGAGAAGAACATTGTGCTTGGTAAAGTGAAGGGTCAGTGATAAAGAGGAAGACAGCCCCCCCCCCCCCAAGATGGATTGGCACAGTTGCGGCAGCAATGGGCTCAAGTTGGCCCACGTAATGTTTCATTCTATTGTACATAAGATCACTATGAATGGGTACCAACTCCATGGCACCTAACAACTGTAATCTTTGGTCCCAAGTGTTTCCATTCTGTGGAGGAGGCAAACCTTCGGCTCATGAGAACTGACTAGTCCTGGGCTAATGGGAGAAGAGGGTGGTATGATCCTTTAAGTCATTGTGGGAGTTTAGAATGGACAACTATGAATTTATTCATCATATAAAATGTGCATAACTGATTCGAGTCTAGCAAGCACGGTCTTGGTGGATTCTGCTTGCACCAACATCCTCTCTCTTGCAGACCCAGTGCCCTCCCTGACCTCCATCCAGGTGTTGGAGAACTCACTACCCATCACATCCCAGTACTGCGCTCCAGGAGATGCCTGCAGGTGGGCATGGCTCCCTCCCAGGGCATGTGACCCAGGCCCCTGGGTGCCCATCCTCTGAAGGACTAACACAAGCAAACAAACCTCAGGGTTCAGTCCTAGACCAACGCAATAAAGCAAGAAACGCAATGAAGCCAGTCAGACATTTTCTGGCTTCCCAGTATATATGACAGTTACGTTTTCACACTCCTATAGTCTATTGGCTGGAGAAAGAGGATGCTGTCTGCGTGCGTTTAAAGGTTTATAGTCTAGGAAACACTAAGAAGGAGTTCTACTCTGCCTTGTGGGGTTGATTTGAGTCGGGATTGACCCGGTTTAGGGTTTTGGGTATTCTATTTCATGTGCTGGTGTGGTGCTGTAGGACAAGCACTGGACTGCGAGCCACAAGGTCAGCTGTTCAAACCCACCAGCTACTTCTAGGAAATCTTATACGGGGTCACTGAGTCGGAACGGGCTCAACAGCACTGTGTGTAGTCACATTAGTAAAAAAAAAAGTCTGAAATACCGGGAAATAACCACAATTTGACACACAGACACAGTGTGACCACACAGGGTTGGAAAAATGGGGCCGATAGGCTTATTCACTCGCTGTTCTTCGATCTGTATAAAAGGCGGCATCTGTGGAGTGTGGTGAATAAGGGGTGCCTGTCAGGACTGGGGGCTGCGGGTGGGTGGCGTGGGGGCTGAGAAGCCAGCTTTGTCTCTTTAGGCCTGGGAACTTCACCTACCGCATTCCTGTCAGCAGCAACACCCCACTGCACCTCAGCCTGACCCTGCAGATGAAGTGAGTGTTGGGGTGGGAGGGGGCCCAGGAGTCCTGGGGGTGCTATAAGATAAGCATTGGACTGCTAACCACAAGCTTGGCAGATCAAAGCCACCAGCAGTTCTGTGGGAGAAAGATGAACTTGTCTGTCGGCATCGAGTTAGCCTTGGAGACGATAAGGCCGCTAGGAGTCAGAATCAAATCGGTGGGAGGGGCTTTGGTTGTGGTTAACCAGCTTTGTGACCCCGGCAGTCATTGTCCCCCTGGGCTTGTTTCTCATCTACAAAATGGGGATACTGCTTCATGGGGGCCACGTGGCATGGTGGATGGGACCCTCTTAGGCTGTGTTAGCGGGCAGCATGAAGGTTCAGGGCTTGCTTCATGAGTAGGGACTTCGTGTCCACCTCCCTGCTGACTGGGCCTCTCCCCAGCTCCTCGTCGCCTGTGTCTGTGGTACTGTGCAGTCTGACATCAAAGGAGGAGCCGTGTGAGGAGGGGGGCTTCCCACAGAGCCCTCCAACCCACCAGGACACCCAGGTAGGGCAGAGCTTCCCTTCCCTCATACCACTGGGCCCCCAAAGAGGAGGGGAGGGGCGTCCATTCCTTCAGCTGTCCTGCCCCCACCCTCACAGAGCCCAGCTTGGGATGGTGCAGTGGTGGGTGGGGACAGCAGCGTGCCCTGGAGCTGACCTGGCCTGGTCTCAGGGCGAGGCTGGCCATTCTGGGAAGTCACTTCTATGTTGAGACCTGAAGGATGGTTTGGGCTCAACCAGGGAGACAAGGGAACAGGGCTCCAGGAGTGAGGAACAGTGTAAGTGATGATAGTGGGGGTTGCGTTGGGGGGAGCAAGCATGTCCTGGCAGAACTGAAAACAAGGTCATCTGTGAGACAAGGATAAGGTGGGGTGTGTCTGGAGGAGCCTGGCCCTCAGACACAGGCCGGGGAAGTGGCTGCGGTCTGCTCTGGGAACTGAGGGCTTGGGCTCAGACACTTTCCTGGCCATGTGACCAGAAGTTATGATGCTCCGAACTTGGGGTCAACCACTAGTCCAGGGAGATGGTGCTCAGCACAAGTTAGGGAAAGCCTCCATAGTTCTCACACATCTGTGTTTATTCAGCACTAAGGCTGAACTTCCTCTGCCCCAGGCCCTGTGCTGAGCCCCGCTGGAGAGAGGAGGGCATACCCAGCTAGGAGCACACACTGGACACTGGGTGAATGAAAGCTTCAGCTGGGCAATGAGGAAGCCCCCTGTGGCTGGGCTTCGTGCCACTCTGAAAGTGAGAGAGCCCGTTAGACCTGGGTTTGAATCCCAGATCGGCGTCCCTTCCACTGTGGCAAAGTGATTCCATTTCCGTAACTGTTAGCCAGTGCTGTGCTGCTCCCCAGGGTTGGAATCTTCATGTACCTTTCTCCTAGTGAGCTTCCTGTTAGCATCCGAGTGTTTAGCTACTGCACCATCAGGGCCCTTGAGGGGTGCAGGGCAGACCTGTGCCTGCAGTGTGGTGCCTGAGAGGCAGAGCACAGACTAGGAAGGAGGCAGAAGCCAAGTGAGGAGCTGGGAAGCCAGCATAGAGGATGGGCTACCATTACTCCCCAAAGCAGCCGGTCTGCCTCTCACCGCCTCTCAAAGCTCTGTTTCTCCCTGTCATACAACCTGCTGCTGCCATGGCTCTGGGCTGGGGCAGGGGGCTGTCCTGACCCCTCTCTGCTTTCTCCAGGGTACATCCCACCAGTGGCCAATAACCATCCTGTCCTTCCGCGAGTTCACCTACCACTTCCGGGTGGCACTGCTGGTGAGCACAGTGCCCCATCTACCCTGATGGGGAGGTACCCAGAGCGAAAGTGTGCGGGGAGTTCACCACCTGGGAGAACATGGGGCACGGGCTCACGCCTAGAGCCGCCTGCCTCACCCTCCCTGCCCTTCCTCTCAGGGTCAGGCCAACTGCAGTACAGAGGCCACGGCCCAGCGGGCCACTGACTACTATTTCCGGTTCTCCCGCCTGTGTGACTGAGCGGCCTTCCCAGAGGTGGCCACACATTGGGACTGGAGGCATGGTGTCACACTGGAGTCTGTGCCCTGGCTCTCTGCTGCTCACTGGAATCCCCTCTGCAGAGACTGACGTCAGGGCTGGACTTTTCCTGAGACTGGGCAAACTGGAAGGCCTCACACTGGAGTTGCTGTTCCTGCCAGGAGCCCCTCACACCCCCTGCAGAGAGAGCCGGAGAACCTGCCAGAAGCCCCTCACACCCCCTGCAGAGGGGGCCAGGACAAGGCCCATTCACATCTGTCCAGATGGGGTTGGAGGGCTGGCTTCAGGAGCCCTGGAACTGAGGGAAATCCTGTACCTTAACTTGCCCTGACCTCCCCTTTAGAGACTGGGGGCGACCCCACTTTGGGGAGAGGTCCTGCCTGTCTTTGAGATCAGCCGGGGGGCTTGGCTGGAGCCAGGAGAGCCCTGCCCTCGTGGCTGCTCCGTGGGGGGGGGGGGGGGTGGGGGGGTGGTGGCTTGGCACAGGGTTTTTGGGGTTTGACTGTTACACTGGACTTGGACTTCTATGTTTGAAGCATGGCTCCCAAGAGCCGTTAGGGCCACCGAGGCCAGACTGCGTATATGTTCCTTAATGCCTGGTGGAAGCCGTGAACCCGAGCCTGGAGTGCCACCTCCTCCCACCCAGGAAGCCCCCTGAGAACTCACCAGGTCTCCACTCTGAGCAGAGGAGCAGGAATCTCTGCAAGGTTATCATAGGCACTCTTGGCTGCTGGTGGTGGTGGTGGTGTGCCGTGGAGTCAGTTCTGACTCATAGCGACCCTGTACAGGGTTTCTGAGGCTGTACATCTTTACGGGAGCAGAAAGCCTCATCTTATCTTTCTCCCGCGCAACAGCATTAGTTTCGAACTGCTGATCTTGCGGTTCGTAGCCCGATTCGTAACCACTATGCTACTTGGCTGGTGGGTGGGTGCAAATCGCTTTTGCTGTTATTAATGAAGTAATTAGTATGATGCACTTACACCAGGGCAGGAAGCAGTGGGAAGATGGAGCTAGAAAGCCCAGGGGGGCCAGAGGCCGGGGAAACATTGGCAAAGAAAGGCAGCAACTTCCATGAGCAGACGCTGGCCTCCCTTCTTGTCTGCCAGGGACAGCAAGCCATGGGGAGCCATGCTTGACATCAAGCCTCACCTTGGCCCAGCCTTCCAGGAGCTTCGGCTCCATTCTCTTTCTGAGTGGGAGCCTGGAGTCTTCCCATGCCACATTCAGGTTCCTAGACTAGAAATCATTTAATGTCTGCCCTGGGGTCAGAAATAGGATTTGCCTAATTCTCTTTGAGAACCAGGCCCTGCCCACTCCTACCTCTCATTCTTAGTTCGAATGGGTGGGCTTTCTGCAGGGAAACCCACTGAAGTGGCCTGTGCACCCCAGGCCCCTCTGCCATTCATCTCAAAGCACTTAACACCAGGACAGGGAAAACCAAAACAGAACCAACTCAGAAGGACTACAGAACAGAGTATCCAAGGCTATAACTCATAGAACCCAGACTGCCGCATCTCTCCTGTGGAACAACTAGTGGGTTCAAACTGCAGAACTTCACGTCGCCAGCTGAGCACTTAACCACTGTGCCACCAGGGTTTCTTAGGATGGGGAAACACCAGGGGCATTGGGCAGCGGGGATACCAGCGTTTCCCCAGTCTGGCTTTGCTGACCCCCTGGCACAGGGGCGGGCTGACTTAGGACTGCTCTCCCCACCCCAGGAGTCCTTCCTCGGGTCTGTCCACAGTAAGTCTGCCTGGGGCAGGACTTCAGGGTCTCCTTTGGCGATGGTGGACATTGTGGACTGTAGCCCGTCTAGTAACTGGAAAGTAACCCTCCACCACCCCTGGGGCCTGTCTGGACACAGCATATCCCGTTCTGGTTAGCAGCTGGCTGTTTTCCAACCCGCAGGGACTGGGGCTCCAAGCTGCTTGGGGGGTGAGGGAGGTGCTCAACCTTGGACCAAAGCTGCCTTATACCCAAGGTAAAAGGGCTTCAGGAAGAAACAGGGCCATCCAGGGGGTGTCGTGGCTCCACGCCCTAAGTCCCACAGCCCATTCCTTCTCGCTTCGAGCTGTACATAGGGCTTTGCAGCGCAGTTCCCCCGCACACACCATGTTGTTGTGTGCCGCCCAGTAGGTTCTGACTCATAGCAACCCTGTAGCCCCCTTAAAAGCCCGCGTGTGCATAGAGCCGCCTTCCCCAGTTAACTCCCAGTTCCCGTCCCTGAGCTCCAACTCATATTTATCTTGTACCAACTCTGAGGGGGGGCAGCAAGGGAAACAGCCCCAGGCCTGCTTGCTTCCTGCCCTGTTCTTTGTGGGGTAAATATACATATATAAATAAATGTATAAATACTGCTTTGTATCTGAGCTTGCCTCCCCACCTCTTCTTGCGTTAGGTCTGGTGTGGAAAGAAGTTGCCCATGTTGCTAGGCCAACTGGAACTCACAAGTTTTTTCTGAGAAGCTTGGGGGCTTTGCTGGGGACCACATCTTGTGATCCAGTATCCTTGGCTTCCCAGTAGGGCTGGGAACAAGACTTGGGAGCCCCTCAGCTGGCCACACCTCTTCCTTCACATAGACCTGCTGCTGCCCACTGGGTTACGAGGAGCCACCTTTGGAAAAAGCCTGCCTCTCAGAGGATAAGGGGCACTTTAAGAGGGTGCCCAGCCCAGACTGCCCGGTGCAGGTTCCTGCGGGCATTTGCTGTAGAAATGCTGCAAGCAGGCCTGTCCTGCCTCTTCCTGTCTCCTCCATGCCCCAGGCACATGTGTCCTTCCTGCAATCCTGATGGCCGAGGTAGAGAGTGGCAGGAGCCATCGGAAGGGCAGATGAGAGAGGGGATGACGTGGAACTGGGGAAGCCATGTGGGTCACAGCCGCAGCCCCACCCCTACAGAAAGACAGCCAGACTGCCTGTCAGTCACACCTCTGCCTTTATTGTGTATAGCAGCAGGTGGGACACTTGCAGCAACAGTAAAAAAATTAATTTACAAAAGCAGGGATCCCGTGAAGCAGTCTGATTGGTACCTGAAAGAGACGAGAAGAGGAGATTCAAGGGGAAGCCCGTGACCTTTCCTTCCTCCCCTCTGCTCCTGGGACCACGGCCTGGAGCCATCACTCAGTGACCCTGGAGGATCTACAGCAACTTTCAAGTCCCAGATCCCGGCTCCCTAACATGCGGCATCTCCAACCCCACCGCGTCCCCCTCCGGACAGTCCCCTCAGGTTAGACAGAGGCCTTGGGCACTGTGGAGATGACTCAAGTTCCCACTGCTGTCATCAAATCGACTGGGATACATGACGACCCCAGGAACTGCTCCCCAGAGTTTTCATGGCTATGACCATCTGGACACAGACTGCCAACCTGTCTTGTGAGAGGTGCTGCTGGGTGGGTCCACAGCACCAACCTGCCGGCTGGTAGTCAAGCGCTTAAACACCTTTGCCACCCCAGGGACTCCCATTGTTGTGTGCCAAGTTGGTTCCCACTCACCGCAACCCTGTATAGGGTTTCCAAGGAGCGGCTGGTGAGCTTGAACCACCGACCTTGCAGTCCAGAGCATTAACCTGCAGCACCACCCCAGAACTCCCATCAGGGAGAGGGAAAGGTGCATGTGCCTGGTGTCCCTACCTAGCCTGTGGAGCCAGTTCTGGTTAGCCAAAGGGCCATCCAGGGAAGAGCAGGAGTCGTCAGCTGAAGGAGATGTGGGAAGGCGTGTCCAAGCTGTGCCTTAGAGACCCGAGTATCCAACCCGGTGGCAGATCTTACCCTTGGGAGTCACACGTAGATGCCGACCCAGAGCAGCAGGAAGAGGACCCCAAAGCCCATGAAGAGGGAGGCCACCAAGGAGATGAGGAGTTCTTTGTAGATATCCCGCGTGTACTTGGTGGAGGTTACCTCATAACTGGAGAGGGTTGCTAAGGAGAAGTAAAGAGGCGGCTACAGGGAGCCTGGTGCTGGGTGAGCAAGGTCTGGGCTCAGGGCTTCCTAGGAGGCTTGTCTGGAAATGCTCTAGTGGTCCAGCCCTCTACCATACATAAAAGAAAATGAGGCCCAGAGGGGTTAGGCCACACAGCTAATGAATGGTGGATTGGTGGCTCTGGGACTAGCCCTCAGACCCCTGACATCTGAATGCACTCTTTCACCACTTTTCCCACTTCAGCCACCCTACTGCCAGCTCCGCTCCTGCCAAGCTCCCTGTTCTGGAAAGTTGCAAAGCAAACTGAGCTCAGACACACTTGGAAAATAAGGCCACAACCTGACCTTGGACATCGACAGACTTCCCTTGGCCTCTTACCTTTCCCAAGCCCCAATCCAATATATAAAACTGCCCCGGATGCTGGTACACAGTGTGTCTCCCTCCACTTCCCATATCCCTACCTCTGACCCACTGGCTACTCAGCAGTGTAAGGATACACGAAGAACCAGGCGGTGAAGAACATGCCAATGGCCAAGAGCACCACGGTCAGATGGGGGAAGACAGCTGGGTTCACTGGGCTGGTATACCTGCTCATAGCCTCGAGCTCCTAGGAGGACATGAGATCAGAGCCATCAAAGAATTCCACAGTTTCAACCTGGGAGGGGGTGGGGGCAGGGGCACTGGGGTGACCACTCCCCTCTCAGCTTGGGAGAGGTGGAAATCCTTCAGAAGCAACATCAAGTGAGTCCATTTACAAATGGCAAGAATGCCAATAAAAAAGACAATGACATCTTAAATTTACCTAGGAAGCACTTTGTCATTTCAATGAAACAAGGGCAGCCCAGACACAGAAAGTGATTAGCAATACATGAGATATTTCCTGAGGCGGATGACACCTATAAAAATGCCATGAAAAGTAGACTCTCTGGCTGGGCCAGAAAGAACAGACAAGAAAAAGGTTTATCTGGAGTTTTGTAGTTTTTTGTATACACATGTGTAAAGATACCCAGCTCTCAACTGTGAATTCAGTATTCTTCCCACCATGCTATGATGGCATCTCAGGATCGATGGGCAGAATGCAGCCCTTAAAATGCTAGCTCTGTGGATGAATGTGGTTATAATACTGTCTCTCTCACTGGGTTGGGGTCTGATTAAGAAAGATGATGAATGCCAGCATCTGGCTCCGTGGCTGGCACAGGTGTTTGCTGCTTTCCTAAACGTTACAGGGAAGATCAGGGGATAATAAAGGCTATGAAAGACAGCTGTAATGTCAAGTTCTGTACACAAGTTAACTTCCAATGTCACCCAGCAGCCACCGCTTCTAGCATCCAGAATATAACAACTCTAGGGAAGTAAACTGACCCCATTGTGCTCGGAGACACTAGAATTCAACTCAGTAAACATTTACGCACACACATCCCACCCTCTGAAAACGACCTAGACAATAGCTACCATTAACTGAGTCTCTCAATGCAAGCTCAGTGTTTGGCATTGGGAATACAAAGATGAATAGGCATCATCCCAGAGCAAGACGCACGTCAGACGGAGGCGTGGCAGGTAACAAAGATGTCTACGAAACGTGGCAAGAGATCTGCACAGCGCTCCGGGAGCTCCCGGGAGACGGCAGTGGAGTGTCGGCGAGCTTCACCATGACACTTGCCTGGGGCCTTACAGAATGAGTACGATTTCGGCAGGACCAGGAACTTTCCAGATAGAAACTTGGACAAAAGTTCCGAGGTACTGAAAATGCTGCCCCCAAACCCTCCCACCCTTCCAAACAGCACTTCGCTAAGTTCACAGCGAAGGGCTGTCCTACCCCGACACTTAATCTAAGAAAAAGGTTCCCGGAGCCTCCCGCTGTGTGGATCCCGGACGCCTAAAGTCTCCGCGAGAGAAACGAGGTGTGGGTAGGGCCCCGCGGGGCCACCACAGCCTGGGCCGGAATTCCCCTCAATTCTCTCACCATCTTGCCGGGTACTAGGTACGCCGCCGTTTTGCCACCGGAAGAACACGTCGGCAGGAGCTGGCGCCCCGTCCATCCGGAAGGGGAAGTGCCCCCACGCAAGTGGCATTATGGGAGTTGTAGTCATACGCTTTGGACTGGGCAGGCGTAGAAGCAGGGTCTGTGAGGGTCTGGTGTAAAGTCGGGGGAATCAGTGGTGCAAGGGTAGTACAGAGTTGTTGTTAAAGTTCGTTCCTACTGGCAAGACCGTTTGCCAAGAGAGAAGCTGGCTGGGGGATAGGGGTGGGGTGGGGGTGGGGCCGCGGGCCCCCGGTTCATGTACTACAATTCCCACGAGGCTGTGCGTAGCGAACCGCTCACGTGACGGGAGCGCGGGCTTTGGAAGACGGCGGAGCGTAAGGAGACCGAGCGGAGGAGGTAGTGGAGTTTGTGATTATCCCAGACAACGCTCCCGGTCCATACCGGATCAAACTCTAGTTGCCACAGCCGCGTGCCCTGACCCCAGGTGAGACTCGACGCAAGCTCGAAAGCGACAGGGTTCTCTTTGCTCTGCTTCTGTCGGGAGATCGGGTCTACAGAGGAAGGCGAGAGCTGGGCAATCAAGCTATCCCGCCACTTTCCCGCTCTGAGTAGGACCCTTCGCGTAACCTGAGAAGCCCCCCTTTGTTCAGAAGTGGAAAGAGGGTGGCAGTAACTTCCACCTTGGGACGTTCTGTGCGTTTCCTAAAATCCTGGATGAAAAATTATTTTTAAACTTAACTTGGGTGGGCCCCTTTTCTTAATAGCTCTGTGGTATGCAGTAGGGGAGACTACCCGCTTCGTATATACTCTAGGAGCCCTGGTGGCATAGTGAGTTAAGCGTTGGACTGCTACCAGAATGTCGGTTTCACCTACCCGCTGCTCCATGAGTCCCTTTGCTTCTGTAAAGATTCCATCCCAGGAAACCCAGGGGGGCAGCGTGGTGCTGCCAGTCAGAATGGACCCGATGGAATGGGTTAGCGCACATTCCAGCAAAGCAGCAGCCTGAAGCCTGAACCAAAGATCTGGATGGGAATGTTTACAGAACGTGTAACACTGGACTGCTAACCAGATCAGTGGTTCAAACCCACCAGCTGCTCCTTGGGGACCCTATACAGGCAGGGTTAACACTTATTTTAGAGTTGAAAGGAGTGTATTTAACTAGCTTAATAACGCCGCCCAGATGGTAAACGCAGGAGTCTAGGTACAAGGCCAGAGATCTTTGGATGGCGCAGAGACTGTGCTAGAGAACTTTTAGGTAAAGGTTGGCAGTTCTAACCCACCCAGCGGTATTGCGGCAATCTCATTACCACCAAGAAACCCCTCTGGAGCAGTTCTGCTATGTAACACACGGGGTCACCATGAGCAGGAATCGCCCCGATAACCACAGGTTGGGTGTGTTTTATTCACAGAGGAGCAAAAATGAGTTGGATCTTGGAGGGAGGGATTATAGTTAACACACTTGGTTGGGTGGGTGGGTGAGTGCTACCGAGTTGATTCTAACTTATAGCGACCCTGCAGAGGGTTCAAAGACTAAATCTGTTTACAAGAGCAGAAAGCCTCATCTTTCTCCTGTGGGACGACTGGTAGATTTGAACTGCTGACCTTGTAGTTAGTAGCCCAAGTAGTAATCCACTGATAAAACACAGACGAATGTCTCCTTTTCAACTTATTTTAGTTTAAAATAAAAACTATGTCTGTTGAGGGACATTTTAAGTTCATAAGTAAAGGTTTTAGCCAGATGTGCCAAAAATACATTTGACTGTGTGTTGTAGTTGCTTTTGTATTTAGCTCATTTTGCTTTCTTTGTGTCACTGAGATTTGGGCTGAGTTCTGCCCTTAGGTCCCTGGATTCCTGAATTTCGGCGAGCGCTCCTCTGGACTTCCATGGTCCTCAATGCGGACATCTGGTGTGGCCTTTATTTCATGCTGGATTATGACACTGCTGTAACCACAGAAGTCGAAGCCCCTCAGGGACATCAATGTTGTTGTCTTACTCTGCTTTGCACCCAGTTCAGTTCTCAGGAATACCCACTGCGTGAGCATTCCTGTGACACCGCGAATTCCCAGAGAATGGGGACCAGATCCTATACATCTTTACAACTCCTCATGGCTGCTTGGTGTCCTTGTCGTGCTGGCTTTGTTAGCTGGAGGTCTGAAGTTGATGAGATAGCACCAGTTATAAACTTCACTCTTTTTATATCCTCAAAGTTCCTCTTCTTAATTGCCTTTTTGTTTCCCTCCCTTAGAGCTGCCCCACCTCTGTGTTGCCATGGGAATTCAAGGCCTAGCCAAACTAATTGCTGACATAGCCCCTGGCGCCATCCGGGAGAACGACATCAAGAGCTACTTTGGCCGCAAGGTGGCCATCGATGCATCCATGAGCATCTATCAGTTCCTGATTGCTGTTCGCCAGGGGGGCGATGTGCTGCAGAACGAGGAGGGCGAGACCACCAGCCACTTGATGGGCATGTTCTACCGCACCATCCGCATGATGGAGAATGGTATTAAGCCTGTGTATGTCTTCGATGGCAAGCCGCCACAGCTCAAGTCGGGCGAGCTGGCCAAACGCAGTGAACGGCGGGCTGAAGCCGAGAAGCAGCTGCAGCAGGCCCAGGTGACGGGGGTGGAGGAGGAGGTGGAGAAATACACCAAGCGCCTGGTGAAGGTCACCAAGCAGCACAATGATGAGTGTAAGCAGCTGCTGGGCCTCATGGGCATCCCGTACCTCGAAGCGCCCAGTGAGGCTGAGGCCAGCTGCGCCGCCCTGGTGAAGGCCGGCAAAGTCTACGCCGCCGCCACCGAGGACATGGACTGCCTGACCTTCGGCAGCCCCGTGCTCATGAGGCACCTGACCGCCAGTGAGGCCAAGAAGCTGCCTATCCAAGAATTCCACCTGAGCCGGATTCTGCAGGAGCTGGGCCTGAACCAGGAGCAGTTTGTGGATCTGTGCATCCTACTGGGCAGTGACTACTGCGAGAGCATTCGGGGCATCGGGCCCAAGAGGGCTGTGGACCTTATCCAGAAGCACAAGAGCATCGAGGAGATCGTGCGGCAGCTGGACCCCAAAAAGTACCCTGTGCCCGAAAATTGGCTGCACAAAGAGGCCCAGCAGCTCTTCCTGGAGCCCGAGGTGCTGGACCCAGAGACCGTGGAGCTAAAGTGGAGTGAGCCCAATGAGGAAGAGCTGGTCAAGTTCATGTGTGGGGAAAAGCAGTTCTCAGAGGAGCGAATCCGCAACGGGGTCAAGCGACTGAGCAAGAGCCGCCAGGGCAGCACCCAAGGCCGCCTGGACGATTTCTTTAAGGTGACGGGCTCACTCTCTTCAGCTAAGCGCAAGCAGCCGGAACCCAAGGGAGCTGCTAAGAAGAAAGCCAAGACTGGGGCAGCAGGGAAGTTCAAAAAGGGGAAATAATGTATTTTCCCCCGTTATACCTCCGTGACCCCAGAATACCTGACTTGTCCCCTCAAAAGCTAGAGCTAGAGCAGCCTCCAGGGCTGGGGAGAGATCCCATCGTCTCTCCAGCCCACCCTTTCTCTGTACTGCTTTTCCCTGCAAGACTTGAGCCAGTGGCAGGAGGGCCCCGCAGTGCTTTGCTGCTTGCTTTGCTCAGGAAGTGTGTCCGGCTCTTCTTCCTTTCAGCGGGCAGTGAAATCTATTGTTGTGTGAAAGGGACAGCAACAAGTTTTTGTTACAGGAGTGGGAGATGAACGGTGGAGACAAGACTAGGGGAATGATGTCCATGCTACCCAACTGGTGGCTGATGGGAAGTGACGGTGAACAGTGATCAGGGGATGATCCCACCTAAAGAGCGCCCATCAGGAAGACCACATCTAAAGAGCTACTGAGGAATGAGACTGGCGCAGACAGAAGTCCCTGGACTTGTCTGTAAGAGTTGCATTGCTGGGTGTGTGTTGAGGGGTGGGCAGAAGTTTGAGCCTGCTTTGTAACTTGAGTCTTTACAGTGGTTGTTCCGAGAAATAGTATGGAGACGTCTTCTCATGGAGTCTGAGACAATAAACTGGGCTGAAACTTTGGAATAAAATGCTGGCTTCTGGGTGTTTTGTTTCAAAGATAAGAGTGGAGAAAAGTCAGTAAAGTTATTAAAGTAACCAGGATGCATGTTCTTTTAGAACATGTGAAAACACCTACAGTTCCCCAAGCTCCCCACAGAAAGGAAATTATTTTTTTTATCCCAAGGCATCATACTTGTTGTTATGTGCCGTGGAGTCGGTTCTGACTCATAGTAACCCAGTACAGGGTTTC
>NW_006408828.1:1688461-1691272 GCF_000296735.1 Chrysochloris asiatica
CTTGCTTCTGCCACAAATTCCCCCCGCTGTGAGCCTTCCAACCTTCTAAATATTCCTATATATGTGGTTCAGAGTCCTGGGACCAGCCCCTGAACCTGCTTGGTCAGGTATTCTGTGTTGTTGTTGGCGGAGCTCTCTGCTATATGTCCACCCGATCCGCCATCTTGTTTGT
This sequence comes from Chrysochloris asiatica, assembly GCF_000296735.1. Lineage (NCBI taxonomy): Eukaryota > Metazoa > Chordata > Mammalia > Afrosoricida > Chrysochloridae > Chrysochloris > Chrysochloris asiatica. The sequence continues at coordinate 1,688,634 of NW_006408828.1, forward strand.
TGTCCGAGGCTGTAAATCTTTGCGGGAGCAGAAAGCCTCATCTTTCCTGCGGAGCAGCTGGTAGTTTCGAACTACTGACCTTAAGGTTCACAGCCCTCCACCAGAGTTCCTTAACTCCCTATTAATAACAGGCGATTTGAGAGGGGCCACAAGATGGCGCCATCTCCCACAGAATGGTCACAGCATAAACTCCAAGCCAGTGAAGGAGAACTTGTAACAAAGAACCTCACCATTTAGGTCAACAACTCCCTGTTGTCAGCTGCTGTGAGTAGGTCCTAGCTCACGGACCCCAGGCACTACAGATCAAACACTGCCTACACCCTACACTGTCCTTCACAGTCCTTCCTGTGGTCTGGTCTGGTTTTGTTTTTTTGCTGACCCTACAAAGCATAGGAACTTTGGTAGCGTAGTGGTTACAAATCGGGCTGCTAACCTCAAGGTTGGCAGTTTGAAACTACCAGCTGTTCTGCAGGAGAAAGATGAGGCTTTCTGTTCCTGTAAAGATTTGCAGCCTTGGAAACCCTGTACAGGGTCACTATGAGTCATGCTACCTTCTCCAGTGACTGGTCCCTCCTGACAGCATGTCCAGAGTACTGACGAAGTTTTGTATACCTTTGAAGGAGTATTTAAGCTGTATTTCTTCCAAGAGAGATTTGTTTGCTCAATGTTTTTTGCCAATACCATAAATCAAAGGTATCAAGTCTTTGGTTTTTCTTATTCACTGTCTATGAGGTAACAAAAAACCATGGCTTGGGTCAGGTGCATTTTAATCCTCAATGTGACATCTTTTTATTATTTAATACTTTGAAGAGGTCTTTTGCAGCAGATTAGCCCATTGCCTATGTTACGTGCTGTCGTGTCATTTACGACTCTATGCAAAACAGAACAAAACATGGCCTGGTCTTGCATCATCCTCACAACTGATATGTTTAACTCCATTGTTACTGCCCCGGAATCAGTCCATCTTGTGGCTTTCCCCTTCTTCATTGACCCTCCACTTTACCAAACATGATGTCTGTGTTCCAACATAGATTTGTTCTGGCAGCCCAGGGTACTTCCATTGCTCTTTACCAACATTAATTCAAATGCATTGATTCTTGTCTGCACTTTACTCATTGTCTAACTTTCATATGCATATGGGGCAATGGCTTGGGTCAGGCCTACATTAACCCTCAAAGTGACATCTTTGCTCTTTAAGGTGGTCTTTTGCAGCAGACTTGCTTGTTGCAATGTGGTTTGATTTCTTGACTGCTACTCCCACGAGTGTTCATTGTGAATCCAAGCAAAATGAGGTCTGACACCTTCAGTCTTTTCTCTGTCATGATTTTATTTATTGGTCCAGTTGTGAGGCTTTTTTTTTTTAACTTTCTTTACATTAAGGTACATTCCATACTGAAGGCTATAGTCTGGTCTTTATCAAGCAAGGTTTTGTCATCTGCACATCACAGGTTTTAAGAAATCTTCCTCCAGTCCTGATGCCATACTCTTCATATAATCCATCTTCTGAAATTATTTGTTCAGCATCTATATTGAGTGAGCATGGTTAAAGAATACAACCCTGGTGCACACCTTTCCTGAGTTTAAAGTATTCAGTATCCCCTTGTTTGAACAACTTTCTCTTGGTCTTAGGTACAAATTCCTGATGAGCACAATGAGAAGTTCTGGAATACCCATAGTCATGATCCACACAATCAAGTGCCTGAGCACCGTTAAACATCTTTCTGGCATTCTCTGCTTTCTGCCAAGATCCATGTGACGTCAGCAATGATATCCCTAGTTCCACGTCCTCTTCTGAATCTGTCTTGAATTTCTCTGTTAATGTACTGTTAAGACCATTTTTTAATTTGCCTTCCTTAAAATTGTATTTGCATTCAATATTGATAGTATTGTTAGATGATTCCCTCATTCCACTGGCTCACCTCTCTGGAATAGGCAGAAATAGGGATCGCTTTTAGTCAGTTGGCCAGGTGATTATCTTCCAAATTCCTTGTCGTAAATGAATGAATGCTTCCAGCGCTGCATCAGTTTGTTGAAACATTACCATTAGAATTCCATCAATTTCTGGAGCCCTGTTTTTTCTGCCAGTGCCTTCAGGGCAGCTTGAATGTATTCTTTCAAAGCCATCAGTTCTTGATCATATACTGCCTCTTGAAATGGTTGAGCACCAACCAATTTTTGGTACAGCGACTCTTCTTTTGATGCTTTCTTCACCATCCAGTGTTTTGCCCATTGTTAGGTGTCATCGAGCCAGTTCCAATTTATAGTGACCCTTTGCGCAACAAAACACTGCCCGGCCCTGTGCCATCCTCACAATTGTTATATCTGAGCCCAACGCTGCTGCCGCTCTACTAATCCATCTTGTTGGGGATCGTCCTCATTTTCACTGACCCTCCTTAATAGACATGATATCCTTCTCCACGGACTGGTCCCTCCTGATAATATGTCTAAAGTGAGAGATGAAGCCTCGCCATCCTGGCTTCTAAGGAACATCCTGGCTCTGCTTCTTTCAACACATTTGTTTGTTCTGGCAGCTCATGGTACTTCAAATAGTCTCCAGCACCATAACTCAAGTGCATTAATTCTTCTACCATCTTCCCTATCCATTGTCCAACTTTCACATGAGTATGAGTTGTTGTTGT
>NW_006408828.1:1698807-1716660 GCF_000296735.1 Chrysochloris asiatica
ATCTTCCCCCCCCACTCCTAAACTAAACTCCCTCTTGAAACCTTGTAAACCGGTCATTTCATGCCTTTATCACCCCCTCATTTTAGGTAGCCAGTGTCTAAGTTGCCTGTGTACAGAGTGAATAGCATTGATAGTTGATGTGAAGACTCCTTCCCTCTCTGTTGGTGTTTTGAGCTACTACCTCTAGGAGTATAGGTCAAGTTTGTCAAATTGTAACAATTTACCCTCGTTTCCTTTATCAAAAATTGTTTTTTAAAATCTTCCTCTAGTCGAGTTCTGATTATCGAGCCATCGAGGCTAGATCAAATGGGTACGAATAATCCATTTTTAAGTAAAATTTTACATGAAACTTGAGAACATAAATGCTTAAGTTGAATCAGGAACAGAACCCCCCGCAAAACTAGAAGACTTTATAGACTGACCAGTCATGGCTGATGTAGTGTAATTGAAACAGTTCCAAATTTGTAAAATGCGGTGTATTGGAGTAATTATAGGAAAAGTTATAGGCTGAAGCTCTGGAAGGAGATTGGAAAAAGCCAAAGTGAGCCCTGTCAGGAGCCGGGTGCCTATCGCGTTATTGCCAGGACTTGGAGAGCAACCCTCCAAGTGGTATGGCCTCCATTTCTTTCAGCTGGGCGCCCGTTTCTGATTCCAACTCTGCCTGTCAAGAGATTTGGTTGCTATGCAACGTTGATGCTGCCTTTGTTTTCGAGGAGGGAGATTTTCTAGCATGGTGTCGACCTGTAATTTCGCCGGTTATCCTTCACACATTTTATCAATTTGGATATTTTCGTTTTGCTTCATTAGTAATGACTGAGCCAGGAAGAACCAGTTTGAAGGGCTGCTTTGAACTAAGCTATACAACTTGTTTTTATAATTCAAGGCATGTGAGTGTAAGCCTGCAGTAATGGAGCTAGGGACCAGAGAGTACGACGATTCTTCTCTCTAGTTAGAGCTCAAACCCTATGCTAGGCAAGCAGGTAGTGGTTTTTCAGTTGTTGAATTGCCTAACTGGGCATGTTGTTGGGAAAATCAATTCTGTCTATACATTTTTATTAATATGTTCTAATAGTGAATAAGAAAGACTATAGAAGAATTGATGCTTTTGAGTTATGGTGTTGGCGGAGAATATTGAAAGTGCCAATGGCTGCCAAAAGAACCAGCAGATCCGTTTTGGAAGAAATGCAGCCAGAGTGCTCCAGGATGGCCAAATTGTGTCTTTCATACTTTGGACATATTGTCAGGAGATACCAGTCGCTGGAGAAGGACATCATGTTTGGTTAAGGTGGAGGGTCAGAGAAAAAAAAGGAAGACCCCTAGCAAGATGAATTGGCCAAGTGGCATCATCGATGGACTCAAGCGTGGCAACAGCAGTGAGGTTGGCCCAGGATCGGGCAGTGTTTCATTCTGCTGTGCATAAGGTCGCTATGGGTCGGTACCAACTCGATGGCACCTAACAACAACAATAGTGACTCAATGCCACTTAATAGTGACACGTAAGAGCCCTGGTGGTACAGTGGTTAAGCGCTTAGCTTGCTAACAGAAAGGTCGGCATTTTGTATGCACCAGACTCAGCAGAAATGTGTAGCCTTGGAAACTCTACAGAACCATTCTATCTTGTCTTGTATGGTTGCTGAGTCAGAACCAATGGCAGTGAGTTTGTTTGTTCATATTGACGCAGGGAGCCCTGGTGGCACAGTGGTTAAGCACTTGGCTGCTCACTCAAAGACTGGTGGTTTGAATCCATCTAGTGGCTCTGTGGTGAAAGACTTAGCAGTCTGTTTCCATGGAGACTGCAGCCTAGGAAACCCCAGGGCTGCTCAACTGGGTCACATGAGGTTGCTATGAGTTGAAAACCAACTCAGTGACCCCCAACAGTAACACTGATGTGGGTCACTGAGTTAGTTGGAATCAACTCCAAGGCACTGGGAACGGTCTTGCTCCGAGCACTGTTCAGGGACAGAGATTAGAAGAGGCGGAGCTTTGTGGTCCAGCTCTGGAACCTGATGTCTGCAGAAGAAGATTTAGGCAAATAGGATTTATGGGGACTACTGAGATGGGAAATGAGGATTCGTAAGTTTGTTCTTCATAAAACTCAGGAGTCCTGGTATAGCGCTGTAGGATAAGCACTCAACTGCATGGTTGGTTTGAACCACAAGGTCAACAATTCAAACTCACCAGCCACTCCTCGGAAACCCTATACAGGATCACTAGGAGTTGGAACCAACTCCAAAGGGCTTATGCAAAGTTGTATGTGGGGTGTTGTCTTGGCAGTGATTCATGTTCAGAAAGAGGCTAGTCCCGTAGATGTGATCAACAGCACAAGACGCCCCCACACACAGATGTGACAAAAGAACAGGTTTCATCTGGAAAAACAAATTCGTTTTATTGTTCAGTTTACTTCATCAGACTGAAGTAACAAATTTGGCACACACAGAAAGGAAACCGATCTCAGAAATAACTACAGAAAATGCCTCCAGCCAGGAAGATGGAAGTTCATAGAAGCTGCAGTAAAAATAAGTTCAAATGTTATGTTGTCATGAGTCATGTGACTAGAGCTCCCTTTTCCTCTAAGCTATTTTCCCACCTGTCAGGGTCTGGGATGAAGATTTCTCATGTTAGTATTGTAGCATTCGGAGCCTTTTATCACTGATGTGCCCCTGTGGCCATGTAAGAGACTGCTGGTTTAGGCTAAAGAGAGAAGGCCACGGTGGTTGACATTTTTTGAGGACTTGGTCTTGGCTCAGTAGATTCCTCAGATTGGGCAGCCCAGGCCCCTTGGGCAGGCTAGTGACAGTTGTTAACACAGGGATGGGGAAGGACCCAAGGGTGTGAGGAGGTCAGTGAATGTAGAACTCTGCATTTCTGATTGTAATTTTTCTACCCAGGTGGTTTTAAACCACATTCTCCAGCTGGGCAATTCTTAGCCTGTCTGAATGGAAAAGGCTCTGTCCGAACCTTGGTTCACTCTGCATTCCTTGAGCTGTCTCCTTCCTTCCAAGAAAGGGGGACAGCCTCTCCACAGGGGTTCCTCTGACCCCATTCCAACATGTCTTTGGGACCCTTGTCTTTCTGGGTATTGGCTGGTCTCTTCCGTGGCAAAATGTAAATTCTTCTAGGGCTCTGCTTTCCCGTGTCCAAAATGCTCCGTGTAGTTAGAGCAGACTCTGGAAACAGGTGACCAAGGCGTTCCCTCTCCTGACTGACAGGCTGGGGGCAAGCGTGATGGCTGATAAGCTCTGGGAATAAGAGGAGACTCCTGGGCATGTTCCCATGTCCATTTGAGAGTGACAGGCTTTATAAGAGATTATCCTAAATTCCTTCCTGGTCCCCAGCAGGATGAGATGACTAACTACGGCACTGATGACCACAACTTTCCCATATGTAATCTCCCCAATCCTAGTTTAGAATTACAAAGTGATTGTGTTTAACCTACGGCTCCTCAAAAGTAACGTGCCAGGCACATCGCTTAGCTTTAGGCCGCTTCCGCTTACATCCTCACACCACCTTTATCACTGAACATGCATTTTCCCTCCTGACTGGAAAGTTGGTATCTCCCCACTCACCCACTTGTGCCCACTGGCAGCCGCTTTATGAAATGGAAGCAAAGGGAAGCCACTAAGAGCCCCGCTTGTTTCCAGAAAGGGAGAAAGAACAAATTCTGCCATCTGCTCACTGGCTTGTAGAGCAAGAAGTGGACTCCCAGCCGTGTGAGGTTCTGATCCTTGAGTGGTGTTTATAAGACGTAAGGTGCAGGGATTCTCCATGGCATGGTACATGCTCCCCACTGTACCCTTGATGGGGCCAAGGCCAACATCAATGGTACCACAATCCTTCAGGGCTGTCTTCAGTCCACAATGCTGGCCTTTGCCCTCTCTGCTTCCGAAACTTGGAAATGGCTTTTCCCAGGAGCCTGAGGCATACACTTAGCTTGGGCAAGAAGCTGAGCTCCCAGGTCTGGTGTAGTACCAGGCCTCAAAGCTCTAGGCACTGATGCTTCCTTTCCAAGTCCTGCTGCTCTGGGGGCTTCCAGCTTGTGGGCTCCTCTGAGATATTTGCAAGGAAGGGTGGAGAAGGCACTGAGAAGTGGACCAGCGAGACGAGCCCGGCCTTAGCTGGGTGGGATTTGAGAGCTAGTCCCTCCCTGACTCTTCTAGACTCAGACACCACCTGCTCACCAACCATCTGTATCTGTCCAGCTGGAAAAAGGAAATCTCCCAATGCCCCAACCCCAGTGCTGAGCTCCTTTCCTTTCCTCCTAGCTGGTTAGGATGCCTGCACCTGCCCCTCTTTGGGTCTTAAGTCTGTGCCTAGAAGATATAGGGAAGGGGTATGAGAACCTCTGTCTTCCTAAGCCCACCCCCAAATTACAATTATAGTGGCATTGTCCCCCAAGCTCCCCTCTGATTTGGCTCCAAAGGTTCCTCTTCCAGATGTGGATGTTGTTATTGGTGAAGATAAGCATCTAGCCAGAGCTGCCCCGACTCCTTCAGTGAGCTGTGGACGAAGAATAAGAGACCATGGGGCTGAGCCCCAGAGCCAACCCACCCACCAGTCAGAGACACAGGCTGACCGGCATCCATGACTTAAGGCCCTGACCATTTGAAGGCTTCCCTTCTGAGAAGGGTGCCCTGCACAGCAGCACTGAGGCGAATTTCAGCGTAATCATCATGCCTGGGCCACGGGTGACCGCCATTCTAGAGGGCAGGGACACCTTCCCATTGTTGCCCCGCCCACATCCACCTCCTTTCCTCCCTGCCAGCGGCCCCCCAGGCTCAGATACTCACTGGACAATGTCAGCCAAGGCTGAGAGCAGAGGCTTGGACTGGTAGGGTATGCCATGCTTGGCGCACAGGGACCGCACCAGGGGGGCCACTTTGTGGTAATTGTGTCGCGGCATCCTGGGGAAAAGGCTTCAGGGAGAAGAAGGGAGAGTCAGTGGCTCTTTCCCTTCTCTTCCCAGCACCCCTCACACTGAGACCCAGCTTCCCGGGTCTCCCCACTCACTGGTGCTCTATCTGGAAGTTGAGATGGCCGCTGAACCAATCGTTGAAGAATGACTTGTGGACGTTGCACGTTGCCTGGAGCTGAAGAGAAAGGTCAGCTGAGAGGCCGTCTAATTATCAGGTGGAAGGTCAGCCAGGGATAGGTGGAGGAGATGTGAGTATGTATCCCACCCCCCACATCCGGTCAGTCCCTTCATGCGGGGGGGTGGGGTGGGGCAGGAAAGAACCCTCAAGCCAATGAAGCAATGCTGCTTGGGAATTTTCTGCTTCTGTGACTGCCCCCTCCCCGTTTCTCACTAGGTGTATTGTGACCCTGCCCTACCTGGGTGGAGACCCAGTCCCTGTTCCGGTCATGGTCAATGTGCATAGGGATGTGGTTCATCTGAGTCACCCACACAAACCAGTTGCTTTCCAGGAACCTGGATAGGGTACACAGAAGGAGTTCGCTGCTTAATGTCCACGATATGTTCTGTGAAATAGGATGCTATACGATTTAGACATTGTGCAAACACCTTGTGTTCCATGGGTGTGGGTGTGAGATGCCTCAGGTGAGTGCTAGGCCAATGGCCCAGATAGCTACTGCTGCAGATGCCTCGGGTAAGTCCAGGTTCCACCTGGCTGTCACTGCCTTCCCTGCTAAATTAGCTGTAGGGAAGGCCAGCTCACCCATAAGTACCTGCCTAGGGAGGGGGCGGTACCAGCCAAGGGGGTGAGGGTGACTGAGTCAGGGTTGGGGTATCCGGGATGAATACCTTTCCATCAGCACCCAATGGGACCACACTGGGCAAAACGCTGCTGGGACTAGACCCTCCAAGTAGTGGAGTTGAGGGGCACTGGGGTTGGGGGTTTGGGTCTGGGTCTCCATTGCTGTGGACTAGGTGGGTTCTGGGCTTCACACGGCAGCCAAGAAATAGGGCTCTGGTCTGGGGTCTTGGCACTGACACCTGGACATTCCTGTCCACGGACATGTATATGGTAGGATGTTGCCCTAATGGACATTAAGCAGCACACAGCCACACATGGCAAGAGTTCCCACACCCCCTCAGGTAACTGCACTGGTCTATCTTCATTAGCCAATACCAGAAACAACCCCTGCTACCCACAGTTCCAGCATAGTCCCAGGTCCAACTGGTTCCTCCCACACATCTGGTTTGCCTTCAATCCCCACTCCGCCATCAAACCCTACCTGACCACAAAGAAGAGGCCCAGCAAGCCTTTCAGCCCCAACAGTGGCCCGTAAGTGAGGGCGAAGCGGATGTAGAAGGTGATCATCCAGGCGAAGTCCTGCAGGGAGGGAGACAGAGTACCGGGTAGCCAGCGTGCTCCCAGGAGGGAAGCAGAGTACCGGGTAGCCAGCATGCTCCCAGGCACCCAGCTGTCCCTCACAACTGCTCAACTCCAGTTGCCCATTCCTGGTGCTAAAGTCCCAGCCCTCCTTGTCTGCTGCTGTCTGAGGTGTGCAGGCCTGCCAGGTCTCCCTGTCCCCAGCTCTATTCCAACTAACTCAGCCCTTCACCATGCTGCTCAGTGAGACATCCAGTCCATGGCTCTGGCCGTGCCAGCACCTTGAACAAATCTCCAATAGTGGGTCTGTGTACTGAGCCAAGTGCCATACTCTCCTGATATGTCTGCTGGTCAAACTCATCCGTACGGTCCAGCTTCTCTGGGTGGCATCCAGCTCCCCATGCCTGCCCCTCGCTCTGTCTGCTGGTCTCCCAGTGACTTTTCTGATTCAGCCTCTTCCCAGCCAGATGCAGTCGGGCCCTTTGTGAACCCTCAGAACCTGCTGCCTGTACCCCTTCTCTGGTACCAACCACATTCTACTTTGAAAGTTCAAGAACCTCAGGAGATACCGACTGAAGGAAACCAGGCACTGGGCCCGAATCACTGGGTCCCCACCTGGAAATGAGCAGCCCTAGCTGGCTCTTACTGAGTTGAGATGGGGTGGGATTGGGTGGGGTTGCTGGCTTTGTTGTTTTGCTTTACAATTAGGTGGGACCTCCCTGGACAGTTCCCCTTTCCCTTCTGGCAGGGCTCTGGAGACAAAGGACATGGGGCTTTTATGCCAGGGATACTCACCACCCATTTCTTCCGCTTGACAATAAAATAGAAAATATACCACTGGAAGTAGAGAGGCAGCAAAGCTGGGGGCCCAACTGGGGAAGAAAAGGAGACAGGGAAGTGTGAGCTGCCTGAGGGTCTGCTAGGAGCTGGAGAGATGGCCCACCTAGAGCTGCCTCACCATCCCCTCCAGTGGCCTTAATGTCCCCCCACACCCCACTGCCAGGCCAGGCCCCTAAGCGCAGGATGGTAGGCACTGAGGGTGGGGAGGAATGCAAGCCTGGAGAGGCAAGGTGGGCAGGTGAACTAGGGGACACTGGTGGAAAGGAGAGCACGGGCCTGTCCCACGGTCAGTCCCTTCATGTGGGGACAGGAAAAAAGTCACTCCTAAGACAGGGCCGGGCAGAGTGTGGGAGGGAGGGGCAATCTTCCCACTTGAGGGGCAGCGGGGAAAAACAGCAGTAGAGAGCTGGCCCTTTCCCCACCTGACTGCCTGCCAGGGGTCTTCCCACTGTCCCTGCAGCCCCCTCTTCTGAGTCAGCAGGGAAGTGCACATCTGCCAACTGTTCCCAGACCAACTCAGGAGATGGGCTTGGACCACCTGGACCTGAAGCCCTACAGGCAGGCTGCGGGAAAGGGTGCAAGGGTATCTTCTGAAAGACAACTGGGAACTGAAGATGCAGATCCCATCCTGCGTACGTTCCCATGTGTGTTCCTCCTCTGATGCCATCTATAAGCCCCTTCATTGCAGTGCTCCCCCGCCTCCCACTTCCTTGGTTCTGATGTGCCACTCACCCTAAGTCTGTTCTTCCCACATCTCTGCTCCACACATCTACCCACCCATGTTTCTCCATTGGGGGTGGTTGGAGGAAAAATTCAACCAAATTAAAACAGGATCAGTGGACTCTCTCTCTCCCTTTGCAAGGGTCTCTGGAATTTCAAAGGAGTTTTTAAACTCAAGTTGTCAGTATGATGGAATAAACTCTTAAAGCAGGAAGACAACCAAAGAAAGGTCGTCAACAGCTGTTCCCTGATCGGGTATAAGGGTTGGGCCATTAACTTCAAGGCTGGCAGTTCAAACCCACTAGCCCGCTGCAAGAGAAAGATGAGGCCATCTGCTTCCAGAAAGATTTTGTTTCGGATACCCTGTGGTCAGTTCTACTTTGACAGGATGACCAGGGGTTGGAACTGAATTGGCATCAGTGGGATTTTTTTGGTTTGGGTAGGATCCAATCCTCCCATCAGTACCTGCTGCTCTACTGCCCAGGTGTGAGGTTTAATCAGGAGGGTCCCACCTGATGACTCCATTTCTCTGTGACCACTAGGGAAGCATTAGAGGAACTTGCTTGACCTGAGCTCAGATGACCATTCCCCAAACATTGGCTCAATGGTGGTGACAAATGCTCCCACGCAGGGAGGCGGGTTGGGGAGGACTGCTTCCTTCAATTGCTTCACTTAAACCCATAACTCCTTGGGCTGAGGACACTCACTCAGAAAGAAGTACTTGTGTTGGTGGTTGTACGGCATGTACTTCTTCTTCTGTTTCCCAAGCTGTGAAGAAAAGCAAACACAGCGGCATGCTGGGCGCCGCTGTCACCAACAGAGTGTTCCCAAGACCACGGCCTTCCACGGGAGATGTCAACTGGAAGGCTCTGCATGTGGGGTGTGCAGCTCTGCACCACCCTGGTCTATGCCCACATCGGGCAGTGCAACGGAATCGACAGGCTCTGTATGTTCAGCCAGAGACCTTGTCCCGAGATGCCAGGCCCCACCTTCTTCCCCCTCCCGTTATGGACTGATTGGCATCTGCCCCCAAACACGCGCCAACTTGACAAGGTCATAACTATCAGTATTATGGGATTATCCGCCATTCTGGGGCTTGATGGAATTATCCTGTTTTGTGAATTCTAACCTCTCATCTAATCTGAAGGAGCTCTGATAGCGTAGCGGTTACAAATTGGGCTGCTAACCTCAAGGTCAGGAGTTCGAAACTACCAGCTGTACAGGGTCTCGCTCTGTGTTGGAACCCATTTGACAGCACAGAACAGTAGCAAGCTGTGAGAACACACTGCTGTTTGCTAAAGCCCTCCCTCCCCTTAGGCGATTTTTGTTACAGCAGCACTCCAGAACAGACCCATTCCTTCCTTGCACCTGGTTGTTTTTTGAAATCAGAGTCTCCAGAGATCTATTTATACCCTTAACCCAGCTAACTATTCCCTCCACATCCAGCCCCAGGCTGAACTTTTGTTTGTTTCTCTCTTGACTTCAACAAGAGTTTTCATTCCTTCAAAGCTCAGCAAAGTTTGGCAAATGTGTGCGCAAAGGAAAACAAGAAAACCCCAGCAATGTTCAGTCCTGGCAAGCTTGATTCCAGTGGGAGGTGGTTATTTTGTAAACCTGGCTGCCAAGGATACAGGTTGGGGCAGCCAGGCCAACAAATTAGCCCCAAGCCTTGTGGGTGAGGAACTCTAGCTTGAGCTCCTAGAAGTGGTGTCAGAACCTGCAGTCTGTCAGAGTTCTTTCAGCAACTCCCATGCCAATTAGTTCTGGCAGCCTGTTGACCTCCAGGACACGGAGCAAAAGGCAAGGAAGGGCTTGTCCCTCCATCCAAACAATGTGTTGACAGGTGATTTATGGAGTTTATTCTGTGCAAGGCACACCTGTGACACGAAGCCTCCTTTCTACCAGAACAGATTCACTCAAGTACTTACTGAGCACCTATTACAGGCCAGGTACAGTTTGTTTCAGGTGCTAAGGATACAAGGTGAGCAATGCCGTGTCCCTACCCTCACGGGGCTAATAATCTGAGAGAAAGCTGATGATAAATGTGTGAGCAATTTAAGGTCATTGTAGATTGTTGTTGCTGTTATGAGCTGTTGAGTAGGTTCTGACTCAGCGATCCTGTAAAGGATTTCCAAGGAGAGCTGGTGTGTTTGAACCAACAACCTTGTAATTAGCAGTCCAGTGCTTATCCTACAGTACCAACTGCAGATTAAAAACAAGAATCTGTTTTGGCTAATCAGATATGGCTTCCCTGAGATGCAACAAGGAAATCTGGTGGCGCAGGAGTAAGTGCTGGATTTTTAACTACCAGGTCAGTGGTTCAAACATGCCAGCCACTCTGCGGGGGGGAAATGAGGCTGTCTGCTTCCGTAAAGACTTACAGTCTTGGAAATCCCAAGGAGCAAGTCTACTGTGTCCTATCGGGTAACTAGAAGTTAGAATTGGCTGGGCTTGAGGCATTGACATCTAAACTGAGGCCTAAGTGATAAGGAGCCAGCAATGCAAAGATTCTAAGGAAAAGCATTAAAGCAGAGGGAACAGTCAGTGTGAAAGACTCTGGGGCTCTTCATGGGACAGGAAAGAGGCCAGTGTAGCTGAGAAGAGTCACAAGTAGGGGAGAATGGGAGAGTGATTGAAAAGTCAGAAGACTTGGGAGGGGCCAGTCAGGTAGAGCTTCAGAAAGGCCTGGCAAAGCCAATGGAAGGAGTTTGGATTTTATTCCAGTGGCGAAAGGAAGCCATCAAGGACTTTCCACGGGGGTGTGGCACGAGCCACTTTGTGATGGAGCCCTTTTGTGCTTTCGTTTCAGACCTCTCTGTCTGGAAGTAGAAGGAGTTGCAGGATACAGGTCTGACTACAGGGAGACCAGTGAGGAGGCCGGACCAACAAGAGATGCCTGGGAATGGGGGAGGAGGGAAGCAGTAGAGATGGAGAAGTGGATGGATTGGGGATGTGCTTCGGAGACCGGGTTAGCAAGGTTTGCTGAGGAACTGACTGTCAGGATGATGTTCTCGGCAGCCGGAGAGAGGGGAAAACTGGAGGGGGAGCAGCCATCTAGTTGAGTTAGGGTGGGTAGGATCAAACCCTGGCTTCCTGCTTTGGAACTATCATGGAATGGAGTTCATTGGTACCTTGCTGAATAAAATCACATGTCCCCTCCTAATAACTTGGCCCCAATGACTGTGTCTAGACCCTCGGAGGCCAGAAGGATTTTACTAAGGGTAAAGTGATCCTTCAAGTCCTCCTTCTTCAGAAGAGTCAGGAGGAGCCAAGGTAACCGCCACTGGGCTGGCAAGAACATCCAGGACGCTGACCAGGACTGACCAAGTTCCAAGTGGCCTGGCCAGGCTTTTACTAATACGTGCACTACCGTAGCCTCTGCCTGTAGAGACTTTCATAGCTAGCACGCACACATCAGGGACTTGGGGTCCCAGACCTCTTCATTCTCTACTGTTGATGTCTGCAGATAGGTGTTTCCTGAGAATCCCAGGAAGCAATGCAGGCAGTGCTACCAGAACCTTCTCTTCCACTCCGCCTTCCTGCCTTCCCCCTAACCTTCTACAACACAAGTGCCGCTAAGGCCCTTGTGCTACCTCCCAGTGCGTAATCCTCCCTTGCCCCCAACGTAGTCACCTGAGTCACACACTGTGGACCCTATACAGTGCTGATGATATTATCATGGAATTCAGTCCACACTTAGCAGATGAGAGAATTCGAACGTTGTAGGGGGGTGCGGGTGGGAGTGGCGTATAGCCTCATACTGTGAGCATCTCCCGTCAGGACAGCTGGTCCTGCCAAACCCCTTTTCAGAGTTCTTAAAGCTGGAGGGTAGAAAAGAGCGAGACGACCTTCAATTCAGGAGCATCTGAGGATGCTTTACGTCCTGGCATGCTGAACTTTCATAGAGGTAGGGGAAGGGGGCCTGGCAGAACTAGAGCCCGGAGCCTCGGGACAAAGAGTTTCGTAAGAACTTTTCAAAGAACTCTGCTGGCCACTCAAACTCTACTGCTTATACTCTGCCTGCAGGGAAGGACTTGGTATGGGCCTTTGTAACTCCCGTCAGGTGAATGGGTGGGACCATGCAGAGATGGCATATGTGGTCCATTAATGTGGAGTCCTGATGTGGCACTGTGGGTTAATGCGCCAGACTGCAAAGACCTTTGAACTGCAAGGTCGGTGGTTCAAGCTCACCAGCTGCTCCTCGGAAACCCTATACAGGGTCACTATGGGTCGGAACCGACTGGATGGCCCTTAACAAAACAACAAGGGGTGTGGCGCTGTGGGATAATGCACTAGACTGCAAAGTCGGTTTGAACCACAAGGTCGGTGGTTCAAATTCAGCAGCCACTCCTCAGAAACCTAATATTATCGGTTGGAACAGACTCGACGGCACTTAACAACAAAAATGAGGAGTCCTAGTGTGGCGCTGTGGGTTAGTGCGCTAGACTGCAAGGTTGTTTTAAACTGTAAGGTCGGCAGTTCAAGCACACCAGTCACTCCTTGGAAACCCTATACAGCGTTACTATGGGTCAGAACAGACTCGATAGCACTTAACAACAACAAAGCAGTGGTTACTAGTCAGGCTGCTAACCTCAAGGTCAGCAGTTCAGAACTACCAGTCATTCCGCGGGAGAAAGATGAAGTTTTCTCTCCCATAAAGATTTACAGCGTTGGAAACTCTATGCAGGGTCACTATGGGCCAGAACTGACTCCACCGCTCACCACCACCACCAAAGGAACTGGATACCATGCTAATGTAAATAAGGAGCCTGGAACCCTTGTGGGGTAGGACCACGTTCATAAGGTATACAGAATTCTCATGGGATTGGCTAGTTTTGCCATCCTGTTGTTAAGTGCTGTTAAATCATTTCAACCCATAACAACCCTGTATTGGGTTTCCAAGGAGCATTTGGTGAGCCTGAACCGCCAACCTTGCAGTTCAAACGGCTTTGCAGTCTGGCGCATTAACACACAGCGCCCCACCAGGACTCAATGAGCCATCCCAGCAGGAAGGGGACTCTTACTACCACCAAGATAAAAGAGCCAGGGGTGGGGTGTGGCCTTAGAATTCCTGTGCTGAACTTTCTCTATTCAGGAGACAGAGATTTGTGATACCAGAGATGGCAGAAAGATGGTAGGGACAACAGAGAAACGGTGGCAGGAGAACCAGATTGGCAGGAGATGGATAATGTGGTGAGCTTCCCAACCCACAAAGCAAACTGAGTGCCTCAGGACAGGAAGCTAGCTGCTGAAGTGGGTTGCCTCCCAGGTACTTAATCAAGGGAGCTAAGTTTTATCCACCTACGGAGTCACAGCTGAGCACATTCGCATTGAGGTTTACTGGTGGAATTGGACGCCTCTGGGCATTTATTGGTAGAGCTAAAAAAGCTTTATAATAGTTGCCAGAGCAGGGCAGAGGCTAAGGAGCTATATAGCTGAGAGGTCAGGGACCAGAGAGGCAGGCCTACAGGCATGGCTGAAGAGGCTGTCCAGACCTCAGAACTATATCCTGACATTTGACAATTGTAACCTGTCAATTCCCTAATAAACCCACAATGGTGAGTACTGTCTCTAAGTTGTGTGACCACAGCAGAGAAGTAGAGAGCAGGAGGATCAATGTCAGAAGTGGTAAAGAAAGAGTCAAAGTGGAGGTTTGTCGGACCTCCACCTCCCAGGAATCGGCCTTGGGCTGATGTTGACTTTGATTCTCCTTCCCCCTTGTGAAGTCAGAGGCCACCCCCACCTCAGGTTTACTTGCTGCCCTGAAGATGCTTCAGACCTTCACCCCCAGGCAATCTTCTTTCAGCAGCTGCTTTACGACTTTTGGCTCATAACCTCAGATGACAACTCAAACCCTACACCAACCACCTTGAAAGTCAGGCTAGGATCAGAAGGTGGCGGGAAGAATTGCTCAGTTGTAGGCACTAGGCTAAATACAGGGCATCAGAGAAAAGCAAGACAGACCAGCCCCTGAGGGAGAAGACCCTGAAGTAACAAGATATCAAATGTGAGAAAGAGGAAGAAAAAGTGCTAGGGGGTCACCACGTAGGGGAAAGATGTCAAAAAAACCCCAGCAGCCCTGAGGAAGTGACATCTGTCACCTTCAGGGATGAGTAGGACTTTGCACTGTAATCTGGTTGTCTTTTGGATCCTTGGCATCATGTGGTACTATTTATTACCAGTAACTATTTGCTGCCATGAATGGACCAGGGAGACCATGGGACTTCCCTGGGCAGCCCTGGCTTACCTCCTCCCAGAACTTGTAAACAACATGGTCCCTGTCAATCTCACCCACACTGACAATGTTGGAAGCTGTTGTTGTTGTGAAGTGCCGTCAAGTCGGTTCTGACTCATAGCAACCCTGTATAAGCTTTCAGAGGAGCTGCTGGTGAGTTTGAACCACTGACCTTGTGTTTCAAATTGACCAGATGGTCAAATGCTTACCCCACGGTGCCATACCCAAAGGCCTGACTGTTGACTGACTTCCATTTCCCCAAGACGTTTCCAGACACCTCACCTCCACAGAGAGGACCTTCCCCAAGGCAAACAAGAAGGGATGCATGTTGACGTCTGGGTCTTTGCGGAAGCAGTTGGGTTTGGCGTGGTGCTGAAAGTGCATGTGGTTCCACCAGCTGGCAGGAGCCCCCTGCAGCAATGCAGTGACATAGATATGAAAACCTAGACTGTTCCCCACCACAGCCCTCGCCCCCAACAAGGCAGCCATTCCCACTCATACTGACCTTCATGTGGCCAATAGTAAAATAATGTAATAGATGGTTCCAAGTAGAAGTGCTGAAGACAGACAGATGTCCAAAGTCATGCTGCAGCCAGCCAGCCTGGACCTACAAGAGAAAGGCGAGTACAGAGCCCAGCTCACCAGCCCAGTGTTCCGCTCACTGACCTCAGCAGCTCCTTCAGCCTCCCTCTCCCATCATCCACCCGGGCCTATGAAGGCCATGGCTCCAAACTGAGCGCATGGAGAAAGCAGTCCCAGAACCTGCTTCTAAGTGTGCCTCTGCCATTAATTAATGTGAGGAGCTGGGGCTAATCACTCTCCCTGCTCTATCATTCAGTTTCCCCAGCTCTTTGATTCTGTAACTTTGGTGGACGGGACAGCCAGAATATAGAAGAGGACAGAGTGACCATCACAGAAATGCAGAAGACTTGACAAATGGTTTCTGACAGTCAGGGGCTAGGGCTCAACCGCTTTGAGAATGTTAGGCAATGTCGGTGGTAGGGAGAAAGTGAAGCTTTTCAGAGAAACTGGACTCTTGGTTCTTGGCTCAGTTAGGGTGTGGCACAAAGTTTCAGGAGACAGGAACTTCTGGAAGTACCTCCGGAGAGGCAGCGAGAGAAACTAAGATGTGCACAGAGCTAATGGACAGCTATCAGCCTCAGCAGACAATGGAATGCATGCACTTTTTCTGGTCCATCTCGCCATCCTATCCTCAGCTCTTCCCCGGTCAGTGGGCATGGCTCCCTGGCCTTCTGAAGGGGCACACACAGCGCTCCCCGGGGCTCTCACCTGCGCCACACTGAGGAGCACTGCACAGAGAAGGAAAGGCAAAAAGGACGTTCCAAAGAACCAAAGAGTGAGCCAGGCAGCAACATCGATCAGCAAGATGTGCAGCAGACATAGCAGGAAGAAAGTATGGTTGGCCTTCATGAGCCCCATCTGCTCCACCGAGGTCCGAAGCTCCCGGAAGTCATCTGTCAGCTCCTTCTGTGGAAGAGAAAGGAGGGAATGAACCAGTCTTCTTCCCAGCTGCAACCCTCAGGCCCACATTGTTGAACATCTCAGCCTCCGTTTTCTCATCTACAAACGTGTGAGGATTATATGACGTTATGCTTGGCATAAGACTCCTGGTGTGGCGCTGTAGGCTAAGCACTGGACTGCTAACTAAAAGGCTGGCAGATAAAACCTAACAGCTGTTGCTTGGAAACCCTATACAGAGTCGCTATGAGTCGGAACCGACTCAACCACACTTAACAACAACAGGCTTGGCACACAGCACATAGGCCTCGCGCTGGTGATTATAACGATGGTAGAAGTTATGGTGGTGGCCTTAGGAGGTGCTCCCTTAGGCCCATGACTATGCAGAAGAAGCGGAAGTTCAAGACACCCAGTGACCCCCATCTACAAATTCCTTCTATGCCCTGCCCCTCAACAACCACAGGATCTCCAAATAGCAAACAGGTTCTCACATTTTTGGTGGGCTCAAAGCTGGGCTGCTCCGGAGATAGCTCTCCAATCAGGAGAGAGTTCATATACTTACTCACAAGGCTCTTGTTGATGTGGAATGCCACAAAGGGGTCCTGTCAGGGAGAAAAAGTAGAAAGGTGAGGAAGCCAGCCCCATCCCCTGGATTCCTGGTGGGCTCACATCAAAGACCATCTTCCTGATTTATTAGCCCGTCCTGTGTCCAGTATCTGCTGCACAAGACTTCTTTAAAATGCTGAAGAGCAAAGATGTCCGTTTTAGGACTAAAGTGCTCTTGAAAGTTGGATAATGAATAAAGAATGCCGTAGAAGAATTGACACTTTTGAGTTATGGTGTTGGAGGGAATACTGAAAGTACCATGGTGGTGGTGTGCCGTAGAGTCGGTTCTGACTCATAGCGACCCTGTACAAGGTTTCTGAGGCTGTAAATCTTTACAGGAGCAGAAAGCCTCATCTTTCTCCTGCGGAACAGCTGGTAGTTTTGAATTGCTGACCCTGAGGTTAGCAGCCCGATTAGTAACCACTATGCTACCAGAGCTCCTTGAAAGTACCATGGACTACCAAAAAAAAAACACCCCAAATAGATCTGTGTTGGAAGAAGTACAGTCAGAGTGCTTCTTGGAAGCCAGGATGGCCAGTCTTCATCTCTCATACTTCAGACATATTGTCAGAAGGGACCAGTCACTGGAGAAGGAAATCATGGTTGGTAAAGTGAAGGGTTAGAGAAAAACAGGAAGATCCCCAGTGAGATGGATTGGCACAGTGGCAGCATCAATGGGCTTAAGCATAGAAATGATTGTGAGGTTGGTCCAGGACCGGGCAGTGTTTCGTACTGTTGTGCCAACTCCATAGCACCTAACAGCAACCTCTGTCCAATAAGGAGGTAGCGTAGTGGTTACGAATTGGGCTGCGAACCGCAAGGTCTGCAGTTCGAAACTACCAGCTATTAGGCGGGAGAAAGATGAGGCTTTCTGCTCCCATAAAGATTTACAGGGTTTCCTTCTTGGAAACCCTGTACAAGGTCGCTATGAGTTGGAACCGATTCCACGGCACATAACAACAACAACTAAATGCAGAGACCCACTACTTCCAGTCACCTCCCCCCCACCCTTTGAGGGTGCTCAGAACCTTTCCCAGGTATCCACACTTCAAGATCACCCAAAAAGACCTACCCGGAATGGCCTTAAGGGGTCCTGGTGGTGCTGTGTGTTAACCACAAGGTCGGTGGTTCAAACCCACCAGCCACTTCAAGGGAGACAGATGAGGCTGTCTGCTACCGCCAAGCTTTACAGTCTCAGAAACCCTAAGGCACAGTTCTACTCTGACCTGTTCTTGTGAAGTGCCTTCAAGTCGATTCTGACCCATAGCGACCCTGTACAGGGTTTCCGAGGAGCGGCTGGTGAGCTTGAACTACCGACCTTGAAGTTCAAACGGCTTTGCAGTCTGGCGCATTAACCAGGACTCCGATATATAGGGTCATTAAATTAGAATCCACTCCCTGGCAGTGGTTTGTGTGTGTGTGTGTTCTGTTTTGTTTTTGGTTTCGGGTTGGCCTTTCTCAGGAGTGTGCTTAGGGAAAACTTTTGCAGATGAATGAGTCTACCTAAGGAAGATTTAGAGTTAGAAAACCAAAAGGGAAGAACACAGTCAGCATTTCTCAAGCTGGGGGAACTGAAGAAAAAATTCAAGCCTCAACTTTTGTTATTGAAAGATTCTCTGGGCAAACTGTTGAATGATGCAGAATGCATCAAGAAAAGATGGAAGGAATACACAGAGTCATTGT
>NW_006408828.1:1718220-1723281 GCF_000296735.1 Chrysochloris asiatica
ACATTGTTTCGTTCTGCTGTGCATGGGGTCGCTATGAGTCGGTTCCGACTCGATGGCACATGACAACAACAAGGAAGATAAATCATCAGGAGGGCAAAGTGGGGTTATAAGACTTCTCCAGACTCCACGGCACACAGCCACCAGTGGCCACCACCAGTTCTTGTAGTGGACTTTTAACATTGTTCTTCTTAAAATGTAAAGGATTTCTGGTGACGCCCTAGATCTGCACTGAAGAACATTTGTCATTGTCCTTTCTCCCCGCCGCTGTTTTAGATGGGGTTCCATAGTTCCCCCAGTGGCTTGACCATCCCCTGCCCTAGGCTAGATAATACTGGTTATGGGAGGGGAAGGTCCATACCCACATGTCCTGGCCCCAGATCCCGTCAGAGAAGCGGCGTGTGGGGCGGGGGGCCAGGGCGGAGCCAGTGGCTGGTGGCGCCACAAATCCGGACCAATCGTCGTCACCGGTCACCGCCGTGGCTATTCCCGACCCCAAATCACACTGCGGGAAGCCGGGGCGTCAGTGCCTGCTTCGTTTGCCCATGCGCCTGCATATGCAGGCGCTGTAGCCCACCGCCTGAGCTCGCTAGCGGTTATTCCGGGTGACCAGTCAGGCCGGCAGCGCCAGAGGAGGAGGGGCGGATGTCCGTCCGCAGCATCTAAAGTGCCCCTGAGGCCTAACAGGAACCCTGAGGCCAGGGATCTCGCCTGTGGCTAAGGCGGAGGGTGGGGATAGCGGGGTGCAGAAGAGGAATGCTGCAAGGGGAGGAGGCGTGATCCCAACGGCCGAGGTCCGGGAACAAGGTGAAGTGAAGGCCCCAACTTTGGATTTCCATAGGGTGACCCGTGGCGCTCTAGTTCGGCACGGAGGCGCGGTCGCGTGCCTTTGCTCCAAGGGTGGGGTGGTCTAGAAGCAGCTAGATCGGGACTGGGGCGCAGACCCCGCAGAATGAGACCCGAAGGAGAAGGGTCTACCGCCCTGGAGCGCTGTGGCGAATGGCTGGAGATCCCGCCGGTTCAGTGAGCTCCCGGCGGGATTTGAGAGCGGCTCTGGGAGTCCTAGTAAATGTCTGCTGATGCATCATCCCCTAGGCCAGTCACACCACTCCCATTTCTTTCTGGGCGCCTGCAGCCATTGGTCCTTCCAGGCCAGAGTTGTATCTGCCGGCCCGGCCCGCCGCCCGGTGTGTGCCTCAACAGCCCTTCCCATTTGATCCCTTTCTCCAGAGTGGTTTTCTATCCTGTTCCCTCCCGGCTCCCTCTCTCAGGTCCGAGTGGAGCCTCGAACGCTACGTCCAGACGCGAAGGCGCTCCCCAACCCAGCCGCCCAGATAGGACGTGACTTCCAGTGCCACGGAGCCCCCCTTCGCCGGCACCCAGCCCCCTCGCTCTCCTCCCGGAGACCAAAGACTCCGAGCCACCGGCAGAACGCGCGCACAGGCAAGGCGGCCCTTTGTTTCTGCTCGCACGTTACGGACCTCCAGCCCTAATCCCCACAGGCGGGTTGGCAGAGTCTGTCTACCGCCTTGAATTCCCGGGGCCGCAGCACGCCCAACCACCCCGGTCACAGGAACCTCCGGGTGGCCCCCAGCCCCCCCCCCCCATGTCCCACTGCAGGCCTCGAACCCTGCTCCTACAGCACTCACCGTGGCATCCTGACCCGCGTAATGGCTGATGACCCGAGAGCCCCCTGGGTGCCGGTGGACGAACTCGCTGATGTTGTACACCTTTCGCTCAATCACCAGCCACCGCTCCTCGCGCCCGCAACGCTGCGCCACCTCGTCCCAAGTGAAGTAGCGAGGGGCTGGGCCCACCACCGGGTTCTGTGCATCCTTCGGGTCCGGGGCCATCTCTGATCCGGCTGTCAGGGGCGCGCTCGGGGCTGGGGATGAGTGGCTCGCGTACTCCGGGAGTGGGTCCGCGGGCACGAACCCAGATCCCAACGGCCGCGCGCCGGGTTTTCAGCACTCGAGGCACGGACTGAGGAGCCTCACAGCGCGCGCCCCTATTGGCTAAGCTGCGTGGCGCGGGGAGCGAGACCCCGCCTTCGCGGGGGCCCCTGTGTGGTCGGTGCCGGCGGCCACAACGCGCGCCCTCTTGCGGGCTCCTGGGAGGCGTCTCCGTCGGCTTCCACTTTCCGTCTTGCCGCCTGCTGGGTGTAAAGCTGTTCCCTCCCAGGAGACCCCGCGCCAAATAACGGTTCCTGGGGACGCTCGGGCTGCACAGCTTTCCCGGGTCGGAACAGGCTGGGCAGATGGGGGCAGCGGAGTCCGGGTCCAGGGCCATTCTTAGGACCGAGGCCATGTGGAGGGACCGAGACTTAGACTGTGGACGTGCACACTGCAGTCTTCCAACGTGGACGGATGGACCTGCTAGCCTTCCCCCTGGCCACGCGGCTCTGTCTGTGTGCCGCCTGAAGGAAGTCGGTATCAGCCCGCTGGGAGCCGCAATTATCTTGTGAACAGCCTAATTATATGGTTTATTGGGGTTTTGTGGAGGGGTGGTGGTGGTAATAGTTATATTTACTAATGTGCCCACACGATGTTGGTAACCTTATTTGCCTTTTATTCATAAGAATAAAGTCGGATCTGATTTCTAGGATGCCCTATTCTTCTTGTTGTGAAGTACCGTTGAGTCGGTTCCGACCCATAGTGACCCTGCATAGGGTTTCCAAGGAGCAGCTGGTGAACTTGAACCACTGACCTCGAGATTCAAAGCAACTTTGCAGTCCAGCGCATTAGCTCACAGTGCGATACCAGGACTCAGGATCTTCTAGCTGAAGCATTTCGAATGGATCCTGGGAACCATACTACTACTTGTTGATCAAGCAGATTCCAGTTTGCAGTTATGAGTCTGAAGGTGGAAACTACCAGCGGTTCCACTGGAGAAAGATGACGCTTTCTGCTTCCGTAAAGATTTACAGCCTCAGAAACCCTACAGAGGGTCGCTATGCGTCGGAACCCACTCCGCAGCACAGCACCACCACCATGTAGGAAAAACCATGCAATTTTCAAGGCAGTGACCTTTCAGAAACAGGTTTCCAGGACTGAGACACCTCAGGTTGGATTCAAAACACCAAGCTTTGGACTAGTAGTACATCCCCCCAGAAACTCCAGTGGGAGCCACGGGAGGTTTTTAGGATCTCTGGTTTTTAGGAAGCCGAATTGGAAAGCACTGCAAGGGGCAGGGGGGAAGGGGGGGCTGGGGGAGGGGGCTGCAGCCCTGCAGGTGGGAAGATGAAAGGACACCGGGTTTAGGAGCTAAATTTTCTTTTCAACAAACATAAAACACTATGTGCCAGGCAGTATTGCAAGTTTTTCACAAGTAGTAGCTAATTGAATTCTCATAACCCTATGAGATAGGAACTATTATTAACATCATTTACAAATGAAGAAATGGAGTCACCAAGAGGTTAAGTATTTTGTCACACAGCTAGTGAATGGCTAGTGAGGTTTGAACCTGGGCTACCTTTTGAACTCCTGAGTCTTTCCTTTCAATACAGTTGTATTTATACACTTTGACAGAATGCTATAGCTAAGCGGAAAGATACCTAACTTTACTCAGGAGCTAGAACCTAAGTCAAAAAAGATTGATCAAGAGCAGACTAGGAAAACTACACCCCAAAGTATTTCCTTTCATGGATAAGAAGCCAGTTCACAGTGAGGAAGGGGAACCTGGGTCAGAGTTCATGTGTCCTGCCTTCTATTTAAGATTCCGGGCCTTGCACTTAAAAAAAACAACAGAAAAAACCTGTTCAACAACTTGGCAATGTGTAACAAAAGCTATAAAATGATTTGGACTCTTTGATCCTGTAACTTCACTCTTGGAAAAATAGGGGTGGGGATGGGGGGAGAAGTGTGCAAGATGTTTATAGCAAATATAATAGCAAAACCCAGGAATAGCCTCAAGGTCCTTCAATATGAATATTGCCAGACTCATTGGGTTACAATAACACAAAGAATAACCGAGCAATTTGAAACCATCAGGATGTGAATTATATTGATAGATGGAAAATACTTCCTGGTGAAGCAGGCAGAATCCAAAGAAATATGTACTCACTGTCTACACTTACTTAAGAAAGCCAGGAGTACGAAATAACAGAAGAGAATCGTCATGCTCTAAAGCTTTTGTAGTTTAAGACTCTCGGTGGTGGTGTTGTTGTTAGGTGCCATCGCGTTGGTACCAACTCATAGCGAAACAGAAACTATAGAAGTGAACACTTTGTCAGTGACTTCTATATGTACTGGGAATACCAAATGTGATGTTACACAGGCCATGCCTAGCTTAAGTTCACTACGGAAGACGGACAAGCAAGTCACTGATTATAGGTCGGTATGATAGAAGAGTCCATGGTGGCACAGTGGTTGAAGTGCTCAGCCACTATCTGAAAGGTCAATGGTTCAAACCCACCAGCTGCTTCTTGGGAGAAAGGTATTATGACAGCCTGCTCCTGTAAAGATTTACAGTCTCGGAGTTGGAATCGACTCAGTGGCAATGGTGGTGGTGGATTTGATGTATACAAGGTGGAACCAGGGTGGCACAGCAGTTAAAGCACTCAGCTGCCAACTGAGATGTCAGTGGTTTGACCCCATCAGTTGCCCGCAGGAGAAGGATGTGACAGTCTGCTTCTGAGCAGATTTACAGCCTTGGAAACCCTACGGAGCAGTTCCACTATGTTTGTTGTTGTTGTTGTTAAGTGCCGTCGAGTCGGTTCCGACCCATAGCGACCCTGTAACAGGGTTTCCGAGACTGTAAATCTTTACGGGAGCAGAACGCCTCATCTTTCTCCCGCGGAACAGCCGGTAGTTTTGAACTGTTGGCCTTAAGGTTCACAGCCCGATTCGTAATGTTGGTGTCATGTATTTTGGTTAGCCCTCTAACTAGGTTATGATCTCAGTCAGGACTGTAGATTGTATCTAGTATTGTCTCTCTTTTTTGTTTTTTTTAATTAAATGTTTTTATTTTGGGTTGAGTGAAAGTTTACAGGGCACATCATCAGCTTCACATTCAACCATTCATATAGCTTGTTTCATTACATTGATTATTATCCCCTCCATATAT
>NW_006408828.1:1725789-1739170 GCF_000296735.1 Chrysochloris asiatica
AGTTGTCTTCCAAATTTCCTGGCAGAGATGAGTGAGTGCCTCCTGTTTTGTAGACACACTTGTATTAGAAGCAAAGGAAGACCGAGACAGTAAGGATCCTCTCATTTGACCACAACACCAGTGGTAGACAGCAAATGAGAACTGAACTACATCGTCTTGCGATTGCTGTATGGCACATGAACCATCTGCTGCTGTCAACCATCTGATTCTGACTCATAGTCACCTGATAGGGCAGAGCAGGGCTGCTCGACAGGGTTTCGGAGGCTGCAACTCTTCACGGAAGCTTGTGCTCCATTTGACAACACATATGGTATGGCGCTGTGGGATAAAGCACTGGACCACAAGGTCGGTGGTTCAAATTTCCCAGCCGCTTCTTGAAAACCCTATACGGGGTCTCTATGAGTTGGAACCAACTCGATGGAACTTAAAAACAACAAAAACAAAATACTAAAATTAGAACGATACAGAGAAGATTAGTATGGCTCCTTGCACAGAATGACTTGCAAATTTGTGAAGGATTTACATTTTTTTAAAGAAAAAAACCAATCTTTATGGGAGCAGACTGCCTTGTCTTCTGTGAAACGTATGGCTTGTGGGTTCAAACTGTCAACCTTTGGGTTAGCAGCCAATAAATACTTAACCCATTAGACCACCAGGGCTCCTTAGAGAAACCTTTGGGATCAATCTATTAAACTCATGATATTATATAGTTGAGGTGACTGAGTTCCAAAGAACTGGAGTCACACATAAAGAAAATAGGAATGTACCCTAAAACTTATTGATCCCTTTTAGCTACTCTCTTCAGGAGTTACTGAACAGTGGGTCTAAGAAATGGTTTGGGTACAAAGCCATCCTGGCTCAAAGAAGAGAAAGCAAGACCAATTTTGGTGTCTTTGCTGGTCTGGAGTACCTTCTTCCCAGGTAGACCTGCTTCTATAAAATGGGAAGTGGTCATCAGAACAGGTAGACTGCAACTCAGCTCAGCTCAGCTCAGCTCAGCTCAAGTCAACTCACTGCCTTTGAATTGATTCTGCCTCATAGTGGCCTTGTACAGAGTTTTCAAGGCTATAAATCTTTTGGAAACAGAAAGCCTTATCTTTCTCCCTCAGAGTAATTGGTGAGTATGACCTGCTGACTACGAGGTTAGCAGTCCAGTGTTTATCCTACATTGCCCCCAGTGCTCCTTAGGTAGACCTCAGGCCTTCACGTTTCCTCCAGGAAAATGGTCTAAAGTGAGCACTCAGGCATCATTGTGAGATTTTGTCTGATCGCTTTGTGCAATGCTTCACAGTACCGAAGGCGCTTTGATTAAAAACAAAAACAAAAAAAGACTAAGTTTAGAATACGTCAGTGGGAGGGGGACAGTACTAAAGGGATGCAGAGTTTTTATTAAGAGTGAGGAAATATTTTGGAAATGAAAAGAATACTGATTATTGCACAACATGGTGAAGGTCCTTAATGTCACTGAATTGCACACATAAAGCAGTTGCAATGTTTACAGATATTTTAGATAAAAATATTTGGAAAGTATGTATAATAAGGAGGGTGTTGTTCACTTCACTGTGACAAGTGAAACTATGGCCTGAGACACAAGAGTAAGTGATGAAGTCTTTCTACAAAATCATAGTTACCTTTAATAAACAAGAAGATCAAAATGTGAAGCTATTATTTCTCAACATATTCTACATCTAGGCCTATTCACCATTTGTAATTTTTATTGTGAAACTTTACAGAGCAGATCATCAATTTTAGATTCAACAAATCAGACACTTCCTTTCATCTCAGCGATTGCAGTCCCCTCCATTCAACATCATTTATCCTGCTTCCTCCCTATGGTTCTTGCTTCCATCCTTCCTTCCTTCCCAACCCTTCTGAACTTTGTCCTTGGGTAAGTGCTTCCCTTTGGTCTTGAGTGGTTGGTCATTCTATGGTGTGCATACCTCACTAATGTTGTTGTCTCCCTATCTATCTATTTACCTATTTATTGCTTGGCTGAAAATTGAGCCATAAAGGTGAGTTCAGTTCCAGACCTGAAGGATGATCAAGAGTCTGTGTGACCAGTAAGTTTGATCTTTTTTATGGTTTTAAGTTTTGTTCTGCATTTTCTCCCACTCTATCCAAGATCTTCTAAAGTCTTCCTTTTAAGAGAAGTTGGTAGTGGTTGCCAGGCACCATCTAGTTCTTTTGGTCTCAGCGTCATAAAGACTGATGTTCACGTGGTCTATTAGTCCACTGGACTAATCGTTTCCCAGAATTTTCATATTTCATTGTTCTTTTTTCCTCTGAACAAGGAAAAGACCAATATTTGCACCTTAGAGCACTTCTCATTTGCATTTAAGACCCTAGTTCTATTCACCAAAGTAGGATGTAGAATATTTTCTTTGAGGACTATGTTATTCCAATTGCAGTTCTATATACAGAAGAGAGTTTTTTCATCCCTCTAACCTTTCCCTTCCCAATTAGTTCCCAGTTGCTGGTGATTAGAAAGCAAAGGTTGGAAACAAAGAGGAAGGATCACTATTTAGAAAATATGGCCTTGGTGATAGAAATGATATTAAGATCTGGACTTAGAAAACCAAAAGGGAAGAATGTGCTCAGCACTTTTCAAGCTGAAAGAAATGAGATGAAAATTCAAGCCTTGACCTGAAGGGTGCTTTGGACAAAATATTGAATGATGCAGAAAGCATCAAAAAAAAAAAAGATGGAAGGAATACACAGTTACTGTACCAAAAAGAAATGGTCTGTGTTCAATCAATTCAAGAGGTAGCATGTGATCAAGAGCCAATGGTACTGAAGGAAAAAGTCCAAGATGCACTAAAGGAATTGGCAAAGAACAAGGCTCCGGGAATTGATGGAATAGAAATGGAAATCTTTCAACAAACTGATGCGGCACTAGAGGCACCCACCCATCTACAGCAAGAAATTTGGAAGACAGCTACCTGGCCAACTGATTGGAAGAGATCCATATTTGTGCCCACTCCAAAGACAGGTGACCCAATGGAATGCAGAAATCACTAGACAATATCACTAATATCACATATAAGTAAAATTTTGCTAAAGATCATCCATAAATGACCGCAACAGTACATTGACAGGGAATTGCCAGAGGTTCAAGCTGGATTCAGAAGAGGCCGTGGAATGAGGGATAGCATTGCTGATGCCAGATGGATCTTGACTGAAAACAGAGAATACCAGAAAGATATTTATCTGTGCTTTATTGACTGTGCAAAGGCTTTCAACTGTGTGGATCATGACAAGCTATAGACAACACTGCAGAGAATGAGTATTCTGGAACAATTCATTGTGTTCGTGAGAAAACATAGACCAAAAGACGGTCATTTGAACAGAATAAGAGTACAGTGAATGGCTTAAAATCAGGAAAGGTGTGCACCAGGGTTGTATTCTTTCACCATACTTATTCAGTCTGTATGCTGAGCGAATAATCCGAGAAACTGGGTTCTGTGAAGAAGAATGTGGTATCAGGATTGGAGGAAGACTCATTAACAACCTGTGATATGCAGATGATGCAACTTTGCTTACTGAAAGCAAAGGGCTTAAAATACTTACTGATGAAGATCAAAGACCACAGCCTTTGGTATGGTTTGCACCTCAATGTAAAGAAAATAAAATTCTCACAACTGGGCCAATAAATAGTGTCATGATAAATGGAGAAAAAATTGAAGTTATCAAAGACTTTATTTTGCTTGGCTCCACCATCAATACTCATGGAAGCATCAGTCAAGAAATCAAACAAACTTACTGCATTAGGCAAATAAGGTCTGCTACACAGACCTTGTCTTTACAGTGTTCAAGAGCAAAGATATTAATTAGTTGGAGGACTAAAGTTTGCCTGACCCAAGCCATGGTATTTTCAATAGCCTCATATGCATGTGAAACTTGGACAGTGAATAAGGAAGACCATAGAAGAATTGATACATTTGAATTACGCTGTTGGAGGAGAATATTAAAGGTACCATGAACTGCTAGAAGAACAAATAAATCTATGTTGGAAGAAGTACAACCAGAATGCTCCTTAGAAGCCAGGATGGCCAGACTTTGTCTCTCATACTTTGGACATCTCGTCAGGAGGAACCCATCCCTGGAGAAGGATATTAAATTTGATAAAGTGGAGGGTTAGTGGAAAAGAGGAAGAGCCCCGATGAGATGGATTGGCATAGCGGCAGCAGCAATGGCTCAAGCGTAATCACAATTGTGAGGCTAGAGCAAGACCCGCCAGTGTTTCATTCTGTTGTGCATGGGGTCACTATGAGTCAGAACTGACTCAACAGCACCTAACAACAGCAATTACCAATAAGAATATTTCCAGGCTCTAGATGTGTCTCCACATTGCTTCAAAATTTCACAGGTGATTATTGATCATCTATTATTTGCTCCCTGGTTTCACTGCGACTGCTGTCACCAGAGCAAGAAAGAAATGCTGGTAAGTAGCTCCCTGGTCCACTGCCTTTCATCAATATTGTGAAGGCTAGACACACAGGTGTTCAGCACTGCCACTTTGTGCTAGGAAGATCTCCCACCCTCTTCCATAGTCTATATAATTCAATTCTATTGCAAATATACTCATATTTCAGAGATGAACAAGAATCCATCTAGTTCCAATAAAAAGGAGCAAGCAAGGGAGGCAGTGTGGTCGAAGAGACTAAGGACTGGTGTTTGGAAGACTAGGATCCTAGTCTTGCTAGTCCACCTGTTATTGTTGTTACTAGCTGTGGGATTAGCTGCAGCTCATGGTGACCACACCTACAACGGAATCAAATGTTGCCTGGTCCAGTGCCATCTTCCCGATCACTGGTCCATTGCTTGAGTCCATTGTTACAGCCACTGTGTATGTTGTATGTTTCCTAACCCTGGAGGCTCACTTTTCCAGCACTATCGCACACAACCTTCAGCTGTGATCCATCGGGATTCCGTTGACTAATTTTCAGAAGTTGATGCCGGGCCTTTCTTCTCAATCTGTCTTAGTCTGGAAACTTTGCTGAAACCTGCCCTCCATGGATGACCTTGCTGATATTTGAAATACCAGTTTCAGCATCATAGCTACAGGTAAGCCACCACAGGACAGTAAACGGACAGACAAATGATCTCTTGAACCAGCTATGTTAACCTCTCTGGATCTCAGCTTCTTTCTTTCCTTATCTGCAAAGTGAAGAGGCTGAGCAGATGCCCTTCCAGCATTAATAGCTATGCCTTTTTTTTTAATGAAAAAATTTCTCAAGAATCCACACCTCTGATAAGGGTTCACCTCAAGAGAACGTTTTTGTTAATAAAGGCTTCTTAGCTTCCTCAACCTGCCATTCAAGGCAACCAAATCTGACACCCTTAATGAAGTTTGTCATGTTTTTGATCAGAGTATTAAATTTGAAAACAAAACAAAACATTTTATTCATGTCAACTGTTCCCTATCATGTAAGAGCACTCTTCCCACTTCCTCCCTGGGTTTCCGGTTTGCATTTGTCCGTCCATCTTTCCTCTCCTTCTGAGCTTTCTCCCTGGGTCAATGCTGCCTTTTTGATCTTGAATAGTTGACGATTCTACAGAGTGCCTGCCTCCCTAGTGTTATATTCAATGGGTTTTCAATACTTATGCCTCTCACCACAAATGAATAAACTGTTATCTAGTGAGCTTGGCAAAAGTTGTTTGACCTGATCAATATTATGAGCTAAGATAATAAAAACAATCTTTTTCATATATTTGTTGTTGTTAAATGCAGTTGAGTCGGTTCTGACTCACTGAAACTCCCGTATAGGGTTTCCAAGGAGTGGCTGGTGAGTTTGAACTACTGACTTTGTGGTTCTAACCTTGCAGTCCAGTGCTTTATTCCATAGCACCACACTGGGACTCCATTTTTCATAAATACTTGTCTGTATAACATTTCATATGCTATGTATCCTCTGGCCTGCATAAAAAAAAACAACAAACCATTAAGTAAGATAGGTTAAAAAGAAAAAAAAAAGGGACTCTCTTTCTTTTATCTTGAGTAAACTGAGGGTCTGGAGTCTATGAGATTGATCAGCATGTGGTAGGACTGCTATCTAGCTCAGCCACATCCAGAGAAGCCCCTCCCTCCAACAGAGACTGGTTCAAAGGTTAGCCATGTGACCCAGTCAGACTACATTAGTCTTTCTTTCCCTGGGATTAATTCATGAAAGCGGGAGTAGGCAGAGCACTTCTTTGCTGAGTGGGGCAGTCGTATTTTCTGTCACACAGAAAGAACCCTTCAGGAGTAAGAAGAAACCAGGCCAGCAGTCCAACAAAAAAGAAGAGCCGAGCCAAATGGAGAGAAAGTTTTCAGTTGCTGCTTCCTGAACCCTTGGTTCCAGAAGCTATTTTCCTTGAATTCTATGACTCACCTGGCTAGTCTTCCCAGCTAGGCAAACCTCTCTTTTCTTCTTTTCTTTTTTCTTCTCTCTCTCTCTCTTTCTCTTCCCACTCTCTGTGTCCTGGTCACCCTCCCTTTCTGCCTCCCTCTCCCTCCTCCTTCCTTTCCTTTAGTTTACAGCAACTAGAATTGCTTTTCCGTTATTGTTGTTAAGTGCTGTCAAGTCCGTTCCAACCCATAGCAGCCTTGTATAGGGTTTCCGAGGAGCTGCTGGTGGGTTTCTTAGGTGCCACCTCGTCTCTGCTAAATGCTTCCTCTTGCTTATCAGCCGTTCTGATTCCAGAATGTGCATGTAGTTTTTGAGAGGACCTCTTAGAATAACTGCAAGGTCTTATCACTGCTAGATCAGTTTAGATGGCAAAACTTGAAATGTTCCTATCACTAAATGTAACGATTTTCCAGCGTAATGGCAAAAGCACTAGAAGCATCTCCCATTGCATTTATTTATA
Organism: Chrysochloris asiatica; assembly: GCF_000296735.1. Taxonomy (NCBI): domain Eukaryota; kingdom Metazoa; phylum Chordata; class Mammalia; order Afrosoricida; family Chrysochloridae; genus Chrysochloris; species Chrysochloris asiatica. The sequence continues at coordinate 1,732,639 of NW_006408828.1, forward strand.
TGTTTAGTCTGCTTTCCTGAGTGCCTGACTCTTCTATTCAATGCCGGCTTGCCATTTCCACTGGGCTGTTTTACCGGCATCGTCAGATTAGCATGTGCAAACCCACTTCACCTCTCAAAGCTGCCCCTCATCTGTAGTCTTTTCCATCATTATAAATGTTCTGCTAATTCAGTGGGGGAAAGTCAGGGACCTTAGAGTGATTTGCAAACCTCATAAGCCTTGTTAGGCAAGCCTTGCCAGTTCTACCCCCAGAACTCAAAGTCTCCTAACTTTCTGAGCTCTCCAGTCCCTCCATTTATCCCTGCTGTCTTCACTTGCCTGGGTTCCTGCAATCCTCTCCTAACTCACATTTCTGCTTCGAGCTACATTTGACTCTTTGTCTTATCCATTCTCTACAGAGCACCTAGACTGACCTGGTACAATTTAAGATCAGGTCCATTTCCTATGTAAAATCTTTCATTCCTGCACTTATTTAAAATTCATATTCGGTGGCGCCTGCCTGCTTCTCCAGTCTTGTCTGGTGGCCCTTTCCCCTTACCTAATACCTCACTATTTGCTCTTTGGAAACCCTACACAGGGTCTTATGGTTGGAGTCCTGGTGTGGCACTGTGGTCTAATGCGTCAGACTGCAAAGTCGTTTGAACTGCAAGGACGGTGGTGGTTCAAGCTCACCAGCTGCTCCTTGGAAACTCTATACAGGGTCGCTATGGGTCGGAATCGACTCGACGGCACTTAACAACAACAACAACATGGGTTGGAACCGACTTCATAGCACTTAACAACAGCAACCACACTATTTGCTCCAAGGTTACCCTATACAGAGTTGCTATGAGTTGGAACGGACTCCATGGCACTTAACACCACCACCACCACCACACTGTTTGCTTCTTGGAAATCTTATACAGGTTTGCTATGGGTTGGAACTGGCTCAATAGCACTTAACAACAACACCAACCACACTATAGCTCCACGGGTCTCCTTTCTGTTCCTGAAACCTGCAAAACTCCTTGCTGAATTCGAGTGCTGCCATATGGCTGCCCCTTCCTTCTGCATAGATACTTATCCCCGTCGCTTCTTATGCGTGTCTCCTTCTCATGCATTTGCTCCCAGTTTCCATTCTAGTTCCTCACATGACCTTCCGTAACTAGTACACTTTCTAAGGTAGATACTCCCCCCATTCTCCTTTGTTGTTGTTGTTGTTAAATGCCATCAAGTCAGTTCCGACTCATAGGGACCCTGTGTAGGGTTTCCGAGGAGTGGCTGCTGAGCTTGAACCACCGACCTTGCGGTTCAAACTGACCTTGAGGTCTAGCGCTTATTCTGTGTAGCTCCATTCTCATTGTTGTTGTTAGGTGCCATCGAGTCGGCACCAACTCATAGCGACCCTATGCACAACAGAACGAAACACTGCCCGGTTCTGGGTCAACCTCACAATTGTTGCCACGCTTGAGCCCATTGATGCTGCCACTTGGCCAATCCATCTCACTGGGGGTCTTCTTCTTTTTCTCTGACCCTCCACCTTACCAAACATGATAGCCTTCTCCATCGACTGGTCCCTCCTGACAATATGGCCAAAGTATGAGAGACGAAGTTTGGCCATCCTGGCCTCCAAGGAGCACCCTGGCTGCACTGCTTAATCTTGATTTCAATATTCTCTTTGTTTTTCTTGTTATGGCACTTGGACTATTTTGTTACTTCTTTGCTCTCTTCTTATTTTCTATCTCCATAACTAGACCAGAGGATTCCTGAGGGAGGAGCTTTGTCTTACTCACTGTTGTCCGAGGGAGCTCCAAAATGTTTATGGGAAAGTTCCATTATCTTTTCATTACATTTTCCCACATATGCTTAACATGTACTCAATATAGTTAACTGGATCAATAAATAAAACCAATAAGAAAAAAATAAACCAAAATGAATGATACCAACAGGAGGTCATAAGAAAACATTGCATAGAAAGTCCATAAACATATGCAAAGATACTCAAACTCTATCCCATAATTAAAATTAAAGAGGGGGGTTGTTGTTGTTAGGTGCCATTGAGTTGGATTCTATTCATAACGACCCTATACACAAGCTCACCAGCCACTCCTTGGAAACCCTAGACAGGGTCGCTATGGGTCAGAATCGACTCAACGGCACTTAACAACAACAACAACATACACAACACAATGGGACACTGCCTGGTCCTGTGTCGTCCTCACAATCCTTGTTATGATTGAGCCCTTGGCTGCTGACACTGTGCCAATCCATCTTGTTAGAGGTCTTCCTCTTTTTTTGCTGACCTCTTTACCAAACATGATTTCCTTCTCCAAGGATCCAAGGACTGTTCTCTTCTGATAACATGTCCGAAGTATGCTAGACAAAGTCTAAGAGGGGGAGGATGGATTAGAATTTTTACTTATCAGATTGACAAAAATTAAGAGGTTTGGCCATATCTCTTAGACTTGCCAAGAGTCTGGGAAAATTAGTGTGGTGTTTTTAGAAAACGTTTGACAATATCTATCGAAATATGTTGTTGTTGTTGTTAAGTGCCGTCAAGTCGGTTCCGACCCATAGCGACCCGGTACAGGGTTTCCGAGGGTGTAAATCCTTACGGGAGTAGAAAGCCTCATCTTTCTCCCGCGGAGCGGCTGGTAGTTTCGAACCGCTAACCTTAAGGTTCACAGCCCGATTCGTAACCACTACGCTACCAGAGAAATATATCCATTGATTTAGAAATTCCAAAGACTTCTCACCCAACCACACAAATATGTTCCAGAATGTTCGTTGCAGCCTTGTTTGTAATCATTAAGAATATGAAATAATAACAGCAAACAGTTATGAGTACTCATCGTGGTCTGGGAGCTATTCTAAGCATATCAAATGTAGTTGTTGTTGTTAGGTGCCATCGAGTCGGTACTGACTCATAGCAACCTTATGCACAGCAGAACCAAACACTGCTTGATCCTGGGCCAACCTCACTATCACTGCTACGCTTGAGCCTATCGCTGCTGCCACTGTGCCAATCCACCTCACTGGGGGTCTTCCTCTTTTTCTCTGACCCTCCACCTTACCAAACATGATATCCTTCTCTATCGACTGGTCCCTCCTGATAATATGGCCAAAGTATGAGAGACAAAGTTTGGCCATCTTGGCCTCCAAGGAGCACTCTGGCTGCACTTCTTCCAAGATGAATCTATTTGTTCATTTGGCAGCCCATGGCACTTTCAATATTCGCCTCCAACACCATAATTCAAAAGCATCAATTCTTCTATGGTCTTCCTTATTCACTGTCCAGCTTTCGCATGCATATGACGTTATTGAAAATACCATGGCTTGACTCAGACGCACCTTAGTCCTCAAACTGACATCTTTGCTCTTCAACACTTTAAAAAGGTCTTGTGCAGCAGATTTGCCTAATGCAATATGTTGTTTGATTTCTTGACTGCTGCTTCCATGAGTATTGATAGTTGATCCAAGAAGAATGAAGTCCATGACAACTTCAATCTTTTCTCCGCTGATAAGAATGTTGTTTATTGGTCCAGTGGTAAGGATTTTTATTTTCTTTACATTGAGATGTAATCCATATTGAAGGCTGTGCTCTTTGATCTTCATCAGTAATTGTTTTAAGTCCTCTTCACTTTCAGCAAGCAAGGTTGTATCATCTGCATATTGCAGGTTGTTACTTCCTCCAATCCTGATGTCACATTTTTCTTCATATAACCCAGTCTCGGATTATTTGTTCAGCATACAGGTTGAATAAGTATGGTGAAAGAATACAACCCTGTCACACACCTTTCTGAATTTTAAACCATTCAGTGTTACCATGTTCTGTTTGAACAACTGCCTCTTGGGTCCAGGTACAGATTCATCATGAGCACAATTAAGTGCTCAGGAATACTCATACTTTGCAATGTTGTCCATAGCTTGTCATGATCCACACAATCGAAAGCCTTTGTGTAGTCAATAAAGCACAGGTAAATATCCTTCTGATATTCTCTGCTTTCAGTCAAGATCCATCAGACATCAGCAATGATATCCCTCATTCCATGGCCTCTTCTGAATCCAGCTTGAACCTCTGGAAGTTTTCTGTCAATGTATGCTTGCAGCCATTTCTGTATTACCTTTAGTAAAACTTTACTTGCATGGGATATCAAAGAGATTGTCTGATGACTTCAGCATTCCGTTAGGTCTCTTTGGAATGGGCACAAATATGGATCTCTTCCAATCAGTCGGCCAGATAGTTGTCTTCCAAATTTCTTGGCAGAGATGAGTGAGTGCCTCCTGTGCCACCTCACTTTCTTGAAAGATTTCAATTTTTATTCCATCAATTCCCTGTGCCTTGTTCTTTGCCAATTCCTTCAATGCACCTTGGACTTCCTCCTTCAGTATCATTGGCTCTTGGGCTGGCTAGGGGAGTGGCCTTAATCCATCTTCAAATACACTCTGGCTGAGGGTATCTGTTCCCTGACACTGTGGCAGTTCAGCTATCAGAAGTGTGTCAGAACTCAAGATGATGTCTGGACTTAGGGCTCAGGATAGAGTTAGGGCTCTGGATGAAACCTTTAAGGTCTACAGTGATCTGGTGACTAGCGCGCTGTCTCTCAAACCTCACATCTACTGCTCCCTGCTCAACACTATCTGCTCCAGTCACACTGTCCTTTCTGGGCCTGAACACTCCAGATCCACTGTCCCCTTTGTACCCCTTTCTGCAATGCCTCCTCCAGATCTTGACAAATCTGGCTTCTTCTTAACGTTCCGTTTTTTACCTGAAATAAATACTCTTCTTCAGAGAGGCCTTCTTTGCCTTCCTGTAATATCACAGATTACATCAGAGATAGACAGAAACACACACCTGCCTACTGTATGTAACCACAGAGAGGAAGCGCCACAGCTACAGAGCAGAGCAGCCTGCTTGTCTTGGCTTTCCCCCCACCTCCTGATTCTTTTCCACAAGGACAGTCCTGCAGAAGTTGAGAATCAAGCCAGATCCATGGCATAACTCTGTTTTTCCAAATTCAGGCTTACCTCACCAAGTAGGAACACTGCACTCACAATCTGTGTGCCTCCATTTAAGGGAGTGTTATAAACACTGGGCTCTGGCAGCTCTTAACCATATCAGCACCAGCAACATGATGTTCTCATCTAGGGGAGAAACTATGTCAGGGCCTGGATGTCCTTGAATCACATCTCCCCAATGTTCCAGATAACCTGTCTGCTTGTGCTACCCTAGGTCATCTTGCACCTGTCATGTACTCTCTGTCACCCTTGTTTTATTTCTTTACAGCAGTTCACATGCTGAAGTTCTTTGTCATCGGTCTCCTCCACCAAAGCTTAGAAGCACCATGAGAACAAGAGCCGTTCCTTTTTGTGTGCAGTTGTACCTCCAACTTAGAAGAGCAATGGACATAGAGGAGGCATTCAATAAGGATTTGTGGAATGAATGAGTGGATGGCATCCAAACGCCAGTCTTACCACCCTCTAGCCCCCTCTCCACCAGTCTCCTGGCTTCTTACTGACCTTTATAGGATACAGTAGAAACTCCCTAATATCGCTTGCAAGGCCCTCCATTCTTCCTGCTTGAAATAGTTCTTTGTGTCCCCACAGCCAGGCAATTTCTGTTCTCCTACTAAGCTGCTGAGACCTCTTGGATTACTGAGCTTTAAATAATCTCTTCTCACTTCTCAGAATATTTCTATCATCCCCATTCTCCAACCTCCTTTCACCTGGCTAGCTCTATGCAAACTTCTGGGCTCTCAGGTTACCTTGGGACCTTAGTCTCCCCTTAACTGTTAGCCTTTAACTACTTAGCATTGAACTCCCCACCTTGTGAGTATTATATATTGCCTGGTTTCTACAAGCTGAGGCTTGAATATTTTTCTCAGTTCTCTCAGCTTGAGAAACGCTGAGGATGTTCTTCCCTTTGGGTTTTCTAATTCCAGGTCTTTGCACATTTCATTATAATATTTGACTTTGTCTTCTCAAACTGTCCTTTGAAATTTTCTGTTCAGCTCTTGTACCTCATCACTTCTTCCATTTGCTTTAGCATCTCTATGATGGAGAGCAAGTTTCAGAGTCTCTTCTGACATCCATTTTGACCTTTTCCTTCTTTCTTGTTTTCTTAATGATCTTTCACTTTCTTCCTGTATGATGTTCTTGATGTCATCCCATGACTCTTCGGGTCTTTAGTCTTTAGTGTCTAATTAATCAAATCTGTTCTTGAAACGATCTCTAAATTCAGGTGGGATATGTTCAAGGTCATATTTTGGCTCTCATGGACTTGTTTTAATTTTCTTCAGCTTCTGCCTGAACTTGCTTGTGAGCAATTCATAAACTGTTTCACAGATCACTCCTGGTCTTGTTTGACATTTCCACTACCTCTTCCCACAGATGTAGGCAATTTGATTTCTGTGTATTCCATCTAGTGAGGTCCATATGTATAGTTGTCTTTTTTTAAGGTTTTTATTGTGGATTGAGTGAAAGTTTACAGGGCATATCATCAGTTTTACATTCAACAAACCATATACCTTGTTTCATTACATTGATTATAATC
>NW_006408828.1:1744438-1758241 GCF_000296735.1 Chrysochloris asiatica
CCACTAGCTCAGGCACCCCTATAGTCACCAGAATGGCGGTGCTCAGACAGCAAGGGACCAATGAACATCTTCCAAAAGAAAAGAATGTCCCCACCTTTATGTCTGTGGTTCTGCCAGGTGTCTGTGACTGCTCCGATCCTTCCCCTACTTGGTCTCACCCAAGATGGCGGCTCCTCGAGCAGCTGAGTGTCTTGAATTAGAAAGCAATGGATTTCTTGCATCTGCCACAAATCCCCCAGCTATAAGCCTTCCAACCTTCTAAATATTCCTTTATATGTGGTTCAGAGTTGTGGAACCCTCCCCTGAGCCTGCTTGGTCGTATATTCTGTGTTGTTGCTGGTGGAGCTCCTTTACTGCACTTCCACCCGATCCACCATCTTTTTTGTTCTCCTATAGTTGTCTTGTATGTTGTTTAAAAAGGCATTTGAAAGAAGAAGTCATTGGTCTTGCAAAACTCTATCATGTGATCTCCAGCATCATTTCTATCACCAAGGCCATATTTTCCAACCACTGATTCTTGCTCTTTGCACTTCAAGACAAATCTGGAAATTTTCTTTTTGATGCTGAATGAGATACCATTCCTTTTCAATGTGCCATTCCCGGCATAGTAAACTGTGTGATTGTCAGATTCAAAATGGCCAATACCAGTCCATTTCAACTCGCTAATGCCTTGGATATTGATGTTTATGGATTTGTCATTCTTACTATAGTAAACCATATGGTTGTCTGATTCAAAATGATCAATATCAGTTCATTTCAGCTTACTCAAACCTGGGATATCAACCTTTATGTGCTGTATTTCCTTTTTGTCAGCTTTCATTTTTCTGAGATTCATACTTTGTACATTCCAAATTCTGAGTATTAATGGAAATCTACGAAGTATGAGTATTCCAGAACACTTAATTGTGCTCATGAGGAATCTGTACCTGGACCAAGAGGCAGTTGTTTGAACAGAACATGGGAACACTGAATGGTTTAAAATTCAGAAAGGTGTGCAACAGTGTTATATTCTTTCACCATACTTATTCAACCTGTATGCTGAGTAAATAATCCAAGAAGCTGGGTTCTATGAAGAAAAACATGGCATCAGGATTGGAGGAAGACTCATCAACAACCTGCAATATGCAGATGACACAACCTTGCTTGCTGAAAGTGAAGAGGACTTAAATATTTACTGATGAAGATCAAGGAGCACAGCCTTCTGTATGGATTGCATCTCAATGTAAAGAAAACAAAAATCCTCACCACTGGACCAATAAACAACATTCTTATCAATGGAGAAAAGATTGAAGTTGTCAAGGACTTCATTCTCCTTGGATCAACTGTCAACACTCATGGAAGCAGCAGTCAAGAAATCAAACGACGTATTGCATTAGGCAAATCTGCTGCACGAGACCTTTTTAAAGTGTTGAAGAGCAAAGGTGTCAGCTTGAGGACTAAGGTGCGCCCAACCCAAGCCATGGTATTTTCAATAACCTCATATGCATGCAAAAACTGGACAGTGAATAAGGAAGACTGTAGAAGAATTGATGCTTTTGAGTTACGGTGTTGGAGGCGAATATTGAAAGTGCCATGGGCTGCCAAAAGAATAAACAGATCTGTGTTGGAAGACGTGCAACCAGAGTGCTCCTTGGAGGCCAAGATGGCCAAACTTCATCTCTCATACTTCAGCCATATTGTCAGGAGGGAGCAGTGGCTGGAGAAGGATATCATGTTTAGTAAGGTGGAGCATTAGAGAAAAAGAGGAAGACCCCCAGTGAGGTGGATTGGCACAGTGGCAGAATTGATGGGCTCAAGCGTAGCAGCAATAGTGAGATTGGCCCAGGACCAGGTGGGCAGTGCTTCGTTCTGTTGTGCATAGGGTTGCTATGAGTCGGTATCAACTCGATGGCACCTGACAACCACAACAGCTGCTTCTCCTTATTTTAGTTGTGCCCCACCGTCAAATCAAGGTCTCAAAAGCTTTACTCTATCTTAGCCCTTAAGATCAACTCTACTCTGAGGAGACAACTCTTCTCCAGTCATATTTGAGTGCCTTCCAACCTGAGCAGCTCATCTTTTGGCACTATATCAGACACCATTCTACCTTCATTCATAAGGCTTCCGGTGGCTAACCATTTAGAAGTGGTCAGCCTCTTCCCTCATCTTAGTCTGTCTTAGTCTGTGAGCTTCACTGAAACTTGTCCACCACAGGTGACCCTAGTCGCACAGTTTCCTGCATCATAGAAACATGAAAGCCACCACATGAGTGGTGGGAAATTCAGCATAGGGTTGACATATTTTCATTTAGTCTAGTAAAGACACTTTTATAAAGACTCTACTAACTGCATTTATGATCATTTCACTAGAAAAATTATTTTAGTATAAATGGCGTTTGTGGCTGTTAGCTGCCACTGAGGTGACCCCATGTGTGCAGAATAGAACTGCTGGCCAGGGTTTTAAGACCGTGCCCTTTCAGAAGCAGATCACTTAGGAGGACATACAGTTTTTTAAAAGGCAATTTGAAGAACAAAAGACTTTTTTAAAAAAAAATATTGAATTCTGCTGATAAATACCTCTTTGAAATCTTAAAAGACAAATATGTCACTTTAATGACTAATGTGTCCATGGTCCAAACCATGGTGTTTTCAATCTCCTCATATGCATGTGAAAGCTGGACAACGAAAAAGGAAGGCCAAAGGAGAATTAGCATATTTGAATTATGGGACTGGTGAAGGATGCTAACTAGACTGTCAGAAGAGAGAAATAAAACCTATCTTAGAGGAGATACAGTCAGAATGATGGAGACATAAAGGGAAGATGAAGAGATTTTGTCTTACTTACTTTGGATGTGTTATCAGGAGGGATCAGTCCCTGTAGAAGGACTTCAGGCTTGGTGAGCTGGTGGTGGTGGGGGTTATGTGCTGTGGAGTCAGTTCCAACTTATAGCGACCCTGTACAGGGTTTCTAAGGTTGTAAATCTTTACGGGAGCAGAAAACCTCGTCTTTCTCCCATGGAACAGCTGATAGTTTTGAACAGCTGACCTTGCAGTTCGCAGCCCAATCCATAACCACTACGCTAGCAGAGCTCCTTTGGTAAAGCAGAGGGTCAGTGAGAGGTACTGACACAGTGGCCACAACAATGGGCTTAAACATACTTGACATTTTGAGGCTGGCACAGGATCAGGCCATGCCTCCTGTTTTCAGTAACATTGCTGAGTTGACCTGAACTCAATGGTGTCTAACAGCAAAAACATTTAAATGGACTGTACTTTGTTTATTGGACATATCTATGTTTTTCTTTATGTTTTCTAATTTTGCCATTGGTTTGTGAAAACTATCACATCCAGTAATTTGTGGACCAACTCTTGGAAGTGAGATCTTTAGGTATCTTCCAATTCTAATATTCTGAGATTTTATGCGCGAGTCATTTTTGTACTGAAGAAAGGGCTATAGTTGATCTTTCACTGCGGGTCCTAAGAAAACAGTGAAGAATGTTTATCAACACAGGAGCGCCCACTCTATATGCCAGGCATATTACTGCAAATACTAAAAACAACTGTAAACCAAACTGTCGAGTTGATTCTGGCTCTTAGTGACCTAATAAGACAGAGTAGAGCTGCCCGTTAGCGTTTTCGAGGCTATAAATCCAAAGTGTATGGCCATATCTTTGTCCTGCGGAGTGGCTGGTGAGTTGGAACTGTAAGTCATTCAGCTGACAGCTCAGTGCTTCGTCATAACACCATCCAAACCAAAATAACCCTCTGCCATTGCGTCAATGCCAACTCACAACAACTATACATCTCGATGGGAACAGACAGCCTCAGCCTTCTCTTGTGCAGTGGCTGGTGGTGGTGATGGTGGTGGTAGTTATGTGCCATGGTGGTAGTTATGTGCCGTGGAGTCGGTTCCAACTCATAGCAACCTGATATAGGGTTTCCGAGGCTGTAAATCTTTATGGGAGCAGAAAGCCTCATCTTTCTCCAGTGGAATGGCTAGTAGTTTTGAACTGCCTACCTTAAGGTTAGCAGCCTGACTCATAACCACTACGCTACCAGTGGATTTGAAATGCTGACTTTGTGATTAGCAGTCTAGTACTAATTTTACAGCACCACCAGGAAGTTTCATACAACACTGCCTAGACTCCTTAAAAAACACACCTAGGGTTTAGGTATTATTAATGACCAAACAGCCTTAGGAAAATCACCTTGTCCAAAAACACACTATAGTCGTGGCAGCATCAAGACACCTACCCAGACTTGTCTTGACTCCAAAGTCCATGCGTTTTCTGTCTTCAGATTCTGATTTTGTCCCCTAACTCTCCTTTTTCTTCTGGATGTAACACTGTGCTCTTCTGAGAATGACATCTTCCCCTGCTCCAACCAGGTTGACTATTTGAGATCATTCTGATTCAAGCCTGGTGAACCCAGGTATGGAATGTTGATCCAAGGAGAGCATGCTAGTCAGGGTCCTTCTTCTAGTATTTGAGTTGATACCAACAGAGGTTAGGACTGTTCAGCAGTCGATCCACCACGTTGTAGAGAAGCTGGTCTGCAAGGAGAGAGAACGAAGGCACACCAAGGGGAAATGGGTCCAAAATACACGGAAGCACTCAAGTCCCTAGATCCAGGTGTTTCCGAGGTCCCACCCCATCCCTTCCTTTACCCTCATTTAATGGTTCACTCTTTCTTTTAATTTAATTAGGTAACAAATTCCTCCTTTTTCCTAAGCCAATTAAACTTTTATCCCATACAGCCAACATTGTTCAGATCCACAGACCTCATTCTTTCCCAGTAAGGACACAGCCCACGATAGTGGAAAGGATGTGGACTTTGGAGTAAGATCTTTGACAGGATGTGAACCAAATAATGCCTCAGAGTTCTATAGGTTTTGAAATTGTCCAAAGCATTTTTATTAGAACAATGCAGAAGAGACAAGGGACTGGACTCTTGTCATATAGCAGATAACGAGGCTCTTCTTGTGTTGGAGAACAAAAATCTTAGAAGTTTCTGAGAAAAGAAAAGAAAAAAAAAAGCCCCGTAAGTTCATTTTCAGTTCAGTTATTTCTGCATTAACAATTTTATGAACTAAAACATCCCTCTCCACCAGTCATGCTTAATAACTTTAAAAATTGTATTTATTTTGAAAACCTATTATATATAGTAGGTGTGGCGCTGCAGGATAATGCACTGGACTGCAAGGTCAGTTTGAACCACAAGGTCAGCAGTTCAAACTCCCAGTCACCCCTCGGAAACCCCATATAAGTCGGAACTGACTCAACGGCATTTAACAACAATAGCAATGTATAAGCATATGGTTCAAAATTCAAAAGGTACAAAGGAATCACAGTGGAAACTCTCCCTCTAGTCCCTGCTCCTGAATCAGTCTTCCCTGGCCCTGCTAACTATCAATGTAAAGGAATCAAGAAATCTTTCTAGAGTTATACTCTATGTGTGTATGCTAATTTTTGATATATAACTGCAAAACTTGTTAACTTTTAACAACAAGCATTTCTATTTGCTTAAGATTCCATGAGCCAGCTGGGCAGTTCTGGTCTGGGCCTGCTCATCTGGGACTGTGGAGAAATGGTTGCATTGTGGTGTGAGAGCTCCTTATTGGACTGTACAAGGTGGAGGAGCGAGAATCCACAGCAGCCCAAGGCTGATTCTTATGAGGTCAAGGTCAAACATATCTGCATCCTCCAACATTTTAAAAACAATTCTGATACCAGTCTTGGCTCTGTTTACTTCTCTGCTGGGTTTGATCATTCATTGCAATGGCCACATAGAAGCCCTAGACAGAGTTACATTGGTGACTCACAATTATTTGGTTTGTTAGGGCAGTAACAGGCTCAAATTTGGGATCAGGATCAGAATCAGAAAGCATATAGCTCAAGTTCCCCTTCCTCAGTGCAGGAGAGCTTTCTCAGCTCCTCTAGACCATACAGGGCTCCTCTTGAGTCCCCTAAGGACAGTCTCCTTTTGACTTCTTCAGGACAGGCTCAGCTCTTGGTCCTTGGTCCCCACCCTGGCCTGGCCTCTGTCCTGCTTGTTGTTGTTGTTGTTAGGTGCCATTGAGTTGGTACCAACTCATAGCAACCTTATGCACAACAGAATGAAATACTGCCCAGTCCTGGACCAACCTCACAAATTGTTGCCATGCTTGAGTCCATTGATGCTGCTGCTTTGCCAATCCATATCGCTGGGGGTCTTCCTCTTTTTCTCTGACCCTCCATCTTACCAAACATGATATCCTTCTCCAGTGACTGGTCCCTCCTGACAACATGTTAGAAGAATGAGAGACAAAGTTTGGCCATCCTGGTCTCCAAGAAGCATTCTGGCTGCACTTCTTCCAATACAGATCTGTTGGTTCTTTTGGCAGCCCATGGCACTTTCAATATTCTCCTCCAAATTAACTCAAAAACATCAACTCTTCTATGGTCTTCCTTATTCACTGTCCAGTTTTCTCATGCATTTGAGGTTATTGAAAATACCATGGCTTCAGGCAGGCTCACTTTAGCCCTCAAGCTGACATCTTTGCTCTTCAACACTTTAAAAAGGTCTTGTGCAGCAGATTTGCCTAATGCAATACGTTGTTTGATTTCTTGGCTGTTGCTTCCATGAGTGTTGATAGTTGATCCCAGAAGAACAAAATCCTGGACAACTTCAATCTTTTCTCCATTGATAAGAATGTTGTTTATTGGTCCAGTGGTGAAGATTTTTATTTTCTTTACATTGAGATGCAATCCATACTGAAGGTTGTGGTCTTTGATCTTCATCAGTAAATATTTAAGTCCTCTTCACTTTCAGCAAGCAAGGTTGTATCATGTGCATATCACAGCTTGTTAATGAGTCTTCCTCCAATCCTGATGCCATGTTTTTCTTCATAGAACCCAGTCTTGGATTATTTTGCTCAAACCATTCAGTGTTTAGAATTTTCTTAACTCTAAACCATTTAGTGTTCCCATGTCTTATTTGAACAACTTACCTCTTGGTCTATGTCCTGCTTAGTCAAGTGTTATTTATGATGCCAATAAGTGCCCAGAAGCACGCTACTCCCCAGTAAGCCTCCTGCCCAGAGGCACTCAGCTCTTTCGCTCTGTGCGTTGGCATACGCACTGTAGCTGGGAAGCACACGGTACCATCTCCCTCTCCTGGTTCTGCTGCTGCTATTTCTCTGCTGCCTTTTTTTTTTTTGTCATCTCTCCATCTTGCGCTGTCTCAGGTGTTACAGCTTTCTGACTCCTGGGTTTCGGAGATTCTCAGTGCAGACACCCCAAGTCCAAAGGATACGCTTTACTCTGGCTCTTCTCTTTTGTTGGTAGTGAGGGCCCCCATCTGCTCTGGCGTTTGTTCTTTTTCAAAGACTAGCAGAATGGTAAAACTGACCAATATCCTATAAAATGGCAGCATGGGGGTGTTGGATCTCCTCATCTAACTTTATAAGGGGATCAATCACCATCAACCCAAAGCTGGTCCCGATGAAGTGGAGGACAGATATGCCTTCACCCTCCAGCCTTCACCAATTTTGACACCGGTTGTCCTTCCAACAACACTCTCCAGTGGGTTTGATCATTCCTGCTTGGTTTGATAATTCTTTGCAATGACTACCCAGAACTTGGGCAAAACTCACACTTATGGGGCTTATTAGGGAAGTGTTGTTGTTGTTAAGTGCCATCGAGTCGATTCCGACTTGAACCTCTGACCTTGTAGTTCAAATGGCTTTGCAGTCTGGTGCATTAACCCACAGCACCACACCAGGACTCCTATTAGGGAAGTAGCCAGTTATAAATGAGGATCCGGAGCGACTCTGGATATAATTCCTCGATCAGGACAGCTTTCCAGACATGCTCACAGCAGAGCTCTCTTGGCCCCGCCACACTTCCGCCTCTGCCCTGCTGAGGCAAGTGTTAGAAAGCTTTTAGCTCTATCAATAAATGCCCTCTTATAACAGCAAGCCTCTTGCCTGAAGATGTTTAGCTCTCTCACTCTGTGGGTCTGCATACTCACCATAGCCACCTGACTGGGTGGTCTGGGAAGCCCACTGTCCCATCTAATGCAAGACATTTGGAGATCTTTGAGGAACCAGGTAGCAGAAGCTGAAGAAACCAAGACTTTCCTCCAGAGCCAACGGAGAGCGACTTCCTCTAGAACTTGTACTCTGAGTTAGCGCTTCTAACCCTAAACTGGAAGAAAATCAGTGCTTATTTGTTAAAGCCACCCATGGCATTCCTCCCATAGCAGTACTGGAAAACTAAGACAGATGGTAAAAAAGATCATAGTCAAACAATTTGACAAGAGACTGCTTATTTCTTTATGTCAAATGATAGGAGAATAAAATGAAGGAGTCTATAATTTATGGCCGTGGAACGAGAGATATCATTGCTGATGTCTGATGGATCTTGGCTGAAAGCAGAGAATATCAGAAGGATGTTTACCTGTGCTTTATTGACTATGCAAAGGCTTTCGATTGTGTGGATCATGACAAGCTATGGACAACATTGAGAAGTATAAGTATTCCAGAACACTTAATTGTACTTCTAAGAAATCTGTACCTAGACCAAGAAGCAGTTGTTCGAACAGAACATGGGAACACTGAATGTTTTAAAATTGGGAAAGGTGTGAGACAGGGTTGCATTCTTTCACCATATTTATTCAACCTGTATGCTGAGCAAATAATACGAGAAGCTGGGTTCTATGAAAAAAAACGTGGCCTCAGGATTGGAGGAAGACTCATTAACAACCTGCGATATGCAGATGATACAACCTTGCTTGCTGAAAGTGAAGAGGACTTGAAACATTTACTTATGAAGATCAAAGAGCACACACAGCCTTCGATATGGATTACATCTCAATGTAAAGAAAACAAAAATCCTCACCACTGGACCAATAAACAACATTCTTATCAATGGAGAAAAGATTGAAGTTGTCAAGGACTTCATTCTTCTTGGATCAACTATCAACACTCACAGAAGCAGCAGTCAAGAGATCGATCAGACGACGTATTGCATTGGGCAAATCTGCTGCACAGGAACTTTTTAAGGTATTGAAGAACAGAGATGTCAGCTTGAGGACTAAGGTGCACCTGACTCAGGCCATTGTGTTTTCAATAGCCTCATATGGATGCGAAAGCTGGACAGTGAATAAGGAAGATCGTAGAAGAATTGATGCCTTTGAGTTGTGGTGTTGGAGGAGAATACTGAAAGTGCCATGGACTGCCAAAAGAACCAATAGATCTGTTTTGGAAGAGGTGCAGCCAGAGTGCTCCTTGGAGGCCAGGATGGCTAAGCTTTGTCTCTCCTACTTTGGACATATTGTCCAGAGAAAACAACCGTTGGAGAAGGATGTCATGCTGGGTAAGGTGGAGGGTCAGAGAAGAAGAGGAAGACCTCTAACTAGATGGATTGGCCAGGTGGCATCATTGATGGACTCAAGTGTAGCAGCGGTAGTGAGGTTGGCCCAGGATCAGACATTGTTTCGTTCTGCTGTGCATGGGGTTGCTATGAGTCGGTTCCGACTCGATGGCACCTGACAACAACAACAACAACATAATTTATGGTAGAGGACAGAACAGAATTAACTCTAGCTTTACTTGCTACTCTTGCCTGAGTTGATTAATCAACTCTTAAAGGCTCTTTATACGATGTTCTAGGCTGCAAAGCCAATTTAAACAAATGTGCCCACACAATACACAGATAAGCAAGGTACTTTTTGGTCCAAGGATTTGCTTCCTATTCTCTATTTAACTAGGGTTGAGTCACTTCTTGAATGAAGACTGAAAAACTGAGGAGTTTATAGACTTAATAGTGTGGAACTTTGATTTGGATCAAAACCTTCAATTAAGAAGAAAGAAGTTAGCCTTTAGAAAAGTTACTCTGGATATCCAGTGCATGATATGTGTGTGCTTTCTTCTCATTCATGATACCATGCTAAAATTAGAAAAATATAAAAAAAGACCTCATCACAGAATGATGATGAGGATAGGATGGAGGCATCAGTGGACATGGAGTTTAAGTAGATCTTAACAGTGTTTCGTTTTGTTGCACATAGCATCGCTATGAGTCGGTACTGACTCGATGGCACCTATCAACAACAAGAACAGGATGTAAGTAAACCATGTTGAGCACCTTTGAGTCTTCACTGCTCAGGAGGAACCTGTACATAGACCAAGAGGCAGTTGTTCAAATAGAACAAGGGAACACTGAATGGTTTAAAATTAGGAAAGGTGTGTGCCAGGATTGTATTCCTTCATCATACTTACTCAGTCTGTATGCTAAGTACATAATCATCGAAGCTGGGTTATATGAAGAAGAATATGGCGTCTGGATTGGAGGAAGACTCATTAACAACCTGAGATATGCAGATGATACAACCTTGCTTGCTGAAAGTGAAGAGGACTTAAAATACTGATGAAGATCAAAGACCACAGCCTTCAGTATGGGTTGCACCTCAATGAAAAGAAAACAAAAATCCTCACCTCTGAATCCAGACTGAATTTGTGGCAGTTCCTGTTGATGTGCTCTTGTGTTGTTGTTGTTGTTAAGTGCCGTCGAGTCGGTTCCGACCCATAGCGACCCTGTACAGGGTTTCCGAGGGTGTAAATCTTTACGGGAGTAGAAAGCCTCATCTTTCTCCCGCGGAGCAGCTGGTAGTTTCGAACCGCTGACCTTAAGGTTCGCAGCCCGATTCGTAACCACTACGCTACCAGATGTGCTCTTGTAGCCATTTTTAAATTATCTTCAGCAAAATTATATTTGCATTTGGAATTAATGGTAGTCTTCATTGATTTCCACATTCCGTTGGGTTATCTCTCTTTGGAATGGGCACAAATATGGATCTCTTCCAGGTAGCATCTTCCAAATTTCTTGGCATAGATGAGTGAGCACCTGTAGTTCTGCGTATATTTGTTGAAAGATTTCAATGTGTATTCCTGGAGCCTTGTTTTCCGCCAAGGCCTTCAGTACAGCTTGGACTTCTTTCTTCAGTACCATCAGTTCTTGATCATATGCTACCTCTTGAAGCGGTTGACCCAGTGGCCAAACGCTCAACTGCTAACCCACCAGGTGCTCCATGGGAGAACGATGTGGCAGTCTGCTTCTATAAAGCAGCCTTGAAGACCCTGTGGGCAGTGCCACTCTGTGCTGTAGGTCACTGGGTGTTGAATCAACAGGACGGCAACAGTTTGTGTTTGTGTGTTTGTTTTTTGCTTCAACTTTTGCTTGTGACTTGAGTGAAGGTTTATAGTTTTACATTCAGCAAATCCTATACTTTGCTTCATTATGACGATAGCAATCCCGTCCAGTTACTAATATTTACCTCTATTCAGTGTAACTCTTGCATTCCTCCTGTGTCTCCTGCTACCTTCATCTTTCCTCTGCCAACCTCCCTCTTGTTGTCTATTGACTGGCCTGACACCCATGTAAACATGTGTCTACCCTTTAGCCCATGAATGATTTTCCCTCCCTCCCCTCTTCCTCCCCCATAACCATCACAGAATGTTTCTTTTATAAAGAAAACCTTTTCTTAACTTTTTACAACAGTGATCTCATACAATATTTGTCCTTTTGTGATGGACTAATTTCACTCAGCATGGAGTCTGGATTTTTTTTATATGAGTCAGGTACCAAGACCCGGGAGGCCCAGAAATGAGTAAAATCAATCCCTGGCTCAGAGGTGGCAACAGAACAAAGTAGAGTATAATAATTGCTTTTATAGTCAATATAATAACTGAGGAACAAAGTATTTTAGAGCACAGAAAATAAAGAAAAGAAATATTTAATACTTGTGGGAATGAGGGAGGCGGTGTGTCTAAGGGATTCTTAGATTGGTATCTCAGACCTTCAAGGGCTCTCCTGGACCAGTTTTCTCATGAAGAAGGCAGTGCTTGCCAGTAGTTATTAGTGGGGCTACTGAGTTTGAGTCATTTCATGCTGGCGAGGCAGAAACCAAGCCAAAGAACTGCTTGTTCCAACAGAGATGGCTTGAGAAAGAGAAGCAGAAGGCTGAGATCTCATCTCTTCCGTTTTCCCTCTGAGGGACTTGGATAGAAGGCTAAGCCCTGGGAATGTGGTGCTAAACCAGAACCTAAGGATGTAGGTAATTACGTTTATAATTCATTGCTCTCACATATGATGTGGCGCCATAGGATAAGCACTCAATCTCAAGGTCTGTGGTTCAAACACACCAGCCGCTCCTCGGAAACCCTATACAGGGTTGCTATGAGTCAGAACCAACTCATGGTACTTAACAACAACAACATGTAAAATGCTGCCAAGATGTGAGGCTGCAAAGGTGTTGGGGATTCAGGAAGTTTCTCTGGGGAAGTTATGGTATATTTACCTAAAATATTAAGAGTTAACCGGAAGTGTGAAGAGTGCTTCTGGTAGTGGGAACAGTGTGAGGAAAAGCCCAGATTAAGAATAAGTTTGCAGAGCTGAGAGGAGTCAAGTATGGCTGGTGGGAAGGAGGTGAAGGAGGGAATGGTAGAGGTGAAGACTGAAAGACCTATCTGAAGAGAGACCATCCTGGCTGAGACAGCGGTGCCCTGAGCAGTTTTTGATGCTACATCATAACTTCTTAACTTCCGTAATTCACCTCTCTGCTGTCAGTGTGGTGTCTGTGTGGCCATTGAAATGAATGCTCAAACCCGGCTGAGACTGCTGTGCGGTGGGATGGTTGGGCCCATTTTTTGCACTTGGGATCAGTTTGATTCTTTTGAGATTTGTTTATAAGTTTTCTTAGGGCAAATCCATAACAACCTTTAATTTAGGGTTGTTGTTAGGTGCCATCAAGTTAGTACCAAGTCATAGCGATCTTATGCACAACAGAATGAAATACTGCCTGGTCCTACGCCAACCTCGCAACCGTTGATATGCCTGCTGTTGTCACTGGGCCAATCCATCTCGTTAGGGATCTTCCTCTTTTTCACAGACACTACACTTTGCAAAGTATGACATCCTTCTCCAAGGACTGGTTCCTTCTGATAACATGTACAAAATATAAGAGACGAAGTCTGGCCATCCTGACTTCCAAGGAGCATTCTGGCTACACTTCTTCCAACACAGATTGGTTTGTTCTTTAGGCAGCCCATGATACTTTTAATATTCCCTTCCAACACCATAACTCAAATGCATCAATTCTTCTTTGGTCTTCTTTAGGGCTAATTTATTTTTATTACTGAGGTCCTGCCCTAGGTTTTGTTAGCTTTCCCCTCCAGCTGCTGGGACCACTCCTAGTTCTCTGTGTGCTTTACGAATTTTTTGGCCTAGAGCTTTCTGGGAGGTGTTTGCCTGGTCTCAACTAGTTTCTTCTCATGCATTCCCTGGTCACGACTCAGCCAGAGACTTGAGGAGCCGCTCCTATAGCCTGCCTCGTTGCCATAGGGCTTTCTTATGATTTCATCAAGACGAGTTTAGGATGAAACTTGAGTCCTCAAAGGTCTTGTTGTCCATGGTTCTCACTCATTTCAGAAGAAAAAAAAATCCTCAATTTTTCCTGTGTAGATTTTGAAGAGATACACAGTGACACATAAAAGTTTTGTTAACCTGAGGAAAATATTGCTCATGTAAAACAGCGAGAACTTCGAGCACTTCGAGCAGCGAGCACTTTGAGCAGCGAGCACTTCGAGCAGCGAGAACTTCGAGCAGCGAGGACGTGTAGTGAGGAGCTCCAACAACAACAACACGGAATACTGGGCCACAAGGCTGTTTAACTGCAAGTTGCGGAAAGCCTCATCTCTCTCACGTGGAGGACCTGGAGGATTTGAGCTGCTGATCGCGGGGTTCGCAGCCAGATTTTTAACCACTACACTACCAGGCCTTCCTTG
>NW_006408828.1:1761861-1767020 GCF_000296735.1 Chrysochloris asiatica
GCATGGGGTCGCTATGAGTCGGTTCTGACTCGATGGCACCTGACAACAACAACAACAAAACAACAACAAGCTTCTTAAGTAATTTCTGCCTGAGGGGTCTTCTCGGCAGTTTTTCCTGGAATTCATTCCTGAGACCAAAGCTCTTGACTTGCAGTTCTTTGCCTCTGCAATAACATACCAGAACCTGATTTTCTGACTTGCCCTAACTGAAATCTGTGGAATTCAGTCACATGAACATCATATTTCAAAGCAAAACTTCCCCAGAGGGGCCCTGTGTTTTTTCTCTTTGTTTCTTAGCAATGTACGGGTCACTGGTAGAAGACTGGGTCACATTGGGTATTCTGGAAGACCAAGAGTTAAGGCTTAATTTCATATTGATGTGTCAGAAAGTTTTAGAGACAGATTAGACAGGAAAATTAATAGGAAGTTTATCAGTACTGAAAAGCTAAATCCCTACTGTCTTAGCAATGACCTCAGAGTCTCAGTGACTTGGCAATGGTGGAAGAGGAAGGTAGAAAAAGTGGTGGAGGTGGTGTTTGGAGGTGGTGATAGTGGTGGAGGTGGTGGTAGTAATGGTGGAAGTGGTGGTGATGGTGGTCAAGGTGGCGGTTAGAAGTGGTGGTGGAGGTGGGGATGGAGATGGTGGTGATGGTGGAGGTAGTGGTGATGGTGGATGTGGAGGTGGTAATGATGGTGGAGATGGTGGTGATGGCAGGGGTGAAGGTGGCGGTGATGATGGAGGTGGTGGTGATGGTGGTAGTAATGGTGGAGGTGGTGGTGGTCATGGTGGTGGAGCTTATGGTGGTGGTAATGGTGGAGGCAGTGGTAGTAATGGTGGAGGTGGTGATGGTTGTGGTGGTGGTAATGGTGGAGGTGGTGGTGGTGCTAATGGTGGAGGTGGTGATAACAGTGATGGAGGTGGTATTGTGCTGGAAGTAGTGTTGGTGATGAACCACAGTACTCAGCCTGTTCAAGGAGAAGACTTCTACTTATTATTATTATTTTTAAATTTTTCCCATAAAAAAATTGTAGTGAAAATTCACCTGACATAAAAGTAACCATTGTAAAGTGTGGCATTTAATACATTCACAGTGTTGTGACCCCATCCCCATCACCTGATTCTAAAGGATGGTCACTGCTCCCCAAAAAGCCTCTCTCTCCCCATTAAGCAATCACTCTCGATTCCTCCCCCACAGCCCAGCTCCTCAAGAAGCCCTTTTTTTGTGCACGATTTCTAAACACCAGGGTTGGCACTAAAAATGTCTACTCTCTAGAGCTTTGAAGCAAGAGACAGGGCATCATGCGTGCGCTTTAAGTGCAGATGGGCCCAGGCTCGACGGTCACTTTTGTTGCTCACCTGTGTGGCCCTGGCCTAGTTGCTTAATTTCTTCAAGTCTCAACGTAGGCATAGTTTTGATTTCACAGTTCATGTTGA
Source organism: Chrysochloris asiatica (assembly GCF_000296735.1). Taxonomy (NCBI): domain Eukaryota; kingdom Metazoa; phylum Chordata; class Mammalia; order Afrosoricida; family Chrysochloridae; genus Chrysochloris; species Chrysochloris asiatica. Next base: position 1,763,297 of record NW_006408828.1, read on the forward strand.
AATATCTAGAGGAGAACATTTTTTAAAAATTGAAACCTGGGTATTGTGGCTGTGGTCCTTGGCTAATTGTCAAAGTGGAGCCCCCCATTTCCTAGGGTACCTAGGAAAATGTAAGTTTGATCCTGAGGTCTTTTCATTAGCCTTTGTTAAGTGCCATTGAGTCAGTTCCAACTCATAGCAACTCTGTATAGGGTTTCTGAGGCTGCAAACCTTTTGGGAGAATAAGCATTAGCTTTCTCCCTGCATTAGCTTTTAGCAGCAGGAAAGTCTTAGGAACTTATATTTTAGTATGTCTCAGGACAGCAACCACTACTTAAAATGACTAACACCAGACGTGTCTTGTGCTGAATGTTCAAAAATGCATGAATAAGGTACTTACCAATAGCAACACTTATTTAGGCAATTCTGAAGAAGTGCTCAAAATTGAATCTGGAGTCTTCATTGTCATCCTATGGGAACTTGTTGTTGTTAAGTGCTGTTGAGTCGATTCCAACCCATAGCACCCCTGTATAGGGTTTCCAAGGAGCAGCTGGTGGGCTTGAACTGCCGATTTTGCAGTCTGATGCATTAACCCACAGCACCACACCAAGACTCCCCATGGGAACTCCTGGTCCCTAAAAGGGCTATGAAATAGTCTTTTAGGGTTAACAAGCAATTGTACCCTTTCAGAGTTGCAAAAATAACTTTATAAGGGGGAAGGAGAATCAAAATCAACAGCCCATGGCTCATTCCTATGAGGTCGAGGCCAGACATGTCCACACCTTCTAACTTTTTCACCAATTCTGATCCCAGTTCTGTCCCTCCCATGGCACTTTCTACTTCTGTGCTGAGTTCAGTGATTTATTGCTCTAGGTGATAGGGTTATTAGGGAAGTAAAAAGTTACACTTCAGGATCAAGAATGCTCAGTCAGGACAGCGTCCTCTCAGCTGTGCTCCTGGGCTTGTCTCTCTCAGCCTCACGGACCCATTCTCTGCCTTACTTGGGCAGGTGTCACATGCTCTTTTAGCCTTGCCAATTAAGTTCCCTCTCCAGAGCAAGCCTCATCCCCAAAGAGTTTAACTCTAGCTCAGTGGGTCATTTCCTTTGGTTCTAAGTGCCCCAAGCAGCCCACTCTGCCTGCCAGTAGGCCTCCTCTTTGAAGGTTCTCAGCTTTCTCATTCCCTGCGCGGGGGCGCTCAGGGCTCTGTTTCACACTTGTAGCTCTGTTACCATTTCTCTCCCTGTCTGTGGTGTCACAGCTGCCTGTCTTCTGGACCCAGTAGGTTCAGCACAGGGGTCTCAGACATTAAAGACATACTCCACCCCTGGCACTTAAAAAAAAAAAGTTTTTATTGTGAATTGAATGAAACTTTGTAGGGCAGATCATCAGTTTTACATTCAACAAATCATATAGTTTGTTTCATTACACTGATTATAATCTCCTCCATGTACCATCAGTTAACAGTATTTCTTGCTATTCATTTTAGCTCCCTTTTTCTTTAAACACTCAAGCATCAAAGGGCACATTCTGGAAGTCTGCCTCCTGGCCACCAGCTCTTAATCCTTCTCTTTTCATGAATTTAGAGTCCTTAGCTGCTCTCTCTTTCCATGTCCCCATCTCTGCCTCCATCTCTGGTGTCGCTGCTTCTCTGGATAAGGTCCCGCATTCTGCCTGTGCTCTTCTCCCTTGATGGTCCTAGGGTTCTCTGTTAGATTAACTACTGGACGGTAAGATTAACTACTCCCCCGTTTTTGTTACAAAACTTCTATCTTTACAATTGTGACAGTCTCAATAGGTTGATGCTGTTGTTATGTGCCATGGAGTCAGTTCTGACTCATAGTGACCCTGTACAGGGTTTCTGAGGCTGTAAAGCTTTATGAGAGCAGAAAGCCTTATCTTCCTTCTGCAGAACAGCTGGTAGTTTAAATTGCTGACCTTGTGGTTCACAGCCTGATTCGTAACCACTACACTACCAGGGCTCCTTCATTGAGGTAGCCAATGTCTAAGTTACCTGTCCCTATCTACCCTGTATACAGAGGAGAGAGTATTAACACTTGTCAGTCTTCAACAGTGATGATGCCTTGCTTCTCTGTTGGTATTTTGAGCTACTACATCCATGAGTGTAAGTCAAGTTAATCAATTTGCCCTTGTTTTCTTTATCAAAAAATTTTTTTTTAAATTTTTTATTGTCCTTTAGTAGAGTTATGAAGGAGCTCTGGTAGCGTAGTCGTTACGAATTGGGCTGTGAACCACAAGGTCAGCAGTTCAAAACTACCAGCTGCTTCACAGGAGAAATATGAGGCTTTCTACTCCCGTAAAGATTTACAGCTTCAGAAACCCTGTTCAGGGTCGCTATGTGTCAGAACTGATTCTACGGCACTTAACAACAACAATAGATTTATGATTATCAAGCCATCAAGGCTAGGTCAAATGGTTACTACCTACAAGTTTGGGTGTTCTTGTGCATCTCCCCTTACTTCATATCAGCTGGATGCTTCACTCTCAATTCTAGCCATCTGTGGCTATGCCCTTGTCCATGGGCTCAGGTGTCCCCAGGTCTCACCACACTTTGGACCAACCAGCCCTACCTCTTCTCTCTGTCATCTCCAGGTCAGTGGGAGTCGGCACTTCTTTTTTTTTTTTTTCTTAAATGCTTTATTGTGAATTATGCGATAGTTTACATGGGAGAACATTAGTTTTACATTCATTCTATTGTATATCGTCTCATTGCCATGGTTACAATCCCCTCCATGCAATCCTTCCCTGTAGCTTCCAGGTCTTCAGCACACAGTTGCTCTCCCTCTCTGGATCTAAACTCTCCATCGCTCCACGTCATCATTTCTGCCTCCATTTCAGGCATCACTGTTTCTCTGGGTAGGGTCCCTCTCTCTGCTCTTCTCCATTGATGGTCCTAGGGACTTCCGTTCCTAGATGGAGATTCTACCTTCCTCCAGGCCCTTTGGATCTAGGTTCCCTCTTGAAAGCTTGTAAGCCAGTCACTTCTTGCCTTTGTAGCCCCCCGCTCCCCCATTTTGGGTAGTCAATGCCCAAGTTGCCCATCCCTGTCTACTCTGTGTGTGGAGGGGGTGGGAATGATTCTTGCTGTAAGGACTTGTTCCCTCTTTTGAGCTACTGCTCCCATAGGTGTAGGTCAAGTTCATCAAATTGAATGAGAATACTTTTCTTCTTCTTCTTTTTACTTCTGGTTCAGCTCTGATCATCCAGTCACTGAAGCCAGTGGGTGTTCTTATGCATACGCCCTCTCTTCTTATCAGCTAGATGCTTCACTCTCCACTCTAGTTCTCTGTGGCTATGTCACTGACTCTGGACCCAAGAGTCCCCAGGTCTTGCCACACTGCTGGCCAACCAAGTCTTTACCCGGGTTCACAGAGGTCTATTGAACGTTGTAGGGCTTAGCTCACCGCTTCATTACTGTTTTTCCCTCACTTCCCCGTATCGGTGTCGAGCGTGGTCATCAATCACAGTGTGTATTCCCACTGAGTCTTAGTCTTGGAAGGGGGTTTGCACTGAGGGGACCCAGCCACTTGCCTTGATGTTTCCTGGGCAAGCATGTTGCTTGTTCTTGTAGGAACAGTTGGTCTGCCTATGTTGTTTTATATTTTTCCTCTAGGTCTTTTTTTCAAGAAATATCTTCTGTTCTTCTAGCCACTCCAGGTTGGTCTGCTTGTCCTTTCAAGTGGGAATTTCACATCTCTGGAGATCTGGATGTGGTTCAGGCTTCC
>NW_006408828.1:1793044-1794996 GCF_000296735.1 Chrysochloris asiatica
CTATAGGTCGGTACCGACTCAATGGCACCTAACAACAACAACATTAGGATTCTGGCTGAGCTTATCAAAATTCACTAATACTCTCCTTAATGTTTCATGGCAAGTAGGCCACAGCCCACTGAGTAAGGCCCTGCCAACAGACATCTTCAAAGGCAGTTGTTCTTTGTGTTACAGAAAGAACCAATCTGGAGGATAGATGATGTCGGCAACAGACACCACTTTACAAGCCTCAGGCTGTGTTCTGGCGTTCACTTCAGGAACGGAAGGGGGGCCAGGAGCTCTGATAATTGGTCTGCTTACCTCTGGTTGCGTAGTGGTTACAAATCGGGCTGCTAATCTCACGATTAGCAGTTTGAAACTATCAGCTGTTCCGGGGGCAAAAGATGAGGCTTTCTGCTCCTGTAAAGATTTATAGCCTTGGAAACTCTGTGCAGGGTCGCTATGAGTTGGAACCGACTCCAAGGCACATAACAACAACAACCTGTATAAGAATTTTGACCTTCTGCTAAAGAATTTTGTGTCTCTTTCCTTTTTGGCTCTGTTAACAGTTTTCATGAGAGATGTGTGTCTTTTTATTCATTCAGACGTGGGTCAGTCTCGTTGTTGCTCCTGAGTTACCTCATAGTACTATGTAATCATTTTGTTTTGATCCACCATCAACACTCAGGGAAGCAGCGGTCAAGAAATCAAACGATGTATTGCATTAGGCAAATCTGCTGCCCAAGACCTCTTTAAAATGTTCAAGAGCTAAGATGTCAGTTTGATGATTAAAGTGTACCTGACCCAAACCATGGTATTTTCAATAGCCTCATATGCATGAGAAAGCTGGACAGTGACTAAAAAGACCATAGAATTATTGTGTATGAGTTATGGTGTTGGAGGACAATATTAAAAGTACCACAGATTGCTAGAACAACAAACAAATTTACGTTGGAAGAAATACAGCCAGAATGCTCATTGAAAGTCAAGATCACCAGACTTTGTCTCTCGTACTTCAGACATACTGTCAGGAGTGACCTATCCCCGGAGAAGGACATCATGCTTGGTAAAGTGAAAGATCAGCAAAAAAGAGGGAGACTCCCAAGGAGATGGATTGGCACAGTGGCAGCAGCAATGGGCTCAAGCTTAACAGTGATTGTGAAGATGGTTTAGGACGGGGCAGTATTTCATTCTGTAGTGCATAAGGTCACTATGAGTCGGAATTGACTTAATGGCACATTACAACAATTGTGTAATCAGACACCTCTTCTGGAAGGCAGGGAGATGGTGAAGGAAGGCACTTGGTGCCATATGGGCATGAGAAGGGGAGGATACCTCGGAATTTCAACCACAAAATGCTGACTCTGGGACAAAATCCAGTTGGAATGAAAGTGATAAGAAAGATGCTAGATGCTGGATTGAATGGGAGAAAAATGTACAACAAAACCCAAATTCCTAAGCTGATCCAGACCAGAGGAACCCTGAGATAGTGCCCTGAGAAATCCTTTAAACCAGAAACTGAAGCCACTTCCAAAGTTCACCTTTCAGTTAAATAACAGGAGCTCTGGTAGCGTAATGGTTACAAGTTGGGCTGCGAACCGCAAGGTTAGCAGTTTGAAACTACCAGCTGTTCTGAGGGAGAAAGATGAGGCTTTCTGCTCCTGTAAAGATTTACAGCCTCGGAAATTTACAGTACCGGGTCGCTATGAGTCGGAACCGACTCCACAGCATGTAACAACAACAACATGTACCATCCGTTAACAGTATTTCTCTCTATTCACTTTACCTCTTTTTTTTTTTTTTTAAACACTCAGGCATATATAATAATTGAGACCACCAAAGGGCACATTCTGCAAGCCTGCCTCCTGGCCACCAACTCTCAATCCTTCTCTTTCCATGAATTTAGAGTCCTCAGCTGCTCCCTCTCCCCATGTCCCCATCTCTGCCTCCATCTCTGGTGTCGCTGCTTCTCT
>NW_006408828.1:1795820-1798262 GCF_000296735.1 Chrysochloris asiatica
TTTCCTCTCTTCCACTCAGTAGTACACCAATGTGGTCGCCAGCAAGCTTTCATGCCTGCTCACGTGTTCCCTTTGAGTTTCAGTCTTAGAGGGAGGGTTGTTCTGAAGGAACTTGATTGCTTGCCTTGATGCCTTCCTGGCAAACAACTTGCTCATTCTTGTAGTAGCCAATCATACTGCCATTTTTGCTTTGTTTTCTTTTTCTGATGATCTTTCTTTGAAGATGTATCTTCTGTCACTCTAGTTGTTCAAGGCTGGTCTGCTTGTCCTTTCTGGTGGGAATGTTCCCCCTCAGAAGGTTCTGGATGGGGCTCAGGATTCCACCTAAGGTCCTATACACTGCAAAGGCTCCGCAAGAGGTCTATTTCATTGGGCAAGTTCTAGAACCCCTTTTAGGTATTCCAGTCAGTTATAGATTGAAGACGGGCTTACAAGCTTTCTGTAATCATGTTTCCTGACTTTCCTTTCTATCCCACTCAAGTGTCAATTTTTGCAAATACCTTTTTAAACAACATAAAATACGTGGATTTCATCAGTTGAAATACACAGAAATAAAATTGACTACAAATGTGGGAAGAGACAGTGGAAAAGATCATCAGCCAAAACAAGGCCAGATGGAAAGACTGTGGAAGAGACCATCAATTGCTCATATGCAAGTTCAAACAGAAGCTGAAGAAAATTAAAACAAGTCCGCGAGAGCCAAAATATGACTTTGAACGTATCCCACCTGAATTTAGAGATCATCTCAAGAACAGATTTGATGCATTAGACACTAATGATTGAAAACCCAAAGTTGTAGGATGACATCAAGAACATCATACAGGAAAAAAGCAAAAGATCATTAAGAAGACACAAGAGAAAGAAAAGACCAGAGCAAATGTTAGAAGAGACTCTGAAACTTGCTCTCCAGCATTGAGATGCTAAAGCAAATGGAAGACATGAAACAAGCCTTTGCTTGTCATAATTGCTGATATCAGATGGATCTTGTCTGAGACAGAGAATACCAGAAAGTTGTTTACCTGTGCTTTATTGACTATGGCTTTTTGGCTTTTGATTGTGTGGTGCATGACAAGCTATGGACAACATTGTGGAGAAAGAGTATTCTGGAACACTTAATTGTATTCATTAGGAACCTGTGCATGGACCAAGAGGTAATCAATTGAATAGAACAAGGAGACACTGAATGGTTTAAAATTGGGAAAGGTATGTGCCAGGGTTGTATTCTTTCACCATAGTTAAACTGTACACTGAGCAAATAATCTAAGAAATTGGATTATATGAAGCAGAACATGACATCAGGATTGGAGAAAGACTCATTAGCAACCTGCAATATGCAGATGATACAACCTTGCTTGCTGCAAATGAAGAGGACTTAAAATACTTACTGATGAAAATCAAAGACCACAGCCTTCAGTATGGATTACATCTCAATGTAAAGAAAACAAAAAATGTCACCACTGGATCAGTAATCAAGATCTATATAAGTGGAGAAAAGATTGACGTCAAAAACTTCATTTTGCTTGGACCCAACATCAACACTCATGGAAGCAGCAGTCAAGAAATCAAACAATACATTGCATTAGGCAGATCTGTTGCACAAGACCTCTTTAAAGTGTTGAAGAGCAAAGATGTCAGTTTGGGGATTAAGGTGCACCTGATGCAAGTCATGGTATTTTCAATTGTCTCATATGCATGTGAAAGTTGGACAGTGAATAAGGAAGACTGTAGAAGTATTGGTACATTTGAGTTATGGTGTTAGGGACCACAACTAACCACATTAAAGGGACCGTGGACTGCCAGAAGAACAAACAAATCTGTGTTGGGAGAAGTATAACCAGAATTCTCCTTAGAAGCCAGGATGATCAGACTTCATCAATCATACTTCAGACATATTATCAGGAGGAACCAGTCATTGGAGAAGGAGGTAAAGTGGAGGGTCAGCAAAAGAGAGGGGACCCCCAACAAGATGGATTGGCACAGAAGCAGCAGCAGCAATGGGCTCAAGCATAGCAGCAATTGTGAGGCTGGCACAGGACCGGGTGGGGTTTCATTCTGTTGTGGACAGAGTCACGATGGGTCAGAAACGACTGGATGGCACCCACCAATAACGGCAGTAACGCATGTACGCCTTGAGCATTGTGTTCTTTTACAATCTTTCTATATCACATTGACAATGCAAGTTGAAAGAACAGACAGGAATCTTAGGGAGAAGTGAGTTTATGTTAATGGGGAGGAACAACAAAGCCAGGTACCAATGGTGGCCCAATGCACAGAACATAATCAATGTCACTGAATCGTCTATGTAGAAACTGTTGAATTGGTGAATGGAAAAACTGATTTGCTCTGTAAACCGTCACACAATTCACAATTAAGAGTTAAACAACAGCAATCACAAAATCAAAAACCGAAACTCCCAGCTGTTCCGCGGGAGAAAGATGAGGC
>NW_006408828.1:1798913-1800484 GCF_000296735.1 Chrysochloris asiatica
CTCCCGTAAAGATTTACACCCTCGGAAACCCTGTACAGGGTCGCTATGAGTCAGTTCCGACTCCACGGCACATAACAACAACAACAACAAGACAAATTTATTTGTATATTTAATTGTCAGATCATGTAATTTGATCATGAGACTTTTAAAAGCTGCAGTATTCTGGGAATTATAGTTTATAAGGGAAGAAGAAAAACATTCCAAATATATTTCTGTTACAGGAAATACATTTAACAATGACAGAAACACTTAAAGTTAAATAGTATGAGACCATTTTCTCCTTCTGCATGGAAATAATTGCAGTACTTTTTTGTTATCAAGACAGAGGCTAATTTTTGGAAAGGAAGAGTCAATACAATGTATAGTACTTTCTGTCAGATTAATATGCTTCGAAACAGGCTAATCAGTGGTGTGAACAGGAAGTCTACCGTACTGCCACGAAGTCCCAAAATCATATTTGATATCAACTGTTGGAGTACTGGTGTGGCGCTGTGGGTTAATGCACCAGACTGCAAAGCCGTTTGAACTACAAGATTGGCGGTTCAAGCTCACCAGAGGCCCCTTGGAAACCCTATACAGGGTTGTTATGGATCAGAATTGACTTGGTAGCACTTCACAACAACAACATTGACTCACTTAAACTTGAACCCTGCTCCTGCCTCTTCATCTGACTAAGAACTGGGAGCTTTTCAAATTCTTCTCATGCTTCTGGGTAAGATGATTGGAAAAGGGATCCATGACAGTGCAATGAAAATTTTGGTAAAAATTTATGTCTACAAAGGAGTTAAATAATACAGGTGTTTCTGAAATTAACAAATACCATTCTTACTCTTGTTGTTGTTGTTGTATGCTGTTGAGTCGGTTCCAACCCGTAGCAACATGTATAGTGTTTCTGAAGAGTGGCTGGTGAGCTTGAACTGTCGACCTGATGGTTCAAACGCCTTTGCAGTCCAGCACGGTAAGCCCCAGTGCCACACCAGGACTCCATTCTTACTCTAAAAAGGTAGAATCACCTAGCCACTTAAATAATACAGCTCAGTCAAAAATAGGTACATTAGGATCCCACATGACACCTTGGAGTCCTGCTGTGGAGCTGTAGGGTCAGCTCTGCACTGTGAACTACAAGATCAGCAGTTCAAATCCACCAGTGGCTCCTCAGAAACCCTTTACAGGGTCACCAAGAGTCGGAACTGATTTGACAGCATTTAACAACAACAAGGCACCTACCAACCAAAGTGTATGTATATATACATGTACACACACACACAAATGAGGGTGGATCAAAAATTATCCACAGTCTGGTTACATTAAAACACCCATCCACATCCATGACTGAGTGAGCATATGACATGATTCTGTTGAATAGACAAGTGACAGTGGATTCTGTGGCAAATCATTTGCAAATCAGCCATGGCTCTGTCTATGAAATAATCCATGACAGACTTGGGTTTCAAAAAACTTGTGCCACTGCTTAAGAATAAGCATAAGGTTGGAGGCCTGTCACTTCCCGACTTCAAATTTTACTACATGACTACAGTGGTCAAAACAGCTTGGTACTGGTACAATGAAAG
>NW_006408828.1:1802837-1812315 GCF_000296735.1 Chrysochloris asiatica
GGAGCTGATGAAATGAAATGCAGATGGGTCTCTTGTGATACAATAGTGAATAATTGATATCAGGACTGATTGTGAGGGTTGGAAATGTAAAGGTAGACGTTTTATAGCGAGGAAAGGAGTGATTAACTTTCTAGTCTAGGATCGAAGGTCCCTCGGACCATCAACGGAGAAATGCCGAGAGCGGGACCCTACCCAGAGAAGTAGCAATGCCTGAGATGGAGGCAGAGATGATGACATGGAGCGATGGAGCAACTGGGGACTTGAGATCCAGAAAGGGAGAGCGACTGTGTGCTGAAGACTGGAGGGGGGTTAGCATAGGGGGCAGGCTTGCAGAGTATACCCTTTGGTTGGTTGATGATGCATAGAGGGGATTGGAACCATGACAATGAAATGATATACAATAGAATGAATGTAAAACTAATGTTCTCCCATGTAAACTATCATATAAAAAAAAAAAGTTTGTGCCAGATGATATTGAAACAACTCACAGAAGAGCATAAACAGAAGTGTTTGGATATCTGCAAACAAAATTTGGATCAATACTCAAAGGAAGGTAAAAGTGTCTTTAAAAAATCGTTACTTGTGACAAGACATGGATTCATCACTACCAGCCTGAGAGTAAACGGCAGAGTGTGGAATGGAAACATCCTCAGTCTCCAACTAAGAAAAAGTTAAAAAGTCAAGCATCAGCTGGAAAATTGATGCTTACAGTTTTCTGGGATTCTCAAGGGCCAGTATTGGAACACTATCAGGATAAAGGTTCAACAATCAACAGTGCTCATTGCTGTGAGATGCTCACAGAAGAGCTAAAGCCTAAATTTAGGATTAAACACAGAGGACTGCGATCCAAGAGCTTTGTGATCTTGTGTGACAATGCACATCCGCACACCTCCAACCACACTGTTGACACTCTGTGAAAACTTCGTTTTGAGGTGTTAACAATAGTCCTGATCTTGCTCCATCAGACTTTCACTCACTTGGTCCCCTGAAAGCAGCTCTTCAAGGACGAAGTTTCACCTCTGATGAAGAAGTAAAGACAGCAATGCATTCATGGCTTGCAGCTCAGCCTAAAACATTTTTTTGTAAAAGAATAGGAGAGCTTGTTGACAGATGGACAAAGTGTATTGCAAAGCAAGGGCATTATGTCAAAAAGTGATGAATTTGTCTTTTCTAAAAGTTTATTAAAATAAATTCTACAGCCAAAGTGTGGATAAGTTTTGACCCACCCTCATGTGTATGTGTGTGTATGTTGTTGTCAAGTGCCATCGAGTAGATACTGACCCATAGCGACCTTGTATAGGGTTTCCAAGGAGTGCTTGGTGAGTTTGAACTACCGACCTTGTGGTCCAAACTGACCTTTAGGTTGAATGCTTATCCAACAGTACCATACCAAGATTAATATATATATACATATATCATAATAAAATATCAGGATTATATTATATCATAATAATAAATCATAAACTAAAAGTCAAGACTAAAAAGACTCTAATTGCCAAGCCTGAACCATTAGACTGCATGCCAAGTCTTTCCTTCTTTAGACAAGCAACATCGGTAATTCTCTGGGCATCAAGATATTCAATTTAAGAATGACATGAGCTGTAATACATTTTGTAGCCAAATTTTAAAATACAAAATCATAGATTTAATTTATGATCTTACACATTAAAAAACTTGACAATTATTGTTATGTTTTTAAAGGTCAGAGTGCAATCATTAGTGTTCCAGTAGTACTGTGGCTACCACCATGGAAACTTCTGAAGAAACAACAGCTGTTTCCTTGTGCCTGTGAAGCAATGATATCAGAAAAGCCAACACGTTCTTTTTTAAGTGTCATGTTTGTAAGAAGTGATAACCACTTTGTTGTTCTTCTGTTGCAGACTGCAGGTATTGGGGTGTTGAGGACCAGTGTCATGGACAAAAATCCAGCATGTGGCTGCACTCAGACTTGCTAGCCAGAGACCCTGTGGGCTCAAGGAAGTAACCTCCAGACGTCCCGGGTTCATTGGTTTTTTTGAACTCTCTGTGTGGCCAGCTCTGTATAATTCTCTTAAGTCCTATTAATTCATGCTATGCTTCGAACCCCTGTAATTGTAGCTTCTGAGAACATGGTTTCTTAATGTGCCCCTCTTAATGCCTCCACTGTGTTGGCAGTGCTTCAGGTTCTTAGAACAAATCTCTCTGAGGAACAGACTCTGGCCACGGGGCAAGCTCGTCCAAACTGTTCTTTATCAAATTATTTAGTTATGTTTGATATTAACTTAATACATGAGCCCGTGATACCCATGGACAAATATTAAAACAAAAAACTGCTCCTAAAGCCAAGACTGTAAAAAGCTCCAAAAACAAGTTTCCCCCGATGAATTCACCCAAAGTGGATTGGTGAAGTCCAGGGTTTTGTCCTAAGAATAATAGGTGTCTGCCTTCTCGGATAGCCCCCAGGCGCAAAACCACTAAGCTAGGCATCTTGCTTTCTCTTGCAAATCTCGGCCAGCCAGCCGACACAGCGGGATTCCTTTCAATCCTTTTCACCTTGTTCCCATTCAAGATTAGGTGCTATAGGTATGTTAATTAGCCTGAAGAAACCGAGTTGCTGACCTGGGATTCGAACCTGAAAAGTACCACAATTTGCTTGAATTTCTGGAAAATTAAGGATGCTAGATTATCAAAACAATTTGTGATGTATGTTCTAGAATTTGTACCTGTAAATCCTGTGTCTTGTGTTGAACGATTAATCACATTTCACTTCTGTACCCCGTCTTAATAAACCCCACCTTCCTTTGTGTAAAGCTCCTCCCCGAAATAAAACGGGTGCAGACCGAAGCCCGCGTGCATTATGACTGGCATGCAAGGCGTTACAGCTGGCAAGGAATGCTTTAAGGTTTGCAGGGCGGTGCTTTACTGCCTGCAGGGGCCACGATGCCAGTAGTCCAGAGTCCGCCTGCCAGTGTCGCATCCACTCTGGTTTCGAGGTGTTTTGTGTTCTCTCTCTTTGCGTCTTTGTGTGTATTCTTTCTCTATCTCTGTCGCCACCAGATCTACCAACTTTGTGAACCGAACCCCCTTGTTGAGGCCGGTCCTCGACATTCCTCTTCTTATTAAGTGCCATTGGGTGGGTTCTGATCCAGAGCAACCATGTATAGGGTTTCTGAGGAGTGGCTCATGAGGTTGAACTGCCGACCTTGCAATTCAAACCGACCTTGTAGTCCAGCGCCTTACCCTGCAGTGCCACACCGGGACTCCTGATAACCAGTTTAACTACAGTAAAGTAACTTTTGCATATGGACTCGCACATTTTCTCCAATACTCCAGATGAGTGCTTGCACGAAACACATACATCATACACATTGATTTTTATGTTACATAAGAATTGAAAATAAAAGGAAAACTCAACTTAGGTGAATAGCCTTTAACAAAAAACAGCTAGAAGTTGAACCTTTTAACACCTCACATGTTTTAAAGTAAACATTGCCAAGTTAGTTTAATTTATGAAAAACAAAATAATGTACTGTTAAAATGGGGAAGGAAAAAGGAAGAAAGAAAAATGACATCATTTACTCCAAAAATTCATTTACTTTGCATCATTAAATAAAAGACTGTTCACTCAGACAAGTCATGTAGCAGGTTACTTCATGGTCAAGAGTGTTGTTTATTAAGTGAACAATACAGGCTTATATTCTCAAACCCAACAAGCCTGAGTATTTCCAGAGTGTACTGCTGACCAAAGAAATGCTTAATCAGCTGTAAGACAGAAACTAAAGAATGACCTTTGCATACTACAACAAAGAATATCTTGTTCACATTTTCATCTGGCTTTAGAATATTAAGATTCAGAAGAACCATAAAAGTTGTATTTTGGCCACATGTTAAAAAAACAAATACCAAGTGATTTCTACATCAAAACAGGGTTTCCCCTTGGTTTTAATGCACTAAAATGACATAATCCAGTCTAACTCGGGTTTTACTTTCAGAGATAGTGCAGCTGGAAAGAATCCTTTTATCATCACGCTGCCATCCTAAAGAAAGATGCTGGTGATAAGTCGGCGCCTTCAAAATAATAAGAGAAGGAACAGGCGCCACAGTTTTCTAAGGACTGCGGTGCTTTATGTTTTTGAAAAGCCTTCAAAAGCTTCAGTATGGGTTGTATCATAGATTTCATCTCCTTTGGTTTACTTGCTGGCTTCTTAGATCACTTGATTAACAAACCTGCTTTGCATCTTTGCTAATTGCTGTTGGTACTTTGCAGGCTACACATTTTTAAACTTCTGTAAAAAGCACTACAAGCAATTTCATGTCATTTGATTTTGTGCTGAATATTCTTTAAAGGATTTTCCAAACAACACAATATTTTAAGTGAGTCTTCAGTTCACTTGTTGGATGTTATATCGTATTCTCCAACCTTATCTACAAATGAGCTAATTCCAGGTAAATTCAAGAGGGATCCAAAGACTGGCAATCTTTTAATAGAGCCAACAACTACAGGGTCCGCTGAACAAGAGAAAGAATTCATAAATTGCAAAGATCATACTTATTAAAGGCCAACCAACAAGGACTACAAATGCACCACTCAGGAAAATTCCTGTAGCTTTCATTTTTTTGTTTTTAGAAGAAGAATCTCAGTGTTCTTTCTAAAACAATTACAAAAGCCAAGTATGTCACAAATAAAACATTTCCAATAGCTAGTAGTGCTTGGTCAAGAAAGAGAATCAGTCCAAAGAACAGGAAAAACACTCCAAATCCGGTTAACCCCACTCCAACTTTCTGGGTGTTGGTTAAGGAGATGGCAGAGGTGGAACCAGATGAGATGGTAGCACCCAGGGAAGCTGGGGATGCGAGATGGTTGGTTATTCTGAGGAGTGTGTACTTCCCTGGTGTTGCTGTTCATCCTTACAGATCGGTCTATTGTTTGGCTGAAAACTGAGCCATGGGGGTGAGGTCAGTTCCAGGCCTGAAGGGTAACATAGTCTCTCAGTTTGCACCAGCCTCTATTTGACCAGTAAGCCTTGTCTTTTTTATACTTTTTAATTTTGTTCTACATTATCCGCCCACTCTAACCCAGGACCTTTCCAAGTGGTTGGTAGTGGCAGCCAGGCACCATCTAATTCTTCTGGTCTCAGGACTGTTTACAAGGATTTTCAATTTTCTTTCCTCTTCTTTGCTCTGAATGGGGAGGCACTGAAATGGTGTATGTTTTGCTATGTATATTCTCAACAACAACAAATTATGATTAAGAAAGAAGCTAGAAACAAGCAGGGCCTTTATGGTTTAGTCAGGGATTTGTGCTTTATTTCTAAGGGAAGTCTAAACAGTTTTGAGTGGCAGAGTGGCATGGTCAGACTTGCCTTTAGAAAGACTTCTCTGGCTGCAGAGTGGGAATAGATGGTGGCTGGGCTGGTGGTAATGGCAGTGAGGTAGAATGGATAAATCAAACAACAAACAAACCCGCATCTATGAATAGATTCTCACAGAGAGCCACCCTGTAGGACAGAGGCAATCTTTACGGAAGCAAATGGCCACATCTTTTTCCCACACAGTGACTGGTGGGTTCGAACACTGATCTTGTGGTTAGCACTGTGCTACCAGGGCTCCTGTGAAATGGATGAACAGCCTTTCATGTGTCATTGAACATGGCAAGGCAGAGAGAAGTCAAGAATGACAGGAGTGGCAGAAGAGGGAAGTGGAGGCGCCAGGCTGCCGGTTCCTGCTGGGCTGGGGTTGCTTTAGTAGAGGTGGCACAGAGAGGAGGCCTTTGCCACAGCTCGGGATCCGGGATGTCGAAGAACACAGTGTCATCAGCCCAGTTCCGGAAGGTGGACGTGGATGAGTATGACGAGCACAAGTTCGTGGTCGAGGAGGGTGGAGGCGATGGCTAGGCCCGGCCGGACTAGGGCGAGGTGAAATCTTGCCTGCTACAAGGAAACATGGCAGCTGCTCTCCAAGCAGACCGAGAGTCCGGCGGTGAAGGATCGGACAGACAGCGCTCGTCTGTATTAAAGCTTGTTGTTGTTGTTGTTGTTAAGTGCCGTTGAGTCGGGTCCGACCAAAGCTAGTGATCTTGAAAAGGCAGTGCAGTCTCTAGACGAGAATGGTGTGGACCTCCCTATGAAGTCTATTTGTAAAGGCTTTGAGAGTCCCTTTGACAATAGCAGTGCTGTGTTACTTCAATGGCATGAAAAGGCACTTGGTGCTGGAGGAGTAAGGGTCCATGGTTCGAGTCTTGATTGCAAGGAAAATCATGTAAACCAGCAGGAACCGGATATGGGCCGGATGTGGGAGTTGCTGGTAAGAAGACCAAAACAACTAAATGTCACCGCTGCCCTTTGGGTAGCATCTGTGTCTCTCAGCTTTGCCTTCTTGCTTCCTTTTCCATGTCTTTAAAGATGAAAATTACATATGTCAGCTTTCCTTTTGTGAAAATTGGGATAGCATACGGGAAATTTTGTTTCATCAGAAGTGTTTCATGCTCTCAAAACCGTTTCAGTGATGTGTGTATAGACTACGAATCATGGTCAAGTTGAATTGTGCACTTTTTAACTCCTGTGGACTGGATTGTTTTGCTTTTAATCAAATACTGAGAGATCAGATCAGAAGTTGAGGCCAGTATTCTAATTCATTGCTAACCAGGCAGTGGTTTTTATAAAAATATATATGAGAGACTGGCAACTATTCAAATTGCAAACTGGACCATTCTTCCCCAATTTAAACAAAATATGTGTTTGGAACAAGTGGTGATTGAGCACAGCTACCAACTTACAGCTGTGTTTTTGCTTGCTTCCAGATGATCTGTGTGTTGCTTCTTCTCAGGAATCATGGCTTCTCAATTTCTTAGTGATCACCCAGGGTCCAGAGCAAGGGGTCTTGCGCTATACAAACAAATCTATAAAACAGAGAGCTTATTTGGTATGAACATAAAGTTTTTGTTCCAGTAATATGGCCTTATTTGAGTGAACTATAGTCAAATTAGAAACAATGCAAAACTATGACGTACTTCATACTCTGAGCAACCTCTGAATGAAATGCTGTTTTCCTTAGAAACATAGTAGCTGCCTTAGACGTTATGTTATGTAGAACTACTATTTACTATGCCCTACAAATGTTTTCAATGTTCTTCAGGATAATTGGGATCGCAAATGATTTTATTCAAATCCAGACAATTTACATTTCAGGTTTGAGCTCAGTGTTTCAAAGAAAAAAGAAAATGCCACACAATAAAAAGTGTTTACTTGCTTGGACAAACCAAATTGGTTCTCAAAAATATGACTGGTGCTTATTTCAAAACTCATCTTCAGTAGCTCCAAAGGAAATCACCTAAATGTACAACACCAGCCTGTGTTTAGTATTTACATGAACACCAGTTTCATGATACCTGTGCTTTGTATGAAAACCAGTGCAGAGATTCTGTAAACTCTTAGCTGTTTTTGATACTGCTCTTTTTGCTGTTGTTTTATTTTGTAAAAAGGATCAAAGTTAAGGAAATTAAAAAAAAAAAAGACAGTGTGGTTGAGAATGATGAAGGGTTACAAGGGCAGGCTTGAGGAAGTATGATGAGTTTAGATTTGAATATTCAGAATCTGAGAAACTTGTGCAACACCTAGGCAAGACTGTCCAATCAGCAGTTAGAGAGAGAGTTTCTAAGGATTGGCTGATCTTCCTCGCGGAGCTAGTACAGAGGAGAAGGGAATTCTGGGATAAAGCCCAAAGAACATCCACACTGAGGTGCTAGGCAGAGGATGGGGAGTCAGGAAAGGTGTTTGAGCAAAGACAGCAGAATGGAAGACAAAACCAGAGAGTTCAGGGTCCCAGAAGTCAGGGCAAGAGTGTTTCAAGAAAGAGGAGGTAGGTAACATTGTGAAAAGCTTCCAAAAGGCCATGGATAGAGAGACCAAGAGATAACTGATGATAAGCTTAGTGAGCCCAACATCACCGCTGAAGTGGATGAAGATACGGTGAGTCGGAAGGTAAAAAAGTGGAGAAGAATGCAAAGACCCTTCCGGAACTTTGGCTATGAAGTCAAGTCATCAGGGGTGTATCACTTGGAGGTATGAAGTTGAAAGGTTTTTTTGGTTTTATTCCTTGTTTTTAACACAGGGGAGACTTTAGTATGCTTATGTGTCTGAGGCAGGTTTTCTAGAGAGGCACACATAAAGAGAGGTATATATTATCAAGGAGGAGTACTGGGGTGGCACTGTGGGTTAATGAGCCCGACTGAAAAGTTGGTTGGAACTGCACGGTTGGCAATTCGAACTCACCAGTCGCTCCTTGGAAACCCTATGCAAGCTTACTATGGGTTGGAACCGACTCAATGGCACTTAACAACCTAAAGCAATATCAAGAAAGTGACTCACACAGCTGTGTTGTTGCTGTTTGGTGTCATCGAGTGGGTACTGACTCATAGTGACCCTATACACAACACAACTGTAGAGATGGGCAAGTCCCAAATCCATTGGTCAGATGTCAAGCTGGAGGCTTCTGACTCATGTATCTGAATGGCGGATGACCCAAGAATGGCAGTTGAGAGGATGGGCAGGCCAGCAGTTTGGGCAGTTAAGATGGCCAGCTGTTGAAGACTCCAGGATCAATAGGCAACAGAGCAGGTCACTGGCTTAAGTCCAAAGAACTGTAAGTTGGATGACAAGCCAGATGCAGAACCCAGAGCCAGCAGAAAAGCAAGGAAGCTTTGCCTGTGTGTTCAGCGTATTGGAAACAGGCCATGGCCCCAAGGGAATTTCCTTTCCATTGTTCTATCTGCTCATAGTGATCTCATCATGAGGGATCATTACATTCTAACTGCCAAACCACTGAGCATCCTGGCCCAGTCAAGTTGACATATGGAAGGACCAAATGGAAAGGAGGAGATAGACCAATCCCCATTGAGGACATTGAGGTATTCCCCATCCCATTGTGTTCAATAACAGCATTGTGGTAAATAGGCTTGTATATCAACCCTATAGACTCCTGGTGTGGCATTGTAGTATCAGCACTAGCCTATGAGCCATAAGATCAGCAGTTCAAACCCACCAGTAACTCTTTGAAAACCCTCTACAGGGTTGCTATGAGTCAGAACCAACTCAATGACACTTACCAACAACAACAACTCATCCTGAGATTGTCCAATCATTTCCTTGGGACAAACTTCTAGAAGTGGAGTTACCGAGTAAAAGACACCCAAATTTGAATTCATTTGCTGATAGTAAGGATACCTGGTGGCAGAGCTTTGGTGATTCGAATCCATCATCTATTCCACATGAGAAAGATGTGTCACCAGTAGTCCTGTGGGAGAGTGATGTGGCCGTCTGTTTCCATACATATTTGCAGCTTTGGAGCCCTGTAGGGCAGTTCTACTCGGTCCTGTAGGTTCACTGGGAGTTGGAGTTGACAAGATGACAGTGCATTGGATTGGGCTTGGGTATTGTTAGTTGCAGTAGAGTTGAATTGCTCTCCATACACTTTGAACTAATTTACCTACCTATGAAGACTT
>NW_006408828.1:1826223-1828699 GCF_000296735.1 Chrysochloris asiatica
ATATACCCTTTGGTTGGTTGATGATGAATGGAGGGGATTGTAACCATGGCAATGAGACAATATACTATAGAATAAATGTAAAATTAATGTTCTCCCATGTAAACTATGACATAATCCACAATAAAACATTTAAGAAAAAAAAAGAAAAAAGAAAATATTTTGGCTTGGGTTATGCACACCGTAGTCCTCAAACTGATGCCTTTGCTCTTGAACACTTTAAAGAGATCTTGTGCAGCAGATTTGACTAATGCAACACGTTGCTGCTTCATGAGTGTTGATTGTGGATACAAGTAAAATGAAATCTTTGACAACTTCAATCTTTTTTCCATTTATCATGGTGTTATTTACTGGTCCAATTACAGACTGACATTAGATGTTAAAAAATGTGATCTCTGTTGTTGGGGGCAAAGATGTGGGAGATTAGACGACAGACCGAGTTTGCTTTCATTGAACTCTGGTTGGATGACTTTCACATTGTCGACTGGCAACAAAACTCCATGTTAAATTTAGGCAGGTTTGCATGGGCTAAGTGGCACAGAGGTAAATAGTGATGTATGCTCAACCTTGGAACAACAGGGCTCTAGGAAACAACCCCCTTCCAAGACTGAGGCATGGTTGGAATGGGTATACAAGGGGAAATAATGTTAAGATGCTTGGCTGTCTTTTGAAGCTTGGTTTCCTTTGCCTACTATTGTAAAATAGACAATCGAGGGGGAAATAAAGGAATAGCCAGAAACATCACCATAGAAAGCTTGTAAGTCTGTCTTCAGCTGATAACTGGTTGAAATACCTAAAATGGGATTAGAACTTGCCCAGTGAAGGAGGCTTCCTGCAGAGCCTTTGTATTGCATAAGACCATAAGTGGAATCCTGACCCCCATCCAGAATCTTCCAAGGTGGGAAATTTCCACTTCAAAGGACAAACAGACCAGCCTGGAGCAGCTAGAAAAACAGAAGATACTTCTTGAAAGAAAGATCAGCAGGAAAAATAAAAAACAACAATGGCAGTCTGATTGACTACTACAAGGACAAACAAGTTGTTCGTTGGGGAGCCATCAAGGCAAGCAGTCGGGTCCCCTCAGGGCAAACCCCCTTCCAAGACTGAGACTCAAGGGGAATACACGAACAGGCATATGGTCTTGCTGCTGACCACATTGGTCTACTGATAAGGGGAGTGAGTGGTGGATAAACAGCAATGAAGTTGTGAGCTAAGTCCAACCATATTCAATAGACTCCTGCCAACCTAGTTTGAGACCTGGTTGGCCAGCAGTATGGTGAGACCTGGGGACTCCTGGGCCCAGGGACAAGGACATGGCCACAGAGGACTAGAGCAGAAAGTGAAGCAGCCAGCTGATATGAAGTGAGGGGAGATGCACAAGAACACCCATACTTGCAGATAGTACACACTTGACCTGGCTTCAATGGCTGGATTATCAGAACTCAGTTAACGGAAGAAAGAAGAGGAAAAAAAAGAGTAATCTACTACAATTTGATGAACTTGACTTATACTTATGGATGTAGTAGCTCAAAAGAGGGAATGAGTCTTTAAAGTGAGGATCATTCCTACCCCCTCAGTACACAGGGTTGACAGGGATGAGCAACTTAGACATTAGCTAACCAAAATGGGAGAACTACAAAAGCAAGAAGTGACTGGTTTACAAGCTTTCAAGACGAAGCCTAGTTTCAGAGGGTGTGGGGGAAGGTAGAATCTCAACTGAGTAGTTCCCAACCTGTCTGGTGAAAGGAGATGGGGATAAAACTCTTATGGTTCAATAGTGAATAATTACTATCAGGACTGATTGTGTTGCAAATGTAAAGGTAGATGTTTTGTAACAAAAGGAAGGGAGTGGTTGATCTTGCAGTCCAGGAGTAGAGGACCCTGGGACTATTAAGGGAGAGAAGCAGAATGCAGGACCCTATCCAGAGAAGCAGTGACGCCAGAGATAAAGGCAGAGACAATGATGTGGAGAGATGGAGCGGTTGCAGACCCTGGACTCAGGGAGAGAGAGGGGCTGTGTGCTGACAGCCAGGGGCAGGCTTATGGGGTGTACCCTTTGGTTGTTTGAATGGTCATATATTCCTGAGTGCTTTGGTGTACATCTAAAAAAAAACCCCCAAAAACCAGACAGAATGGAAGCAAATGCTGTTGAATGACAATGCATGGATGGGATTGTAATCATTGCAATGAATGTAAAGCTGATGTTCTCCCAAGCAAACTATCACTCAATTCACAATAAAAACTTAAAAAAAACCACCCAAAACTACCATGTTCAGTTATGGTTGTTGTTGTTGTTGTTAGATGCCATTGAGTCAGTACAGACTCACAGCAACCTTATCACAGCAGAACGAAACACTGCCCGATCCTGACCAGCCTCACTACTGTTGCCACGCTTGAGTGCATCGATGCTGCTACTTGGCCAATCCATCTCATTGGGGGTCTTCCTCTTTTTCTCTGACCCTCCACCTTACCAAACATG
>NW_006408828.1:1830162-1833323 GCF_000296735.1 Chrysochloris asiatica
ATGAGCTTATTTGGGAATAGGGTCTTTGCAGATGTAATTAGTTGAGATGAGGTCGTACTGGATTGGGTGAGCCCTAAGCCCCATGGCTGGTGTCCTTAGAAGAGGCGAGAACAGACGAAGATGTAGATACACGCTCAATGAAGAGGCCAAGTGAAAATGAAGGATGAGGTTGGAGTGATGCAGCTACAAGCCAAGGAATGCCAGGAGCCACCAGAAGGGAGGAAAAGGCAAAAAAAAAAAAAAAGGATTCTTTCATAGAGTTTTTAGAGGGAGCATGGCCCAGCTAACAGCCTGTACAGACTTCCAGCCTCCAGACTGTGAAAGACTACAATTCTGTGGTTTTAAGCCATCCAACTTGTGGAAATTTGCTACAGCAGCTAGAGGAAATTAATACATGTAGTTTTCAATTTATAGCTTATCATTTAAAAAATTCAAATATACAGAAAAGTAGGGAAAACAGTATAATGCACCTGATTAATGGAGCTGCCATCCAACTTTGTCAATTTTCACCTTGTAGGATAAAAACCTAGTTGACCTTACGTTAAGGTGGCCTTTGTCCTTGGCTCTAGAGAAATACCCATTGGAAGAGTTGAGGTGCCTTGGTTGGGGACTACTGGGACACACCTGAGGATTTGTGGTGGCCAGTGGGAGCTAGACAGACCAGAAAGACATACTGGGAGTCCAATACCAACTTTCTTCAGAAGACATGATTTAGCCTATGATACAGGGTTAGTCAACCAAAGCTTGGAATAGGAAGACCCAGAGAGCTTCCTGATTGGCAAAAATATCTTTTATCAAGAGAGTAGCTAATCTCTTGAGGCATGGAAGCTTGGAGCTAGGAATCCTCTCAAACTTCACTCTATACATCTCTTTGTTTATACCTTTTTTAGCTATAATATATCTGTAGACCTAAATATGGAATACTTTTCATGAACACTGTGAATCACTCCAGCAGATTATCAAACCCAAATCTCCATGCTGGGGAAAAAGATATGAGGGATTAGTGTGTGGAAGTCAGTAGGTCAGAAAGTAAGGTTGTTGTTTGGACTCCCAAGCTTGCAGCTGGCATCCTGAAAGGATAATGGGAATCAACCTAGAATTTGTAGCCAGAAGATCAGAAGGTTAGGGTGTCATGTGAGCTCTGCAAACTTGCAATTGACATTTGTCTGGTAGTCACTGTGAAGGACAGTTTGTGACCTCTGATCTAGCTCTAGGGTCAGAGATAGACAGATAGATATATGGAGAGACAGAGAGAGAGAGTTCGTTGGAGTGGCTGGTGATGAGGATAGAGGGGTGGAAATGTGAGAATTGGATTAATCTCCATATTTTATGGTTTGGATTCATGCTGATCTTTACCCATCATGCTTCTTGACCAGTTTTGTGTCATCTGCAGCAAACAGTTAATGCGCTTAGCTACTAACTGAAAGGCAAGCCATCTGAGTCCACCATAGGCACTTCTGAAGAGATTTCTGAAAACCCAGCTGCTGAAAACAATACAGTTCTACTCTGACAAACGTGGGCTTGCCAAGAGTCAAGACTGACCCAACCTCAGGAGTTGAGATTGGTTTGTTTTGCTGTTGTTTTTAGTTTTGTTCCAATCACTCCTGAAGCAAATCCTAGACATCATAAAACTTTACCTACAAATAAAAACCTCTTTCATTATATATCTTTTAAAGACAGGACTATTTTTTAATCAAGTAAAACAAAAAGTTAATAATCACAAGACCATGATCTCACGTAAAAAAATTAACAGTAGGAAAAGATGGTTTTATGTGGATAGAAGATAGGAAAAAGAATAGAAGAACATGCTTTTAAATTCTGATTTACTGTGCAAGGCTATTAACCATGTACCTCAGTGGTTCCTTATATGTAGAAATAAGAGTATTTGCATCTATGATGGTTAAGGTTGTTTGTCAATTTGCTGAGGTCATTATTCTCAGGGTTTGGCAAATATTATGTACTCATCCTTCAGTTTGTGGTCTGATGTGAACAGCCAATCAGTTACAAGGGGAGTTCCCTTGGATGTGTGGCTTGAATCTACTATACAAGGGGACTTTATAAAAAGTGATTATCTTTTCATTCTGTTTTTCCATGAACTTTGGGAAGCCCTTTATATTTGGGGCTTGCCAGCCTCCACAACTGTGTGAGCCATTTCCTTGAAATAAATAATAAATGTCTATCTGGTAGCATAGTGAGTTATGTATTGGGCTTACAACTATGAGCTCAGCTATTTGAGAAAATTGGGACTTTCTGCTCCTGTGAAGATTTACAGCTTCAGAAACCCTATACAGGGTCACTATACGTCATTTCATGAAAGCCATGAAATGGAGTTGGGGAAGAACATACTCAGCATTTCTCAAGTTGAAAGAACTAAAGAAAAAAATTCAAGCTTCGACTTGCAATATTGAAAAAGTCTATGGGCAAAATATTGAATGATGCAGAAAGCATCAAAAGAAGATGGAAGATATACAGAGTCACTGTATCAAAAAGAACCAGTTGATATTCAACCATTTGGGACTGTGTATGCTCTAGAACTGGTGGTATTGAAGGAAGAAGTCCAAGATGCACTGAAGGCGTTAGTGAAAAACAAGGCTCCAGGAACTGATGAAACATAAATTGAAATCTTTCAACAAATTCATACAACCTTAGAGACACTCACTCATCTATGCCAAGAAATTTGGAAGAAAGGTACCTTGCCAATTGACTGGACGAGAGCCATATTTGTGCCCATTCCAAAGAGAGGTGACCCAAATAGAATGTGGAAATCATAAAAAAAAAAATCATTAATGTCATATGCAAGTAAAAGTTTGGTAAAGATAATTCAAAAAGAACCACACAGTAAACAGACAGAGAACTGCCAGAGGTTCAGGCTGCATTCAGATGAGGGCATGCGATAAAGTACATCATTGCTGACGTCTGATGAATCTTGGCTGAAAGCAGAGAATATCAGAAAGATGTTTGTTGTTGTTAAGTGCCGTCGAATCGGTTCCGACCCATAGTGACCCTGTTCAGGGTTTCCAAGGGTGTAAATCTTTGTGGGAGTAGAAAGCCTGATCTTTCTCCCGCGGAGCAGCTGGTAGTTTTGAACCGCTGACCTTAAGGTTCGCAGCCCGATTCGTAACCACTACGCTACCAGAGCTTACTTGTGCTTTATTGACTAT
>NW_006408828.1:1834353-1835782 GCF_000296735.1 Chrysochloris asiatica
CAGGCGCACCTTAGTCCTCAAGCTGACATCTCTGCTCTTCAATACTTTAAAAAGTTCCTGTGCAGCAGATTTGCCCAGTGCAATACATCGTCTGATCTCTTGACTGCTGCTTCCGCGAGTGTTGATAATTGATCCAAGAAGAATGAAGTCCTTGCCAACGTTCCGTTAATAAGAATGTTGTTTATTGGTCCAATGGTGAGGATTTTTGAAACAATGTTTAGCATAAGGCAAATCTGTTGCACAAGTCTTCTTTAAAGTGTTCAAGAGCAAAGATGTCAGTTTGAGGACCAAAGTGCACCTGACGCAAGCTATGGTATTTTCAATAACCTCATATGCATGTGAAAGTTGGGTAGTGAATAAGGAAGACTGTACAAGAGTTGATGCTTTTGAGTTATGGTGTTGGAGGAGAATTATCATGGACTGCTAGAAGAACAAAGAAACCTGTGTTGGAAGAAGTACAGCCAGAAAGCTCCTTGGAAACCTGGATGGTGAGACATCGTCTCTCCTACTTCGAACATGTTATTAGGAGGAACCAGTTCCTGGAGAAGGACAACATGCAAGGTAAAGTGGAGGGTCAGCAAAAAAGAGAGACACCCCAACGAGCTGGATTGGCACAGTGGCAGCAGCAATGGGTTCAAGCTAAGAACAATTGTGAGGCTGGCACAGGACCAGGCCCCATTTTGGTCTGTTGTTCATAAGATCATTATGAGTCGGAATCGACTCCACAGTACCTAACAACAACAACAACTCCCCCTTGAATAACTGCATTCTTTGATGCACATCATATCAACATGACATTCTTAGCAGATTTCAGGCACTAAAATTGTGGTCCTTTGAAATACTCGTTGAGCTGGGGGAGCAAAAACAAGTGTGAAGGGGAAAGATTAAGGTTTGGCGTGGATAGGGTCACGTTTCCTCGCAACCTCCTTACTGCCATTAGGAAGGAGTAGGGCATGATGGGAAACGGTCCTCAGCGCCACTTTTCTGACCCGTTTCAAGGCAATTTTCAATTTTCTTCAAACTTCTTCCCAATAAGTCCTTGTAATCGTTCTGTGTTCTTCAAGGGAACCCATCAGGATAACCCCTTGGAGATTCCAGAAAAACAAAAACAAAAAACCAGGTACCATAACTTCCTGAGTTGACCTCTGCCTTGAATTGAACTGGTCTAGCAGATGCCCTTGAAAGCCACTGTTTTGATCGGATTGTTTTTTTTAAAGGCACCCTAATAATAAGCCCTGGTGTGCCACTGTAGAGTAAACACTGGATCACAAGGTCAGCTGCTTAAACTCACCAGCTGTAAACCCCATACAGGGTTGCTATGAGTCGGAGTCGAGTGGACAACACTCAACATCAATAAGACTTGTTGTTGTTGTCAGGTGCCATCGAGTCGGAACCGACTCATAGCGACCCCATACACAGCAGAACGAAA
>NW_006408828.1:1836352-1867099 GCF_000296735.1 Chrysochloris asiatica
GGTGAGGATTTTTGTTTTCTTGACATTGAGATGTAATCCATATAGAAGGCTGTGCTCTTTAATCTTCATAAGTAATAAGACTAGGATAGTGTATTATGGGAGAACGTTTCTGCCGTCACCCACTGAACACACAGTCATATTTAAACACATTCTTCTTTGGAGTAAACTCATGTAGGTATGAACTGAAACCCTGGTACTAATACTTTTTGACTTACCTTCACCTTATCTTAAGATCTCAAAATACTTCTATTTGGCGTTTCATTTTCTGTATAACTAAGGTAAGGAAAAGGAGAAGTTATCTTCCGCATAAAGAAAGTGAAGGCTGGAGAAGTTATGAAACTTGTTCACCATTCAGTTCAAGGGCAGAGCCCGATCCTGAGAAACAGAGTTTTAATTCACCTGGCATCTATATTTCTGGGTTCACGGAGTTGGGGTGACTCATTCAGGTCATTGTCTTGTGATCTTTTGAATGTTGAGTCGTGAGCAAACTAGTTTTCCAAAGTTACCTTGATGTCAAAAAATGGGTAAGTCATTTTGTATAGCTGTTTTGCCTCAGGCATTGGACTCGTTGGAAGAATGGTCTATGAGCAGCCAGTCTGAAGAAACAGAAACACCAACATGAGACTAGAAACTGCGTGTTAGGGTGAGTTGGCCTGTTTTCAGGGCAATGTCAAAAAGATGGGGTAGAAGAATCTTTGGAAGTTCTTTGATCTTTGGAGCATTTTTTACATAATTGTTAGATGATATTGTTAACTCCCATCAAGTCTTTTTCTACTCATAGCAACCCTGTATATTGTTTCTGAGGAGCAGCTGGTGGCTTTGAACTGCCAACCTTGTGGTTCTCAGTCCAGTGCTGATCCTACAATGCCTCACCCGGACTCTTACAACAAGTCGAAATGTTATCTAAATCTGCAAATCGCATGCCAAAGAATGTGGAAATCATCAAACAACATCATTAATGTCACAGTCAAGTAAAATTTTTCAAAGATCTATAAAAAAAATGGCTGCAACAGAATATTGACAGGGAACTGGCAGAGGTTCAAGACACATTCAGACAAGGATGTGGAATGAGGGTCATCATTGCTGATGTCAGATGGATCTTAACTGGAAGCAGAAAATACTAGAAAGATGTTTTGTTGTTGTCGTTGTTAAGTGCTGCCAAGTCAGTTCTGACTCTTAGCGACCCTCTATAGGATTTCCGAGGAGTAGCTGGTGAGTTTGAACCACTGACCTTGAGCTTCAAACTGACCTTGAGATTGGGTTATCCTACAGCTCTGTATCTGTGCTTTATTGACTAAGCACAGACTTTTGGCTGTGTGGATCATGACAAGCTATGTACAGCATTGTGGAGAATGAGTATTCCAGAACACTATGAAGAACCTGTACATAGACCAAGAGGCAGTCATTTGAACAGAACAAGGGAATACTGAATGGTTTAAAATCGGGAAAGGTGTGCACCATGGTTGTATTCTTTCACCATATTTATTCAATCTGCAAGCAGACCAAATAATCAGAGGAGCTGGATTATATGAAGAAGAACGTAGCATCAGGAGTGGAGGAAGACTCATTAACAGCCTATGATATACAAATGATACAACTTTGCTTGTTGAAAGCAAAGAGGACTTAAAATACTGATAAAAACCAGAGAGCACACCCTCAATGTAAAGAAAATAAAAATCCTCCCCACTGGACCAATAAATAACATCATGATAAATGGAGAAAAGATTGAAGTTGTCCAAGACTTCATTTTGCTTGGATCCACTATCAACATTCATGGAAACAGCAGACAAGAAATCAGATGATGCATTGCATTAGGCAAATCTGCCTAACCTGAGCCAAGCCATAGTATTTTCCATAGCCTCACATGCATGTGAAAGTTGGGCAATGGATAAGGAAGACCATAGAAGAATTGATGCATTTGAGTTATGATGTGGGGGAAGAATATTAATAGACTACTAGAAGGACAAATAAATTTGTGTTGGAAGAAATACAGCTAGAATGCTCCTTAGAAGCCAGGATGGAGCAACTTTGTCTCTCATACTTCAGGCATATTAACTGCAGGGATCAGTCCCTGGAGAAGCACTTCACGCTTGGTAAAATGGAGGGTCAGTGAAGAAGAGGAAGACCTCCAGAGAGAAGGATTCTCACAGTGGTAGCAGCCCTGGTCTCAAACTTAACAATGATTGTGAGGATGATGCAAGACAAGGCACTATTTTCTTCTGTTGTGCATAAGATCACTACGAGGTGGAAGTTACTCGAGGTCATCTAACAAGAATAGCAACATACTGAATAAATTTCTCCATAATGCTGTACATAGAGGAGTCTTGGTGTGGCGTTGTGGGTTAATGCGCCAGACTGCAAAGCCGTTTGAACTGCAAGTTTGGCGGTTCAAGCTCACCAGCTGCTCCTTGGTCGCTATGGGTCAGAACCGACTCGATGGCACTTAACAACAACACCAAATAAATTTCAATCAATTTCTATTATTGGCTTAATATGATCTTTTGTTTTGTTTAATTTAAACAGGGGAAAATCAAGTTTTTTATGAAGTAGGAAGCCTGAAAAGAGGAATGCCAACTTACACTGCCATGAATGTACTTGAGCTTCAGACAATAGGAGAGGGGCCAACCGTTTGGGGCATTTCCTGCAATGCCCTTTGCTAACCAGGCTGGGCAGTTTGGGCTGGCAGAGTACTCCTCTGGCAGAGACTCAGACTTAGAGTTCTCATTAATTGCCTCCCACGCTTCTCAGAATTGGCACATGATCAATAACGTTAGTTGGACAGAAGTTGAAAGAAAAACACCAACTGCAAAAAGGAAATAAAAGAGCAAGAAGAAGCTTCAGATTGAAGTGTTAAGGTGGAGACCAGCAAGTTCTAACTTCTAATTTTGTATTTAAGGAAACAGAGGGGAAATGACTTGGCCAAAAGTTATGTGGTGAACCAAGGATGGTAAGACCTCTCCAGCAAGAGTAACTTGGCCTCATAACCCTACTTGATCCTCTCTAGGGTGGGGGAAGTGATCTGAAGTCACCAAAGAAGAATGTTGGTGTTGGATACCGTGGAGTAGGTTCCAACCTCATGCACAAGAGAATGATACACTGTCCAATCCTGTGCCATCCTCACAATTGTTAGGTTTGAGCCCATTGCTGCTGCCATTGTGTCAATCCATCCTGCTGAAGGTCTTCTTCTTTTTTGCTTACCCTCCACTTTAGCAAGAATGATGTCCTTCTTCAGGAATT
The DNA here is from genome assembly GCF_000296735.1 of Chrysochloris asiatica. Taxonomy (NCBI): domain Eukaryota; kingdom Metazoa; phylum Chordata; class Mammalia; order Afrosoricida; family Chrysochloridae; genus Chrysochloris; species Chrysochloris asiatica. The sequence goes on from NW_006408828.1 coordinate 1,839,590, forward strand.
TGTCCTGCCTGACAACATGTCCAAAGTACAAAAGACACGGTCTCGCCAGACTCGCTTCTAATGAGTATTCTGGCTCTGCTTTCTTCAAGACAGATGTGTTGGTTCTTCTGAGAGTCCATGGTACTTTCAATATTCTTCACCGACACCTTAACTTGAATCTTCTGCAGTCTTCCTTATTCATTGTCCAACTTTCAAATGCATATGTTGCTGTGGGAGCCCTGATATGGTGCTGTAGGATAAGTACTCAACCGTATGTACTGCAAGGTCGGTGGTTCAAACTCACCAGCTGCTCCTCAGAAACCCTATACAGGGTGGCTATGAGTTGGAACACACTCAACAGCACTTAATAATAATAAATGCTGCTGCTGCTATTTTTGTTGTTGTTAAATGCTGTCGAGTCTGTTCCAACTCAGTGAACCTGGATAGGATTTCTGAGCAGCAGCTGGTGGACTTGATCAGTCAGCCTTTCCGGTAGCAGTCCATTGCTTATCCTACAGTGCCACCATAGGACTCCTCGTGCATATGAGGCCATTGAAGATCCGGTGGATTGGCTCAGGCTCACCATAGTCCTCAAAGTGACATCTTTGCCCTTTAACACTTTAATGAGGTCTTTTGCAGCAAGGTCAGCAGTTCAAGCTCACCAACCACTCCCCGGAAAACCCATACACAGTCTCTATGGGCCAAAACTTACTGATGACACTTAACAACAACAAAAAATAAAAACCTATTCGATTCTAATGACTGCTTCTTAGTCTATGTACAGGCTCCTCATGAGCACAACTAAGTGCTCTGGAATGCTCATTCTTTGCACTGTAGTCCATAATTGGTTATGATCCACACGTTGAATATGTTTGCATAGTCAATAAAGCACAAGTAAACTTCTCTCTGGAATTCTCTGCTTCCAGTCTTTACTTTTCTCAATCACTTTCTTCAATCAGACAAGTAATGAAGTCATCATTACCCTTTGTGGGATTGGGTTCAGTTCTGGAAGCCATATTTTAAGGATTTCAATGATTCGTTTTTATAACTTTACCCCAAATGTATCATACTTGTCTATTACCTCTATCTTCTAATGATATTAGAATATCTAATGATATTGTTAAGTGCTGTCGAGTCGGTTCTGACTCATAGCTATCCTGTATAGGGTTTCCAAAGAGCAGCTGGTGGGTTTGAACTGTCAACCTTGTGATTTGCAGTCCTGTGCTGATCCTACAGCATCACACCTGGAGTCCATTAATAAATCCATTCATTTATTCAACAAATACTTATGGAGACTACCCTGTAAGTATTTGTTGAAAAATAGAGGCATTATTCTAGACTTTAAGGATCCATCAGTAACCAAACGTCCTGTCGTGGTGGAGCTTTTATTATAGCGGAAAAAAGCAAACAACAACAACAACAAAAACCCATTGTTGTCTAGTGGATTCTGACTCACAGTGACCCTAGAGGACAGAATGGAGCTGCCCTATAGGGTTCCCAGGTTGTCATCTGTAGGAAAGCAGATTGCTACATCTTTGTCCCGCAAAGTGACTGCTGAGTTCAAACCGCTGACTTTCTGGTTGGCAACCAAGCACTTTAAGCACTGTACCACCCAGACTCCTTAGGCTAGTGGAAGGAACCATTACACTAACAATAAATGTAGTAACACATAATAACAATAAACATAAAAACACATTGTGTGGTCTGTTAGTTTGTGTAAGTGTTATGGTAAAAGACAAGGTGGAGGAGAGTAGGAGGATAAGAAATGGCAGGAGAGGTGATTTGAAATAGGGCCTCAAGGATGGGCTCATTGAGAAGGTCATATTTAAGCTGAGACTTAAAAGAGGTGAAGGAAGATCTGTGAGAATCTAGGGGAAGAATGCAGAAGGAAGGAACACCTCGTACAAAGGTCACAAGGCAGTAGAAGACCCGGTCTGAGCAAGGAGCAGTAAGGAGGTCAGTGGGGCTGGGGCTTAGCACTGGAAAGCGAGAAGAGTAAGAAAGTCGAGGCTAGAGGGTATGGGGACAGATTTAGTTTTGCTCAGATCAACCATCAACACTCATGGAAACAGCAGTCAAGAAATCAAATGACATATTGCACTGGGCAAACCTGATGCGCACAACCTCTTTAAAGTGTTGAAGAGCCAAGATGTCAGTTTGAGGACTAAGGTGTGCCTGACCCAAGCCATAACATAATAAACCAGCCTCATGCATGTGAAAGTTGGACAGTGTATAAGGAAGACCATAGAAGAATTGATGCATTTGAGCTATGGTGTTGGAGGATAATATTAAAAAGTACCATGGGCTGCCAAAAGAACAAACCAATCTGTGTTGGAAGAAGTACAACCAGAATATTCATTGAAAGTCAGGATGGTGAGACTTTGTCTCATACTTCAGACATATTGTCAGGTGGGACTAGTCCTTGGAGGATATCATGCTAGGTAAAGTCAAAGGAGGGTCAAGCAAAAAAAGAGGAAGACCTCCAACAAGATGGATTGGCACAGTGGCAGCAACAATGGATTCATACATAGCAACAATTGTGAGGTTGGCAAAGGACCAGGCAGTGTTTCCTTCTGTTGTGTATGAATAGCTATGAATAGGTACCGACTCAATGGCACCTAACAGCAACAACAGGTCCATTCAACTGTAATTCCAGGCCAGTTTCTGTACAAGCGAGTCAAAGAACATGTCAAGCAGGGGGCCTGACGGCTGCCATCCTGGCAGTGCTGTGGGCACGGTGTGTTCCCAGACAAAGCACTTTCCCCACCTGCTCCCAGCCAAACCCCCTGTGAACCAAGAGCATTGGACTACATGAGTTTTATAAATATGTGTTATTTTTAAATGGAGATGTAATTCATAAATTCAGGTTCCTTTTATAGTTTCAACCATTGCAGAGACACAAGGAGTGAAATGTGGGAGTCCTCTGTCCGTTCTCTTTCCACTGAACTATCCACTTAATGATTCATCCTCGCAGACCTTATTGTACCAGAGTCCTTCTCAGATTTCTCCTCTTCCATGAAGCCTTCCCAGGCCCGGGGCTCCCACTCAGAATTGGTTTTCCCCTTTCTTTTTTCTCTCTTGACAATTTGTATGGGAGGAGACAGGTAAGGGTGCTAGAGGCAAAGCTAGGAGTTGCTTCTGGGAGCAGGTCATCAGGGCTCAGAGGGAAACATCTGAAGAGCCATTTATGGGACCGTCTACCCAGCATGCAATCAAGGAAGCATTGCACTGGGCAAATATGCTGCAAAAGATCCCTTCTAAGGGTTAAAAAGCAAAGATGTCATGTACTTTGAACATGTTCTTAGGAGGGATCAGTCCCTGGAGAAAGTCATCATGCTTGATATATGCAGAGAGTCAGCTAGATAGAGGGAACTCCTCAATGCCGTAGACTGGTACAGTGACTACAACAGTGGATGCAAATATAGCAAGGATTGTGAGGCTGGCCAAGGATGGGCTGTGTTTCATTGTGTAGTACACAGGGAGGTTGTGAGTTGGAACCAACTCCGCAACACCTAACAGCATAACAACCAACACTCAGCATCCTGCTGAAAACAAGTCCAAATATTGCTAGGATGCTCAAATTGGTTGGAAAAGAGAGTTGGAATGTATACTTTAAAGGACAAAGTTTGAATGTGATTGTTCATTAAACAATTTATTTTTAAAAAAAAATCTGTTTGGGGCATTGTGCTCTTTTAAAAAAACTATCTATCATATATGGGAAGAATGTGAGGACTCCATAGGATAAGAACTGGACTGTGAACCACAAAGTTGGCAGTTCGAGCCCAGCCACTCCATGGGGAAAAGATGAAACTTTCTGCTCCCACAAAGATTTAAGGCCTCAAAAACCCTACACAGGGTTGCCATGAGTCGTAACTGACTCAACAGAGCTTAACAACAACAACTGTATGTGGATCAAATTGGCAGCAACAACTCAGAAGTTTAGATAGAAGTTTAGGGGGCAGTGTGTTTATGTTGATGGAGGAAGAACAACTTGGAAAAGGAGGGCGAGAATGTCATTGAGTTATGCATGTAGAAAATGTTGAATTGGTGTATGTTCTACTGTGTGTATTTTCAATAACAACAAAAATAAAATAAAACAGTTTAAAGAAAGTTGATGTTGTTGTTGTGTGCCATGGAGTCGGTTCCAACTCATCGCGACCCTGTATAGGGTTTCCGAGGCTGTAAATCTTTACGGGAGCAGAAAGCCTCATCTTTCTCCTGAGGAACAGCTGGTAGTTTCAAACTGCTGACCTTGCGGTTCACAGCCCGATTCATAACCACTATGCTACCAGAGCTCCTTAAAGAAAGTTGATAGGGACTAGTATATTAGACATTGGCTGTCAAAAATGAGGGCTAAAAAGGTGTGAAGTGGCTGGCTTACAAGCTTTCATGAGTGTGCTTAGTTTCAGAATGAAGACAGTAAGATAGAATCCCTACCAAATAGCTTTACTCCTTTCCAGATGGGTCTAGTGAAAGGGGATGGGAGAGGACTGTGAGAGGATTTTACTATTCAATTGTTATCACGACTCATTGTGATTGTCATAGCTGTAAATGTAGAAGATGTCTAAATAAAAGCAGTAACTAAAGTTACGCTCCCATTTCAGGAACAGAGGATCCTAGGACCAGCAAGAGGGAAGAGACTGAGTGGAGCATAGGAGCCTAACCAGAAAAGCGACAGTGGCAGAAGCGATGGCATAGAGACATGGAGCAGCTGAGGACTCTAGGCCCATGGACTGAGAAAGGCTGTGTGCCTGTGAACAGGAGGCTGGCTTGCAAAGTATGCCCTTTAGACATTTAAATGAATATGTGTTTTCTGTTTTGTATGTGTACATAAAAAAGGGGTGGTGGTGGAGTACTAGAGGTTAAAAAAAAAGAAAACAGAAAAAAATTAATTGAAGCATAATGTATCGTAAGTGGAGTCCTGGTATGGTGCTGTAGAATAAGCACTGAACTGGAAGGTTGGTTTGAACAGCATGGTCAGAGGTTCAAACCCAACAGTCGCTCCTCGGAAACCCGATATAGGGTCATTATGAGTCAGAACCGACTCGATAGCACTAACAACAACATGTATAGTAAAGTGTGCACGAATCCACCATGAGTTGGGATCAACTTGACAGCAATGGATTTTTAAATAGTAAAATCCACCACTCAAAGAATTTTTACACACACACTCGCATACTCTTGAAACCACCATCCAGTCCCAGAATCGTTCAACATTCCAGAAGAGTCCTATGAACCTTCCCAAGCAATGCCTCCACCCCAAGTTCACCTCTACTCTGACTGGTCTCACTGCCAGTTCGTTTTGCCTGTATGACACGTTATAGTACTTTATATGTGGCTTTTTCTGCTCATTGATACATCTGTGAGATTCATCTATGTTACATGTAGTAGTGGCTCATTCTTTTTCATTGCTGAGTTGTAATCTGTTGTGTGAAGATACGATTTATTTATCCCTTCTACTGTGGGGTTCTTTTGGCAGTCCAAAAGAACAGACAGATCTGTGTTGGAAGAAGTACAGCCAGAGTGCTCCTTGGAGGCCAGGATGGCCAAATTTTGTCTCTCATACTTCGGACATAATGTCAGGAGGGACCAATCACTGGAAAAGAGGAAGACCCCCAATGAGATGGGTTGGCACAGTGGCAGCATCAATGGGCTCAAATGTAGCAATGATTGTGAGGTTGGCCCAGGTTGGGGCAGCGTTTTTTTCAACTGTGCATAGGGTTGCTATGAGTCGGTACCAACTCAATGGCACCTAACAACAACAGCAACTGTGGTGTGGCTCTGTAGGATGACCACTGGGCTGCTAACCACAAGGTTGGTGGTTCAAACCCACAAGTCGCTTCTTGGAAACCCTACATAGCGTCACTATGAGTCAGAACTGACTTGACCGCACAGAACTACACAGCACAACTGTTGACAGACATTTGACTTGGGATATGTATCTTGGTATGAGTGAAAATGTTGGCTCCTGACATGTTTTCCAGGATGCTTGCAGAAGGAATTGCAGGGATTTGCCCTGACCAAGAATGCCAAAGCTCCAGCAGACGCTGTAAGAATACTTGTGAAGTGGTTCAAGGCACAAAACCATCCTTATCTGGAAGGTGCCAGACGAGAGGCTGACTTACAGAGCTGCAGAAGTGCTGAAGTGTTATCTTGCTCAACCTTGCAACCTGGAGGGAGGCAGAGCGGTGCATTGCAACTGTGGGCTTCCCTGCCTTCCCCCACCCCTCCACCCTGCCTGTTTCTCACGTGACTCACCGGCCCTGCAGTTCCAGAAGTGCCTTAGGGGAGAGTAAGTTTACATCTCAGAGCTGCTGATGGGCATGCCCAGGCCAGGAGCTCTTCTTGTTTAGAGGAGGACTTTGAGTTTGAGGGAATCAGCCTTGATTAGCAGGAAGACAAGGAACAAATCAGCAGCCTCGGTCAAGGCAGGACCAGAGCTCCTGAGAAGTTCATCTTATGGCACCATCAGGGCCAGCGAATCAGCGTACGAAGGCAGAGGAGACATAACCCCAGGTTATCAGACACAGATAGCTTTGTACGCCCAGCGTGGTCCAGCTCCATCTGGGATGCTGGAAAATGTTCTGTGGGTTTGGAAGTCAGTGTATATGCAACCAAATATGTCGTAGCATCCTTGGAACCAGACTGTAAACTGTTTTTCAAAGACCAATTGCTGTTGAGTCAACTCTGAACTCTGTAGTCAAGTCGGAACTATGCTCTGTAGGGTTTTCAAAGGCTGAGTTTTCAGAAGTAGATCTACCAGGCCTTTCTTTGGAGATGCCTGCAGGTAGAGGTAAATTTCCAACCTCTCAATTAGTAGCCAAGCACGTTAACTGTTTACACCACCCAGACATTCCATAACTGCTTTCAGAGACTGTTTTACAGCCCTTCCTACGCACAGGGAAGCCGCAGGAGGAAGTGGGAACCAACTGTCAGAATGGCACAGGCCTCAGCCCTAGTGGTGACTTATGGGTGATTATGTAAATCACTTTCCCTTTCAAACCACAGTTTACTGATCTGTACAATGGAGTCAACACCATCTGGTTCCTACAGACCGCACAGTTATTTTAAGAATTATGCCATAGTTCACTAGAAACGTAAATATGACTCTTGTAGTGGTTACAAATCAGGCTGCTAACTTCAAAAGTCAGAGTTCAAAACTACCAGCAGTTCTGCAGGAGAAAGATGAGGTTTTCTGCTCCTGTAAAGATTTACAGCCTCAGAAATTCTATGCAGAGTCACTATGAGTTGGAACCATCGGCACGGCACACAACCACCATCACCACCACTGAGGAGCCCAGGTGTGGTTCGGTGGGCTAATGCACTGGACCGGAAGGTCAGTTTGAACTACAAGGTCAGTGGTTCAAACTCACCAGCCTCTCCTCAGAAACCCTATACAGGGTCACTATGAGTCGGAATTGACTCCATGGCACACCATCACCATCACCCCCACCACCACCATCAAATATAAAATATTGGACTAGACCTTGGTGGTTGTTGATGGCTGGAATAGCCAGCCAAGAGGAACTGGTCAGATAGGTTGCTACCTACAAGACCTCTTGTGGGCCTAACTCTCACTCCCTCTTCCCAAGCAGGAGCAAATGCCATGGCAGAACCTAAGCCCATCAGGGCTGTGGGGTCCCTGGGCTCAAGTGTGGTCAGAGTGGAGGACAATCAGCTCAGGCAAGCATCTCTGCATCATTGGGCCAGTGGCTGCCCAGTTTCGCAAGGATCATTATCCTAATTTGTAGATGAACAAAACAGACCCATTCAGAGGCTCAAACCCCATTCCTGTTCTACATACCAGAGTCTAGCTGCCTCCCACTGCCTCTCCTTAGCTGCATCAACATTGGTGGAGGATGGGTGTCCTAGCAGAAGACCATGTGAGGTCTTGCGAATGGAGTCTGAGATTCCCGAGCCACTGTCCCTTGGAGGATATCCTCAGCCAAGCTTGCTGGCTCCCACACCTTTTCATTTCCTCAGTGTTCAGAAATAAAGTAGAGACTTTATTAGAACGTCAATGCAAGGGCTAGCCCAACCTGTTTTCCCACCAGTGGTCTGCCTTGTGTGGGACTGGGAGGTTGGACGCTATACCAGTGGTACTTCAAACATCAGGAGGGTCACCTATGGTGGACAAGTTCCAGCAGAGTTTCCAGACTGAGACAGATTAAGGGAAAAAGTCCTCGCAATCTACCTCCAAAGAGTCTTGGTGGCACAGTGTATTAAGCATTAGTCTAATAATGGAAATGTTGGTGGTTGAAACCCATCAGCCACTCTGTGGGAGAGAGACGAGGCTGTCTACTCCAGTAAATCTTTACAGCCTCAGAAATCCTAGGATGTAGGTTTACTCTACCCTACTCAACAACATAGCAGTGGGTGGGAACTACTTCTGAAAATCAGCAATGAAAATCCGATGGATTGCAGGATTTTAGTAATATGGATATGTCATCAGGAGGGAATGATTGCTGAAGAAGGACATCATGTTTGGAGAAGTGGAGGTCCAGCAATGGTGAGGAAACACCTCAATGAGATGAATGGACTTTATGTCTACAAAAATGACTTCAAGCTTACCAATGATCATGAAGGTGGTTCAGGGCTGGGGAACATTTTGATCTGCTGTAGACGCCATTGTCATGAGTCAGAGGCCATTCAAGGGCAGCTAACAGTGAGCTTCCCATCCTTGAGTGGACAGTGAGTCCCCTCCAGTCCCCTCTGTCTCAGGACCTGACTTCACAAAGTACATGGTGGACACGCCTATTTCCTGAACACCCACCTGCACACTGTGCTTCCTGACTTTCGCTCACACACTCTTCTTCCAGCTAGAAGACCTTGCATTCCCTCCAGTTCTCATGGCTCCTAAGTTTTCTGTTGTGTCTGTCACACTTGAGGCCAAGGAAGGAGCATCAAATGAGCCCCGAGGATCTGAACTTGACCCAGAGTCTTCTACTAGCCGACTTTTCATCCTGGCCAATACACTTCACTTCTTGCCTCCCTGTTAAGAAAAGGTGATTGGGCCAGGGCAAGGTCCTGTTTTTTTAATTAAGATTTTACTTTAATGGAATGTTCATAGAGATTCATTTGCATATCTTACAAACTAAAAAGACATATGATAATGTTTAACTTAAAATATGTGTCACACTAGATTTTTAATGTTAATAATTTAGAACGTATCACCTAAACTCAGTATTTGCAAATAAACCCTTTACATGCAAAAATTACTACGGGTAACGTATTTCTTTTCAACACATTTTTGTTTTTAAGTAAAAAAAAAAAAAGCCAATAAAAAATGGTGCATGCCGTTGAGTTGATTCCAACCCATGAAGACCCCATAGCACAGACTAGAACTGCCTCCTAGGGTATCCTAGGCTGTCATCTTTATTGAAGCAAATCATCAGGTCTTTTCTCCCATGGGGAGAAATGAGGTCTTGATACATGGTACAACATGGAGGAACCTTGAAAACATTATACCAAGTGAAATAGATCAGTCCACAAATGTCATATGATTGTATTTATATGAAACAGGAAATGACATAGAGACCAAAGCTTATTAGGTGTGTGTGTGGGTGGGGAGGGAGGGCAGGGGGTAAGAGGGTGTCATTACTTAGGTGACAGTGAGTTTCTGTGAATGGTGGTAGAAGAATGTGGAAACGGATCAGACTGATGGCTGTAAAACCGGCTGACCAGGAATTGCACATGTAAACGTTGTTGAATTGACAAGTGTTTTTCTAACACAGTAACATACTGCTTACCTTGAATATGTTGTTATATCAATGCCACCAACTTGAAGAAAGAAAAGAAACAGACCCCATGTTGGATATGCAGCTGCTACCAATAAGACCAAAACCACGGCCCACGTGCTATCCATGTCCTGCTTCTCTGTCACAGTAGACCCATTTGGAGGTCGTTGACAGTCTGAAAGTCTGAAAGTTTCCATCTCTAGATAAAATTTCAGAATCCTCAACCTCCTGTTTCCCGCTTCTTTACCCTGCCAGGCTGGATCTTCATGAGAAATGAATGTGTTTCTGACTCGTGTCTCCTGGACCCCAGTGCAGTAAGCGCACAGGATGGGATTCTTAAACAAGTGAAAGAGTTGTCCTGGATTTCAAATGATTTCTCCTCCATCCGGCTATTGTTCTGGGGTGGCTTTGGGAAGTCACGATGCTGTCTGAGCCTTGCTCATGACATAACCACTGCCTAGAATGCTGTCCTTGCACACCACCTTTACTGCTGTTCTTTGTCCCTGAGGAACTAATTCCAATGTCCTCTCTTCGGAAACTCTCCGCACCACTTTCTCCAGCTTCCGCAGCATGTGTGTCTTGATCATGTGTTGGACCAGGATCAACAGTACTTTATCGACTTACCTAAAAGGTGGGTCCTGCAGAGAACAGCCAATTCCTCCTGCTGTCACTGACACACGTTAACTTGTCAGCAATGTGCCTTCTGGAAGGAATCAGAGTCGGGAGACAGTGGGAAGCATTGTGCTCATGGACATTCAGATTGTTCTTACTTCTAAGCTGACTGCCCAGGACCTCAGGACCTGACTTCATAAAGTCCATGTCCAGCACCTGCAGCACTGGGAAGCCACTATATCCTGTCTCCTTGTTTCTCCATTCCTTGTCCTCTTAGTCATAGCTGAGGGGTGACACCTGGTTGAGCTCACTGTCCCCCAGGAATCCTTGCTCAGCCACTGGCCTGAGCATTCCAGGCTCTGAACACCCACAGCTCTGGCTGACCCTTGACCTTCGATAGGGCAGGTAACCAGGTGGGTGGTGAGGGGAAGCCGGCCTGCCAGTGGAGCCCCATGGGATGAACATATTTCCCCAAACATTATGACCAGCATAGCCCCCTTCTTCCTTCTAGGGTAGGAAGCCAGAGATGTAGATTGCCCATCCCTTGTAGCAGAAAAACAAAACAAACGAGGCAACCTGCCTTGAAGGACTTCAGAAATGGCAGAAGCAGGAGGCTGGGCCAGCAAGACACACAATGGCGTCAGTAGGTAAGTAGAAGTTGGGGTGATGCTGTAATAGGGCAATTGGGGAATATGGCAGATTGCAGCAGTCCCCAAACCTGCCTGGTACCACAGTCATCACCCGGAGAACTTGATTTTCTTTGTTTTATGAACTAGTGCAGTCTCTTATTTATAATTCATTCAAGCTGTCCTTTCGTTAGAGCCATGAGTAAAACAGTGAGAGATGGTAATGCCTGAACAAACAGACAAAATCTGGACTGTTAGGGACAGAAAAGCAGATAGATCCATTTGCCAGTGGTCCAGGTGAGTGTGATGTATGATGAGTATGGGCAAAGACAAGGAGCAGTGACTGATGATTATGCTCAGGGAAGTTGTTGTTTTTGTTGTAAGGTGCCATTGAGTTGGTACCAACTTACAGCAACCCTATACACCACAGAACAAAACCCTGCCCGGTCCTGAGCCAACCTCACAATCATTGCTACACCTGAGCCCATTGCTGCCACCACTGCGCCAATCCATCTTGTTGGGGGTCTTCCTCTTTTTCTCAGACCCTCCACTCTACCAAACATGATATCCTTCTTCAGTGACTGGTCCCTCCTGACAATATGTCTGAAGTATGAGAGACAAAGTTTGGCCATCTTGGCCTCCAAGGAGCACTCTGGTTGTACTTCCTCCAACACAGATCTGTTGGTTCTTTTAGAAGCCCATGGCACTTTCAGTATTCTCCTCCAACACCATAACTCAAATGCATCAATTCTTCTATGATCTTTCTTATTCAATGTCCAACTTTCACACGCATGTGAGGTTATTGAAAATACCATGGCTTGGGTCAGGCGCACCTTAGTCCTCAAACTGACATCCTGGCTCTTCAACACTTTAGAGAGGTCTTGTGTGGCAGATTTGCCTAATGCAATATGTCATTTGATTTCTTGAGTGCTGCTTCCATGAGTGTTGATGGTTGATCTAAGCAAAATGAAGACTTTGACAACTTCAATCTTTTCTCCATTTATCATGATGTTGTTTATTTGTCCAGTGGCGAAGATTTTTGTTTTCTTTACACTGAGCCATACCAAAGGCTCAGTTTTTATTATCTTCATCAGTACATATTTCAAGTCCTCTTAGCTTTCAGCAAGCAAGGTTGTATCATCTGCATATCACAGGTTGTTAATGAGACTTTCTTCAATCCTGATGCCACATTTTTCTTCATATAATCAATCTTCTCAGATTATTTGTTCAGGATGCAGATTGAATTAGTATGGTGAAAGAATACAACCCTAGTGCACACCTTTTCTAATTTTAAACCATTCAGTGTTCCCTTGTTCTGTTCTAACAACTGCCTCCTGGTCTATGTGCAGGTTCCTCATGAGCACAATTAAGTGTTCTGGAATACTCATACTTCACAATGTTGTCCATAGTTTGTCATGATCCACACAACAGAAAGCCTTTGTGTAGCCAATAAAGCACAGGTAAACATCCTTCTGGTATTCTCTACTTCCAGCCAAGATCCAGCTGATGTCAGCAACGATATCCCTCATCCCACGTCCTCTTCGGAAACCATCTTGAACATCTGAAAGTTCTCTGTCAATGTACATTTGCAGCCATTTTTGTAAAAAACATCCCATGTGAGTAAAGGTTAATAAAACTTAACTCGCATGGGATATCAATGATATTGTCCAATGATTTCTGCATACTCCTGGGTCACCTCTCTTTGGGATGGGCACAAATATGGATCTCTTCCAGTCAGTTGGACAGGTGGTTGTCTTCCAGATTTCTTGGCATAGATGAGTGAGTGCCTCCAGTGCCACATCAGTTTGCAGAAAGATTTCAATTTGTATTCCATCTATCCCCGGTGCCTTGTTCTTTGCCAATGCCTTCAATGCACCTTGGACTTCTTCCTTCAGTATCATTGGCTCTTGATCATGAAATGGTTGGACATTTCTTTTTGGTACAGTAACTCTGTGTATTCCCTCCATCTTCTTTTGATGCTTTTTGTATCATGCAATAATTTGTCCAGGAAATCCTTCAATACCACAAGTCAAAAATTGAATTTTTTCTTCGTTCCTCAGCTTGAGAAATGCTGAGTGTGTTCTTCCCTTTTGGTTTTCTAATTCCAGGTCTTCGCACATTGTGTTATAATATTTGACTTTGTCTTCTAGAGCTGACCTTTGAAATTTTCTGTTCAGCTCTTGTACCTCCTCATTTCTTCCATTTGCTTTAGCGTCTCTATGCTGAAGAGCAAGCAGGGAGGAGGACCGTGATTTTGCCCATTCAAGATGGTAGTGTTGCATAGAGATCATGTGGTGTGTGGTTGGGGGCAGACACCCACTGGGGATAGGAAGTGAGAGAGTCATGACTCTACCACATGACTGGAACACTACACAGGCATGGATGTTCCCAGTGATGATGGTCAACGTTGGGGACTAAGGGGAACATTGGGAGCCAGGTGCCTAGTCATTTTATAGCCAGGGGAAGCGCTAGGAGAAGGAGAGGAGTGAAACTGTGGCTTGCTTGGTTGCTTGTTTGTTTAAACCACAGTTTCCTGTGCTCTTAGATAAGCAACTCCAGAAGCAAGATCATTGATTTGCTTGACATGGATCCAAGGGCAGGTGTTGGCATCCACAGATACAGACAGGTATAGACTGGAATAGGAGAATAAGAGCTAAGCTCTAGACCTAGGTGGGCTAAGTGTTTGCAGTGTAGTCTTGAGAGGTTTACTTCCTATTTCTCTCCATCTCCCTTTCTTTACCTAAGTCCTCTAGAGATGGCAACGTCTTCCGTTAAACTCTGATGTAGGCTTTGATTGAGGAGCTTTGGAAGTGACCATCTGGCTGGGTGCCCTTAGCTTGCAGACACAGGGCTGTTGACCCCTCTGCCTGGGATAATCATTAAGCCTCATTAGTAGATATGTGTATGTTTGTGATTCATGTGAGTGGGGGAGTGGTCGCCAGGCCTTGAGCCCAGTACCTCCTCAGATGACACAGGCAAAGTCCACCTGATTTGGGTGCCCCCAGATCACTGGTAATGTGGCTGGTCCCTGCCATGGCAGTCCTACCCAGCAAAAAAGCAGGGCCATTGGATGCCCAGAGGGTAGGCACAACATTCCAGTGAGGAGTGGAGTGTTGAGACACTTTTTAGGTCCCCCAGCTCTACCCATAGGGAGGATAGTCCAGAGCTAACAACCCAGAAACACTGGGCTGGAGAATTTCAGAGGTAAAGAGGGCCTTAGGCATTTCACTACTCAGATAAGGACAGGGAAGCTCAGAGAGGGAAGGGGCTTGCTAAAGTCACATCGCACACTAATATCAGAGTTTGTGGTTGCAGGAACCCTCCGCCATAGAGAACTTAAGTCTGGCTGGGATAAGAACAGAGAATGGGCATTCTTTCCTGGAGGCCACATGCCCAATAGAGGAGAGATGGACTCCATCTATCTGTGGAGTGTGTGTTGACCTCTCGTCTCTGATCCGTTTGGTGCCCTGAACCAGTGGCATCACTAGTGGGATACAGGGGCTTCAGACCCCACTGGATGACACTGTCAGATGGTGTGACTCCAAACTGACTCTCTATAAAGTTTTCATGCAGTGTCTCAACAGAAAGTTACTATTTTTAATGAAAATAGCCCTATATTTAATTATGACAACAAAAACATTTGTAAAGATCAGACTGCATGTATCCATACACCTTCAAGACTTAAAGTGAAAACCTTCTAGTATGCTCCAGCCAAAGTTGCCATTATTACCCACTTAAAACGATGTTTCAAATCACATGGTTTCATCTGCACCTGCTACAAACACACACTGCGGCTGCCGTTGTTTTGAGAATCGCTGATTTTATTAACATTTTTGGAGCTTTAGCTATAGCATCGTTGTACATTTTATTTGTGACCCTATGCCAAGAACTTTCCTAGAATGAAGAAATAATTAAAGTAATTAAAGGTAAAATGTTTTCAAAATTACTTTAAAAAGGAAGAAAAATCAAAACAGGCTTCTGCTCACTTACCAATAATGTTATAACTAATAATGAGTCCTGGTGTGGCTTTGTAGGATAAGCACTGGACTGCTAATCACAAGGTGGCGGTTCAAACCCATTCACTGCTCCTAAGAAGTCCTATGCAGGGTTGCTGTGAGGTGAAACCAACTCAACGACACTTAACAACAACAATCGTGTTGTAATGCAATGTAGAAAAGATTTTATGAACCAGTTTTGTTCTTAGTATTCATATAGCCTAATAAACGTTGTTGTTGTTAGGTGCCATCGGGTCAGTTCCGACCCATGGTGACCTGCTGTACAACAGAACGAAACACTATGTGGTCCTGCCCCCTCCTCACAATTGTTACTACACTTGAGCCTGTTGCTGCCACTGTTAGTCCATCTCGTTGGGTGGGTCTCCCTCTCTGGTTATCCACATGTAAGCAATTTACAACCCTCTTTATCACCTATGATTAAAATTGATAATACTCAGGACTATGGGATTTGTATGATCAGGTGTGGGAGGAGGTCCATGATGGGCTGTGGGGTGACACCAATTCTAGTAATGGCCCCGAGCTGATTTCAGGGACATCCAGGCAGGTAAACAGTGAAGCGGGCAGCTCTTCTTCCAGCTTGGCACTTTCCGTGCCAGATTAGGGTTAGGGACAAAGGCCAGCTGTCGGGGCCACTCCAAAGGATCCACGCTAGGCCAAGTTAGCTCAGGTCTTTGACACCTTTCTGTTGCCCTGTGGGTGGTTCACCTGGACTCCCAGGAGCTCAGGAGAATCCACTGCTTGCTTTAGCCACAGCTCGGTCTCTGATGCAGACCCCAGCCCCTCCCCAGAATTAAGCACCACTGATTTTGTTGAGGGGGTGGTGCAATGACTAACTGAAAGTTTAGCAGTTTGAACCCACCACAGAAATGCCTTCGAAGAAAGTTCTGGTGATCTGCTTCTGAAGGGTGGATGTGGGGCACAGTTATACTCTGTGGGTCACCGTGAGTTGGAATCAACTCGACAGCAGCTGGTTTCTTTTGGGGTTTTCTTAGGGGGTCATGTTGAGATCATTGAGGGCACCTCAATGGCCAATGTATGGCTCCGAAAGAGCAGTTCAGGAAGCATCTGAGGCCTTTGACATCTTGTCTTGCCCAGACCAAAGTCAAGACCAAGGCCAAGGCCAAGACCGGCCTTGTTCACTTAGGTGCCCTCCAGAAAGATGGTAGTCACTCTTGCTGCCCCTCTACCACCCTCCTTGTGTTATGTAAAACTGTCTTTCATACAAAGGACTTTTTCCTTTGACAAGGGCTGTTTCCTGGAGACAGTAAGTAGTGTCAACAGATGAAAAATTATTGGAACGTGTACTCTTTGGTGGTTCATTCTCAGCGTTGTGTAACCACCACCTCACTTTAGTTCCAAAACATTTTCATCACCCCAAGTCCCATAGACATTAAGTAGTAACTCCCTGTCTCCCCATCTTCCCAGTCCCTAGCAGCCACGACCCTGCTTTCTGCCTAGTCTGGCCATTTCATACTATGTGCCCATTTGTGTCCGAGGTCTTTCACTTAATATACTAAGTCTTCAAGATACATTCACATTGAAATACGTGTTCCTTTTTTCATGGCTGTAAAATATCCCATTGACGTAGTTAGTGGGTTATGTGTTGGGCTCAGTGGTTCGAGTTCAGCAGTCAGTCCTTGAGAGAAACAGGAAGCTTTCTGCTCCCATAAAGATGGAGAGCCTCAGAAACCCTATGTTGGGTTGCTATGCGTGAGGATGGACTCGATGCCAGTGTGGTGATATGATTCCATTGTCTGAGTAGACAGTGAAACCTTGGAGAGCCGGAACTCAACAGAACTACCTTGTTATTCTGGGTCTCACATGTTTTCCGCCTTCTACAGGGTGTGGTCTGACCATTTTTCTGTCGCTCATTTTAGTAGCAAATGTTTACATTTTCCTTCTCTGACAGGTTCTCTCCACCTTACATAGGCTTCGTCTTTCACAGGTTTGACTGAATGTTTTGTTATACATTCATGAACATTTGGGAGATATTCACCTTTTGGCTATTGTGTTTAGTGCTGCTATAAATATTCATGTGGAGTCCTGGTGTGGCACTATAGGATAAGCACTGGAAAGGCCTCAAGGTCGGTGGTTCAAACTCACCAGCTGCTCCTCGGAAACCCTACAGAGGGTAGCTATGAGTCGGAACCAACACAACAGTACTTAACAACAACAAATAATCATGTACAAATTTTGTTTGGATACCTGTTTTCATTTTTGGGGGTACGTGCCTAGGAGTGGAATTGCTGGGTCATATGGTAATTCTAGGGAGTGTGGCAGCTCTGTAGAATAAGCACCGGACTTAGAATGACAAAGTCGGTGGTTTGAGCCCACAATCCTCTCCATGGGAGAAAGATGAGACTTTCTGCTCCCACAAAGATTTGCAGCCTCGGAAACCCTATACAGAACCCTATACAGAACCCTATACAGAACCCTATACAGAACCCTATACAGAACCCTATACAGTTAGAACCAACTCAACGGCACTAAGAACTACAATATGGTTATTCTGTGTTGACCTTTTTGAGAAATCTTTAGTTTATTTTTAATGTCTTCCCAGAACTCTAGATGTCTAGGCTTAGGAATGGATGTCTCAGGAGGGATGGGACAAATGAAATCTGAGTCCATGGAAGAGAAACACTGAGGGGTGAGAGGGAGACCAATGGGGACCTTGAACTTTGTGACATGTTGTGCTGGTCACAAAAGAAGTCAGGAATGGAACCAGATTGTCCAGGGAGATGGAAGTGTTAGATGTGATAAATCATTTACTCATACAACACTCTAGCCAGAGGGAACTTAAAATTATTGTGATAAGAAAACATTTTAAAGCGTACCATTCAGGGTCATTAAATACATACACAGTGGCACTTAGACACCCTTCAGGCCTGGAACTGAACTCACCCCTGTGACTTAACATTGCAGGCAAATGATGTTGTTGTGTTTAAGTGCCACTGAGTCAGTTCTGACTCATAACAACCATGTATAGTGTTTCCAAGGAGCTGCTGGTGACTTTGAACTGCCGACCTTGTGGTTCAGTGCTTTATACCACAGCGCCACACCAATGCTTTATTCCATAGCAATGATGTTGTTATTGTTAAGTGTGATCAAGTCAGTTCTGACCCATAGTGACCATGTATAGGGTTTCCAAGGAGTGACTGGTGAGTTTGAACTCCCAACCTTGGGGTTCAAACTGACTTTGCAGTCCAGTGCATTAACCCACAACACCACATGGCCAATGATCGACAGGCCAATAATATAAATAACATCAAGGGGGTAGTCACTCCTTAGAGCAGTCAACCATCTGAGATCACAAAGGCAGTATCTGCTTGGGGATGAGCTTAAAAGGCAGGAAGGGCTAGGCAAGAAGCTTGAACGGAAATGGCAAACCCAGGGAGGGAGTGGGAAGACTGTCGTTACATTGTGGGGACTGCAATCAATGTCACAGACAAAAATGTGTACAATGTTGGATGAGACCACTACTGTAAAAAGTCAAGAGAAGGTTTCATTCTATAATAAACATCGGATGATGATTACCAGGGTGGGAGGGAAGGGAGAATTATTCACTGGGTAGAGTGTAGACACGTGCTAGCTTGGGTAATGGGATAGGCATTAAAAAAAAAAAAATAAGGAAAAACGAAGATGGAAAGGGGAGGGGGAAAAAAAAGGAAATTCCTTTCTTTTTTCTCTGTTTTGTTCCCCCCCCCCCCCCGTCCCATGTACTAGAAAGAAAACATGTATATTTATTTTCTCACACACAAAAAAGAGCTTATATATTATTTTTGTTTGAAACATGGTCGTTACTAAGGCAACCTCTTCTAACATGTTTAATACAGGGCAGTCTGACGTCTTACCATCTGAATAATGTGATTTTTTCTAACAACATGGCCTCTCTAATGGTGAATGATGATATTCAGAAATGTTTTTGGAGACTGCCTTGTCTAATACTAGGGGAAATTGTTGCCACTGGGGAGATGGAATGCTCGGAATGCTGTGCTTTCCGTTTATGTTTCTATGAGCCTAGAACTGCTAAAAAAAAAATTGTGCATTCATATAACAATAAACTTAATAATAAAAAATGTGTATGAATTGTAGGGAAAACCAATTTACTCGATAAATTTTCACCCAAATTAAACTAAAAAAGCAAAAAAATATAACTTCATTCACAATGTTGCTTAACTATCACCAGTAGGCTTCTCCAAAATGTTTTGAGTTTCCCAAACAGAAACTCTGCCCCCGTTAAACAGTAACTCCCCTAACTCCTGGCAACCCACATGCTACCTTGTGCCTTTAGGAACTTAACCTGTCCCAGAAATCTCGGAGAAGTGGAATCAGACGATACCTGTCCTTTTGTGTCTTGCTCATTTCACTTAGCGTTCGCAGGCTCATTCACATTTGGGCACGTGTTTGAAGCCCATTCCTTTTTATGGCTGAAGAATCTTCTAGTATGTGAAGATGGGATGGATTGACAACGTGCCTGCCACAATGGTCTCAAACATTGCAAGCTGTGAGGAGGATGCAGGACCAGGCGGTGTTTCATTCTGTTCTACAGCACCTAAAAACAACATCATGTGACCATATTTGTTTAGTCATTTATCTGTGACTGGATATTTAGGTCATTCCCACCTGTTGGCTATTGTGCATAATACTGCTAAGACCATTGGCCTATATCTGTTTGAGTCCCTAGAATAGACTTTTAGATTACATGGTCATACTCCTTTGGCTTACCAATGCAATAACTAAGACCCGCAGAGGTGAAGGGGCTGGCTCCTTGGCCCTCTGTATATGAAAATTACAGGTCACCTGATTAGACCTCCTGACATTACTGACATCTCACTGCTCTCCAGCCAAGACTCTACTTCGTTGGTGGAGAAACAGGATATTGATATTGGCCCTTTTGTATATTGCCTGCCCTGTCACCCATGTTAACATGGATCTAGCATTGGCTCTTACAGTGAAACCTCACTTGATCGTGGATTACCTAGTGGATGTCCAAATTTAATCCCAATACAAATCCTTTATCACATATCCTTAGGACTTTAAAGTACACCCAATTCTGTTGAACAACTCTTAAATAGAAAGCAGTGCTTATATTACTTAAGGAGCTCTGGTAGCGTAGTGGTTACAAGTCGGGCTGCGAACCTCAAGGTCAGCAGTTCAAAACTACCAGCTGTTCCACGGGAGAAAGATGAGGCTTTCTGCTCCTGTAAAGATTTACAGCCTCAGAAACCCTGTGTAGGGTCGCTATGGGTCAGAACAGACTCCATGGCACACCATACCACCACCACTTGTATTACTTGGATCATTGAATCTCACAGATGACATGAATCAGCAGAAATCCTTCTTACAGACACATGAGAATCACCTGGAGACCTTGTTAAACAGTAGTTTCTGTTTCAGTGTATATCAGAGGTGGTAGGGGTTAGATGCCATCAAGTTACTTCCGACTCAGAGAGATCCCAGCCACCTTGTGTAGAGCTTCCGAGGAGTGGTGAGGTTGAACCACTGACTTTGCAGTTCAAACCTTGCAGTCTAGCATTAACCCACAGCATCACACTAGGACCCCTATATCTAGGATGGTGGTGGTGGTGTACTGCGGAGTCAGTTCTGACTCTTCACGGGAACAGAAAGCCTCATCTTTCTCCCATGGAACGGTTGGTGAGTTTGAACTGTTGACCTTGAGGTTAGCAGCCCGACCCGTAATCACTATGCTACCAAGACTCCCGTATCTAGGGTAGAAAGGCAAATTTTCATCAGGAAATCAAACCAGAACGAATGGGTTTGAAGTCTGGGTACACACTGGTACTGTGTGTACATATATGCGTGTCTTATATGGCTAGAAAAAGATGTTTTCACCCACCCCAGAGCCTATTTTCATCCCCTTGGGGGTGATATTGCCATTTGACAGTGTGAGGTCTAGATCATGTCTCCCAGTAATTATGGGAGTCCTCCGGATCTGCTCGTGTCTGCTCACCAACAACTTCTCCCTCATTCACTTCTTTCAGAAGCTGCCTTGCTGCTGCCCTTACTAGCCTGACCATGCTTCTCAGGGTGACCTCTTCATGCTTCCAAAGTAACAGAACCCCCTAAGGAGTAAAATGCATCTGGTTCCTTCCAAACCTTGACACCCCAAACATATGGCCTCACAGGAAGGAAGACCTGGCTCTTCTGTCTCCTGGGACCTTCTATGCCTCTGGGACCAAGGCAGCGTGTTCACCTCTTGACTTGTAGAACAGCTCAGGAAAAGTGAACCTTCAGCTGAGGTGGTCTCTGAGACCCTACTCTCTCTCTCCAGCTCTATGAACCCAGGACTCCTAAATGTGCTGCTTGAAGGGTCCAGATCAGCAACAGTTCCAGTTATGAGTCGATTACTAGCTTATACTCAACTGGACTTCCCCAGGAGGTAAAAATGGTCTACAATGTCTGCCCCTTTCTTCCATCATTGTAACAGCGCTCTGTTTTACAGATGAGAGAACCGAGACCCAGAAGAGTTTGGTCTAGAACCAAGGTCCCACAGTGAATAAGTTACTCCAAGAAGAGCCAAGTCTTGACCAGTCGTGCTTTCCCAGTGGGGAACACGAAACTGATGTCTTGGTCTACCTGGTGTAGCACGGAACTACTCAATGTACAGTCCAAGGATTGTCAGCAGCCCGTGACAAGGTAACCACAGGAGTCAGCATTGAGAAATGGCTGTGGCAATTCGATGCAATAATTTCAGTCCTGGTGGGGTGCTGTAGGATAATGCACCAGACTGCAAGGTCAGTTTGAACCGCAAGGTCAGTGGTTCAAATCCACCAGCTGCTCCTCAGAAATCATATACAGAGTCGCTATGAGTAGGAACTGACTCGAGGGCACTTAACAACAACAGCAATTCGCACAATAGTAAAAGGACAAAAAAGGTCCTAGGTATATATGTATGTTGCTTTTACATTGCCTTATTCTAGTTTTTGAAAGTACTCATCTCTGACAAAATGGAAATTCAAAAAAAAAGTTTGAGAAGCAGGTGTAACCTCCCACTGCGAGCTGGGGAGGTCCTTGACCTCAGAATTTACCACAAAAAAAAATAACTGAGAGCTGTTTGGCTGAACTGACAGTGGATTGAACGCACTGTTACAATGATAGAGCGTTCTGGACTGCACTTCTTCCAAAAACAATTCTTTCAACATTCTTTGCCAACACCACAATTCAAATACATCATTTCTTCTATGGTCTTCCTTATTCATCATCCAGCTTTCACATGCTTAGGAGGTGACTGGAACACCATGGCTTGGGTCAGGAGCATCTTAGTCTTTAAAGTGACATCTTTGCTTTTTAGCACTTTTGTTGTTGTTATGTGCCGTGGAGTTGGTTCCAACTCATAGCGACCCTGCATAGGGTTTCTGAGGCTGTAAATCTTTATGGGAGCAGAAAGGCTCATCTCCCACGGCAGAGCTGTTAGTTTTGCACTGCTGACTGTGAGATTAGCAGCCCGATTCTTAACCACTGTGTTACCAGAGCTCCTTTTTAACACTTAAAAAATATCTTTTACAGCCAATTTGCCCAATGGAACACATTCTTGGATTTCCTGACTTCTGCTTCCATTGGCATGGATTGTGGAACCAAGTTAAATGAAATCATTGACAACTGATTTCTCTGTTTATCATGATGTTGATTATTGGTCCTATTATGAGGATTTTTGTTTTCTTTATGTTGAGATATAATCCATATTGAAGACTGCGGTGTTTGGTCTTCATCAATAACTTAATTGTTACTGATGCTAAGAGTGCTTCAAGTCCTCTCCACTTTCAACAAGTAGGTTGTAGCATCTGCATATTGTAGGTTACTCATGAGCCTTCCTCCAATCCTGATCCAACAGTCTTCAGATAGCCCATCTTCTGAGAGCATGATCTGAGTCTACAGATTGATTAAGTATGGTGGAAGGATACAACTGGCGTATACCTTTTCTAGTTGTAAACCAGGAAGCATCCCCTTGTTCTGGTCAAATGACTGCCTCATGGGTCGATGTATAAGTTCCACGTGCGCACACTTAAGTGTTCTGGAATTCCCATCCTTTGCAATGTTCTCCATAGTTTGTTATGATCCACACAGTCAAATGTCTTATGTTAGGTGTATTACTTTGTAGATTGTCATGTGTTTTTAGCCTTTATTGAGTTTGTCTAATTTTATCTTCGTAATCTCCTGAGACGTTTAGCCAGAATGCTCCTTGGAAGCCAGCATATCCAGACTTCATCTCTCATACTTCGGACATAGTTTCAGGAGGGACCAGTCACTAGAGAAGGACATCATGATTGGCAAAGTAGAGGGTCAGAGAAAAAGAGGAAGACCCCCGATGAGATGGATTAGCACAGTGGTAGCAACAATTGGCTCAGGCTTACTAAATGATTGGGAGGTTGGCACAGGACTGGGCAGTGTTTTGTTCTGTTGTGCCAACTCGATAGTACCTAACAACAACAATAACAATCTCTTAAGGTAGAGATCACCTCCATTTTACAGATGAGGAGATCAAGGCTCAGAGAAATAAAGCGATGGGGTCATAGAAGGTCACAGAGTGAATAGTGAGCAGAGCTGGGACTAGAATCTTCTGGTACTAGTATTCTCTGGGGCCTGGCCTATGTACAACATTCCAGTGTCCCTCCCTGACAGCGACATTGAGGACATGCTGTGAACGGGTAGAAGAATCTTATCTGATGTCAGATCATAGATACACCCACCCCTCCTGGATTTCCTGGGTGCCCTAGACTGAGTGTTGTTACTCATTCAGCCTGAACATTTTGTTCCCTCTAGATAAAGTCCTCAGGGACACAAATGGTGACGTTCTAACTACCAGCTGGGAGGCTGGCAGAAGTGCCTGGGAGGATAGTTACTACCAGAAGGTCAGAGCCTTAGAAACATGATGAAGCACAGTTCTACTCTGCACACTTAGGGGTGCTCTGAGGAACAAAGGACTCGGCAGCAACAGCAAACGTAAGCCTTCTTCTTATACGTGTACTGTGTTGGTTCTCCTTTTTAGGTCTCCAGGAGGGTCCTCCTATTTCAGCAGGCTAGGGTTTAGCCCATCCTTTACTCTCCCTTGTTCCTCTTTCAGCCTTCAGCCTGAGAGACACCCTTTGGCAGTAGGGCATCCTTCTCCTTGGACATCAGTTGGCTTGCAGAGGCACATTCTTCCTGAGCTGCTGTGATCAGAACTTAAGAATAGTGGCGGGTCGCCTCACCTCATCTAATATCATGAGAGGAAGGAGAGAATCACCATCAACATTAGCCCCAGGCTGATTCCTTTGAGGCAGTGGTCAGACCTATTTCCTCTCTCCAACCTTTTTTTAACCAGCCCTCCCTCCCATAGTGCTCTGCTTCTCTGCTGGGTTTGCTGTTTTGTCTCAAGGGCCATAGGACTTGCCAACCATACTCATGATGACTAGGGAAGTAACAAGTTACAATTTAGGATCAGGAATGACTCAGGATTCAGTTCTTCAGTCCTCTCAGGTAGGTCTCTCTCTGGTGCTTGGCCCCTCTGCCTCTGCTCTGCTTTAGCAAGGATTTCAAAGCTCTCTAGCTCTGCCAGTAAATGCCCGGAGGCACCCCACTCCACCTGTAAACCAAGCCTCTTGCCCAAAGGCACTCTCGCTTTGTGAGTCAGCACACCCACTGTAGAGGCCTCGTTCCGCAGGCTGGTCTCCTGCTAGTCCCCTGCTGCCTCTTGCCTCTTGTGCTATCTCTGGTGCTACCAAGCTCTCTCTTTCCTGGGTCTAGGAGGTTCTCAGTGCAGGGACCCCAGGTACAAAGGACCTACTTCACCCCAGCTCTCCTTCTTGGTGGTACCAGATCTCTCCTCTTATGTAGGATTGTCCCTCTTTGAAGCCTAGTAGGATGGCAAAACTGACCAATCCCCTTGTTAAGGTTTCATCAAATGCCTTATTTGCATGCTCCAATCCCCACAAAAAGAGCTCGAGTAGCGTTGTTGTTGTTATGTGCCATGGAGTCGGTTCTGACTCATAGTGACCCTGCACAGGGTTTCCGAGGCTGTTAATCTTTACAGGAGCAGAACCCCTCATCTTTCTCCCGTGGAGCAGCTGGTAGTTTCGAACTGCTAACCTTGCAGTTTGCAGCCCAATTTGTAACCACTACACAAATTAGGCTGCTAACCTCAAGGTCAGCAGTTTGAAACTACCAGCCGTTCTGTGGGAGAAAGATGAGATGTTCTGCTCCTGTAAAGATTTACAGCCTCAGAAACCACATGCAGGGTCGTTATGAGTAGGAACTGACTCTGTGGCACACCACCACCATCACCAATTCCCAAAAATCAGAAAAAGGTATACTCCAGCGTTGTACGCTTTCACCACACTTATTCAGTCCATATGCGGAACCAATAATCTAAGAAAGTGGACTATATGATGAAGACCATTGGAGGAAGGCTCATTCACAACCTGAGACATGCAGATGATGAAAGTGAAGAGGACTCAAAAGCACTTACTGATGAAACACTACAGCCTTCAAGATGGACTATGTCTCAACATAAGGAAAACAAAAGTTCTCATAACTGCACTAAGAATCAACATATGGTAAAGAGAGAAAAGATGAAATTATCAAGAATTTCATTTTACTTGGATCTGCAATCAATGCTCATGGAAGCAGCAATCGACAAATCAATTAATATAGTGCATTAGGTAAATCTGCTGCAAATGACTTCTTTAAAGTGTAAAAGACCAAAGTGTCACTTAGGGAGTCCTGGTATGGCACTGTAGGATAAGCACTGGAATGCAAGGTCAGTTTGAACTACAAGGTTGGCAGTTCAAACCCATCAGCTCCTCCTTGAAAACCTTATATGTACAAGGTTGCTATAAGTTGGTACTGACTTGATGGCACTTAACAACAACTTGCTAAGGTGTGTGTCTTAGTTATCTAGTGTTGCTATAACAGAAATACCACAAGTGGATGCCTTTAACAAGCAGAAATTTGTTCTCTCATACTTTAGGACACTGTTGTTAGATATTCTTGAGTTGGCTCCAACTCATGAAGACCCTATGCACAACAGAGCAAAACCCTGCCTGGTCCTGCCCTATCCTCACAATTGTGAGGTTTGAGCCTATTGTGTTGCTGCCACTATGTCAATCCATCTCATTGGGTGTCTTCCTTGTTTTTCACTGATCCTCCACTTTACGAAGCATAATGTTCTTCTGCGTGGACTTATCCCTCCTGATAACATGTCCAAGAAAACTAGAGACAAAGTCTAGCCATGCTGGCTTCTAAGGTGCACTCTGAGTGTACTTCTTTGAGTACAGATTTCTTTGTTCTTCAGGCAATCCATGGTACTTTCAGTATTCTTCTCCAACACCATGATTCAAATGCATCGATTCTTCTAGAGTATTTTTTATTTGTGGTCCAACTCTCACATGTATATAGGCGATTGAAAATATCATGGTTTGGATCAGGCGCACTCCAGTCCTTAAAGTGATATCTTTACTCATGAACACTTTCAAGAGGTCTTCTGCAGCCAATTCTATTTGATTTCTTGACCGCTGCTTCCATGAGTGTTGATTGTGGATCCAAATAAAATGGAGTCTTTGATCAACTTTTCTCGGTTGATCACGATGTTATTTATTGGTCCAGTTGTGATTTTTGTTTTCTTTACATGAAGTGAAATGCGTATTGAAGGTTGTAGTCTTTGGTTTTCATCAACGGAGGAGGCTAGAAGTCCAAGTTCAGAGGAGTGGCCGTGAGAGAAGGCTTTCTTTGTCAGCTTTGGGGAAGGTCCTTGTCTCCTTTCACCATCCCTGGGTCCAACATTCCTTGGTAGCTTCCATACATGTTAGCATCTATCTTTACTTGAATCTAGTTGTTCCACAGTGCAGTGGCCCCACACCCAAAGGATGCCCTCCACTCCTGGTTCTTCTTTCTGGGTAGTAGTAGGTCCCCCTGAGTTCTGCTTGCTTGTTTAATCCTGTAGATTGTATCTAGTCACATGATACCATCATTGAAGTGAGGATTTACGGCACATAGAATTATTGCATCAGATCAGGGCCGATCACAACTGATGACATCATGGGTATGATTCTATAATATGGAAGATTGTTGCTGTTGTTAAATGCTGTCAAGTCAATTCCAGGTCTGATGAGTTATGTAGACAGGTCCTGTGTATAGGGTTTCTAAGGAGTGACTGGTGGACTTGAACTGCTGATTTGAAGTTCAAACCAACCTTGAAATTCAATGCTGAGAATCCTAGCTCAATCAAGTTGACACAAAATCTTAACTCTTACAGTGTGCCTGAACCTAAACCGTGGTATTTTCAATGGTCTCCTATACATGAGAAAGCTGGACAATGAATAAGGAAAAACAGAGTTGATGCCATATAAGGAATAAACAAGAATAAGACTAAACAAAGAAGAATCTGAACGGAGTTGGCAAAGAATATTGAAGATTCCATGGACTACTATGGTAGCGTAGTGGTTACGAATCGGGCTGCGAACCTTAAGGTCAGCGGTTCGAAACTACCAGCCGCTCTGCGGGAGAAAGATAAGGCTTTCTACTCCCGTAAGGATTTACACCCTC